>NC_141054.1:41327550-41927550 GCF_041138505.1 Cibotium barometz
CCTCTTACTAGAGGAGGTGTGGCCCCTCTCTTGAGCCTGAATGAAGATTTAAAAATTTATAATAATAATAATTATTCAAAAACAATAAGGTTGGTTATTATGGGGAGCCATCAAGGGGCGCAAGAAGAGCCGCCAGGAGAATCGAAGAGGTGCGTGAGGAGTAGGAGAAATCGAGAGAGAGCGAATGCATGCCCCCCCTTCTGCCAGTGCGAGGACGCTGGGGAAGTGTGGCATAGATGAAGAAGGTAGAGAGAGCCTGTGTGTGTGTTTTTGATGAGAAGAAGTTAAAGAGAGAGAGAAGTTAAGTTAGTGAGAGAAGACGTCGGTGTGCGTGTGACTGTTAATGAGCGTTGAAGCTTTAGGAGAGTTAGAGTGAAGAAGGCAGAGAGAGCCTGTGTGTGTGTTTCTGATGAGAAGAAGTTAAAGAGAGAGAGAAGTTAAGTTAGTGAGAGAAGACGTCGGTGTGCGTGTGACTGTTAATGAGCATTGAAGCTTTAGGAGAGTTAGAGAGAGAATTAGAGTTGTGTGTGTGTGCTAAGTAGATAGAGAGAGAGAATTTGTTGTTGGGTAGCGTAAGTAGACAGAGAGAGAAAACGCTAGACTTTAGTGCCATAGGAAGAATAGGGAGAGCGCTAATTTGCATTGTTTTCCGGTGTGTGGGCTACGTAGACAGAGAAAGAGAAAAAAACGCTGGACTTAATGGCTGCGCCTTAGTCAGAAGAGCAAGAGAGAGAGAAAGAGAATCGAAGCCTGCAATAAAAGGTAGAAGAAGAGGAGCAGAGAAGAGGTTGCAGAAGAAGGAAAAAAGAGAGAGAGAGAGAGAGAGAGAGAGAGAGAGAGAGAGAGAGAAAGATTCCGATTTGCTGTCCTCGAAAAACCAGAGAAGAGAAGAAGTAAGAACCATAAGAAATTTCAATAATTTAATCGATTAAATAAACTTGAATTAAGAACCAATTTAAAAAACAAAAAACAGAAACAGAGAATGTGAAAGTTAAAGAAAGCTAGAGAGAAAGAGTAAATTGATGTGTTGATAAGTGTGTGTGTGTGTGTGTGCAAGTTAGCATTTAAGATTTAATAAATTATTATTCCGCATGTTAAAAACTGTTAATTTCCTATAATTAATTGATTAGTGTGACAAATTACAGTAAGTGTGCGTGAGTGTTATGTTTATTAGTGTGTGTTTTTGCCGTTGTGTGTGAATTTGTGTATGTGTGATAGTTATTAGTGCGTTAGTGTCATTATCTTGTAAAGTGTGTAGCAGAGTGTTGGATTAGATGTTAGTGTAGTTATATGTATGTGTTAGTTAGTGCTTGTGTTCACTAGTGTTAGTGTTATTGTGAGTGCTAGAGTACTAGTGTTAGTTTTAGTGTGTGTGTGTTTATTAGTGTCCGTTAATTTTAGTGTGAGTGCTTGTTTAGTGTGTTAGAGTGTATGTAGCAAGTAGGTACGTGTGTGTAGAAACATATTAGTTAGTTATTGTCTGAGTAGTGGTTAGTGTTAGTGCGATTAGATGCTAGTGTGTGTGAGCTAGTGTGCCTGTGTGTAGTAAGAGAGAGTGTCTGTAGAGTCGAGGAGAGAGTAGCTCAATACCTAGGTAGTGAGAGGAGCTTTCCTGTGTCTGTGTAGAGAGAGAGAGAAAGTAAATATTAAAAGTTTGATATTGTTTGATTTCAGTCTGTCTGTGTGTGTTTAGTGCATATTAGGAGCATAGAAAGGGTTAGAGAGAGGATCATTTTAATAAAATATTATTTCAAGACTCTGCTGTGTCAAGTGATTGGTTTTACACATTAAAAGACACTGTCCCGTGTGTGTTAGAAAGATTGTCTTAAAAAGAATTCCAACCCAGCATCATAAGAGCGACGACTTAGATATATTTTAGTTTTGCAGGGTGAGCGTAAGTTTTAGCGCGTTTGTTTAGACAAGTGAGTGTGTTTAGCACTAATTTAGGACGCATTAGTATAGTTTAGGACGCATTAGTAGCTGTTGGACTTAGGGAGTGGAAGGCTAGTCAATAGGGAGGCTTGCCTGGATCTGTATCTTACCTATGGGACTGTCACTCCATAGGAAGACCGGGATTTATGTTTTCTGTCGCGCCATTTTTGTGCTCGACAGATGTTTTGTACTTGTTCCATGAACGGGAGATATGTCCATGATACTATTTGCACATGCATTCATGTTTTGCATGTTTGAAACTGTTTTTGCATGACTTGTATTCTTGTGTTTGCCTGTTTGACATGCCACTTACTGATGAGTGGGGACGCCTGCCAGTGAGTTGTGAAGTTTGCTCTTTCTTCTGACGAGTTTTGTTGCGTGTGAGCAGGTGGTAAGTGTATTGCACTTGTTTGTTTAATAGCTTTCTTTCTAACCTTTATTTTTATAAGGTTGTAAGTTCACATTCATTTAAGAGTGGGCACCCATTATGGGCACCCACGTATGGGCCAAGGTGGGGAGGGAAACCCCACTCTTAACCCTTTATGTGTGGGGGTGGGTGCATGGCCACCCTACCCACACCCCACCTTGAAACTGGCCGCCCCCATGCAAGCTAGGGGAGCCGGCCAGCTCTGTGGTCGTGTGCTCTCTCTCCAACTCCTACAAAATAGTGACCACCCCACCCGCTTGGAGAACACAGCCGGCGATCATCTCCTCTCCGCTTGCCCTCAGGTTTCTACACGCTGGTGGGCTGCTCTCTCTACACAGGAGGCTGCGCCTCTTCTTTTGCAAGCGACTGCGCTTACTTTCCACCACAGGCGGCCACAGCAGACTGCGTGCTCTCTCAACAATTAAGGAATTCACTCTATTTTCGCACACGTTTGGATTCTGTTACTACATCGGGAGTCACCCCATGTACGTAGGTGGCTGTACTCTCCAGCTGTGTGGCGGATGTGCTCTGCACACAGCAGGTGGTTGTGTTCCTCCCCTTACAGGCGGCTGCGCTTTGCACAGCAGGCGGCTGTGTTCCTCCCCTTGCAAGCGGCTGCACTCTCTATAGGCGGCAACGTTTCTTTCCACAGGCGACCACAGGCTGTTGCGCCTCTCCATAGGCGGCTGGGCTCTACACAGCAGGCGGCTGCGCTCTCCATAGGCGACTGTACTCTCTACACACAGGCGACTGCGTGGGGCTGCACTTCCACAGGCTGTACAGGTGGCTGTTCTCTATTTACACAGGCGGCTGCCCTCTTCCACAAGCAGCTGTGGTCAGACCTACATGCGGTTGCATACTCTTCCTTCTTGCCAATAGACTGCTGCGCCCTGGTGTTCATCTCTAGTAGCTGCACCTAGATGCATCGTGTATTTGTCTTCCACTCGCGAGCTACAAGTAAGTGGATTTGAGATTTAATTAAAGGACTTTAATGTAAATCTGAAAAGGGATACTCTCTACCGCTAACACCCGTTCGGTGCCGGGTAGTCCAAGCCTCTGGAGAACCATGGTCCAATGGTGCCGAGATCGGGAGAGCCAGGTGTTAGTACGGGAGCGCCTGTTTGTGCGTGATCCTGGAACACCAGTGGGGCGCTCTCCTCCGCGGATTCCAGTGAAGGCACATGACCGTAGAGACTGAACTAGACAGGTGGATTGCTCTCCTTCAAACGTCTACTTCGAGTCTCCTGTTTGGTACTATATTCATCTCAATTGTACATGGACATCATCTGGTTCTTTGAACCCATGGAGCATTGTATTTGTTAAATACTCCCAATAATATATCATATATTGAGGGGGGGGTCGGCCCGTTCTGGCCCCAGTGCTGGTGTCCATTAATCAACATTTCATTTTATTTCAATTTTCAGTTGTTATTAAGTTGTCCATTCAAATTGTGATATTTAAGTTGTGCTATTACGCGTGTGGGTGTCCAACGGAGTCTATTCCCACTTGAGGGGATCGGTTTCATTGGTATATCAGAGCACGGTTATTTCCCTCTTCTTAGTGGGGGGAAACGAACCTGTGTATTAGACACCCCGCTTCTAGCACACTTAACACAATGGACAGCCAAGGCAACCCTTTGGAAGTGCCCAATATCAAGTGCCTCGTGAGGTTCTGATGCTTTACAAGGAAGGCACAAGCCTCTTGAGATGGTAAATGATACTAAGAAATGCTCATTATCAAGGTAGCCCTAGATATGTATGCGCAACTTCCCTATCAGTGGGGTAACCTGCACCTCTTTACCAACAAAGGCAGCTTCTGCTTCAATCTGAGGTCCCATGTTCTCAACCTCAATACCCAAGGCAGCTGCCGTTTGTATAGAGATGAAGTTATCGGTTGCACAATCATCAAACATGAATAAGGCGGGCTGATCCTTGATTTGACCCCATGCTTTGCATACCATCCGCTCTTTTGCATCATGTTTTGTGTTTCCCTGCACATCGGGAACTGCATGCACATTAGCCTTGGTTTGCTTGTCCTCATGCTTTGGTTTGTGGTCAGGGCATTGTCGAAACATGTGCTCTTTGCTACCACAAGAAAAACATTTTCCCTCCTTGGCATATTGCTCTCTTTGCTCGGGGGTCAAGCCAAACTTGTTCTTCTTTGGGCCCTGATCTTTAGAGGAGGTATTTTCAGCTTTACCTCCCTTCTGGGTTTCCCGGAAGTTCTTTTTAGGTGGCTGTCCACCTTTTTGCAGATTTGGGACAGCCTTGTCTTTACCTTTTGAACCGCCTTGATCTTGCTTAATTTTGAGCACCAATTGCTCCGTAGTAGCAAAAGCAGAGGCTGTAAGCTGTTGTTGCAAAGTATGTTTCGGGTGCAATTCAATGCCCGAACGATAAGCTGGTTGCAATCCGAAGCGAAACTTCCTCTTTCTTCCATCCTCAGTGATTTGCATAAAAGGAGTTACCTCAAGCAACACTTTCCAAAACTTGTTGACATACTGTTGCACACTTTCATTATCTCTTTGCTCAAGTCTATCCCACTTTTGGGTGAGAGTTTGCTCCGCATTTGGTGGCAAGAACTGAGCATAAAATCTGTCTTTAAACTCTTTCCAGGTGGAAATGGGGTCTTTGGTGATCTTTTCGGTGATCCACCAATGAGCAGTGGTCCCCTTCAAGAACATGCTAGCATGGCGTACTTTAGACTTCTCAGTGAAGTCTTCATCGCTAAAAGCAATGTCAAATTGTGCCACAAATGCTAACACTTTGGAAGCATCATGTTCTCCATGAAAAACATCAAACTTAACGGACTTGTCACCTGCTTTAAATTCCTTGAGCTTTCTGGCATGAGGCTCATGGTCCTCTCTTTTTCTTTTTCCCCTTTCTAATGGGGCAGCCCTATCTGCATGGGCTCCATGGGCCATCATGGAAGTTTCATGAAGCACGGTGGCATGTGCTCCACGAACCTGAGAATCAGATGCATGTGACTTTCCTGCATAAGGCAATGTCTCTCCATGAGACAACTCAGTAGGCAAAGCTCTTCTAGTGGCAGATCTGTCACCCCTTCCATGGGATACATGTCTTGAATGCATGTGACCATCATCATGCCCTCCATGAGCACTAGCATACATATACCTGTCAGGCTTTGTGCCTTGGGGAGAAGATGCATGACGAGAGGTGACTGTCACCTCTTTCCTTTGCATAAATGACCTCAACCTTTGAGATACGGAATCTCCATGCTTCAAGCGAGGTGGATTTTTGAATTTCAGCTCTCCATCTTCCCCGTTTGGGAATGATAAGCAGATGAGAAGTCAAGTTTAGTGCCCATATTATCAAATAAAGTCCTCCAAAAGAGGCTTGTAGTCCTGGGATCTCTATCCCCAACAATGGATTTAGGCATACCATGATGTTTGAAAATGTTAGCAAGAAAAAGCTTTATGATATGATCAACTTTAATGGTTTTCTTGACGGGCAAGAAATGAGCTTGCTTGCTAAACCTATCCACAATGGTCCAAATAGCATCATTCCCATGCTGGGATCTAGGCAAGTCCATAATAAAATCCATAGTAATAATTTCCCAAGGTTGCGAGAGAGAATAGGCAATGGCTGAAGCAAACCTGGAGGTTTTTGCCTGTCAAATTTCACCTTTTGGCAAGTAATACATGCATGTACATATGCCTCAATGTCTTTATGCATGCTTGGCCAAAAGAAATATCTCTCAATCATGCGTGTAGTAGGCATGATACCTCTATGACCAGCATAAGGTGGAGCGTGACATTCCTCCATAACCTTTGGACGCAAATCCTTCACCACACATAGGCAGTTATCCTTGAGAAGATAACCCTCGTTGATAACATAAGAGGCAAGTGAGTGACCAGCCATCAAATCAGTCCATATATGGCAAAAATCAGCATCCAAATGATACAAATCACGCATAGCAGATAAGTCCCCATGAGAGGCCACTGAAACTGCAGCCACATAAGGCCTCCTGGATAATGCATCTGCCACCACATTTTTCTTTCTCGGAGTATGCACAATCTGAAAATGAAACATGGAAAGAAAGTTTGCCATTCTCATCTGCTTCTCCGAAAGCTTTGTTTGAGATAGAAAGTATCTCAAGCTTTGATGATCTGCCTTGACTACAAATTCAGCCCCAAGAAGATAATGTTTCCATATCTTTAAGGCATGAATTACAGCCAAGAGCTCTTTCTCATAGATATCCATATGAAGCTCAGCATCATGGAAACGACGGCTCTCATATGCAACTGCATGCACTTCTTGATTTAGGACAGCCCCTATACAATCGCCACAAGCATCACATTCTACTACGAATGATCTTTGCAAGTCAGGAACAATCAATACAGGTCCACATATGATAGCATGCTTGAGCTGCAACAAGAAGGCATCCTGTTCTTTTGGAGTCCATTTGAAAGTGGTTTTCTTCTTTGTGAGATCATGTAGAGAGGTGGCTATCATAGCAAAATGCCTTATGAAACGCCTATAATATGAACATAATCCCAGAAAACTACTTACTTGATGTACGTTTTGCAATTCTGGCCTATTCCGAATGGTTTCTATCTTTGCAGGATCCAATGTTACTCCATCCTTGGATAGAATGTGACCCAAATAATTTATCTCGGAGAGGAAAAACTCACTTTTCTTGGCATTAATGAAAAGTTTATGCTTCCGCAACTCTTCGAACACGGTGACCAAATGAGTTCTATGTTCCTGCGCATTCTTGGAGAAAACCAAGATGTCATCAAAGAAAACACCTGTGAATTTGCGATGGGGTCGGAATATCATATCCATCATACGATTAAAATGTGGTAGGAGCATTGGTGAGACCAAAAGGCATCACCAAAAATTCATATAATCCAAAAGCTGTCCTGAATGCAGTTTTATGGACATCTTGTGGCACCACTCGTATTTGGTGGTAACCACTCTTCAAATCAAGAGGGCGGAATCACCCGTCTTTCTTTTGAACAAGAAGCACAGGAGAGCAATAAGGTGATGAACTTGGCTGAACCAAATCTTTCTCTAAAAGCTCATTTACCTGCTTCATGATCTCTTCTTGTTGTGCGGCACTCACACGGTATGCGGGTTTGTTAGGTGGAGAACTACTTGGCACAATATCTATGCGATGATCTTCGGGCCTTTGGGGAGGTAATTCACCTGACAATGCATCAGCAAAACAATCGTTGTATGCATGAAGAAAATTCAACCTACCGTAAGTCATAGCATCCATGACTTGGTACAATGCTATCACGAACAAAAACCAAGTACGCAAAAAGACTCTTTTTCATTGCTTTATTAATCTGGATGTGAGATACAAGTGGGATGGAATCCCCTTCTTTGCCGGCATCAATGAAATGCATGCGGCCTCTATGCATAAAAGAAATCATGTTGGTCTTGTACTCTTTGCGGGGCTCAAGCCTATGATGCCATGGCTTGCCCAACAATATATCACATCCATTTAGTGGTGCAACTAAGAAATGCTCATTATCAAGGTAGCCCTGGATATGTATGTGCAACTTTCCTATCAGTGGGGTAACCTGCACCTCTTTACCAACAAAGGCAGCTTCTGCTTCAATCTGAGGTCCCGTGTTCTCAACCTCAATACCCAAGGCAGCTGCCGTTTGTATAGTGATGAAGGTATCGGTTGCACAATCATGAATAAGGCGGGCGACCCCATGCTTTGCATACCATCCGCTCTTTTGCATCATGTTTTGTGTTTCCCTGCACATCGGGAACTGCATGCACATTAGCCTTGGTTTGCTTGTCCTCATGCTTTGGTTTGCGGTCAGGGCATTGTCGAAACATGTGCTCTTTGTTGCCACAAGAAAAACATTTTCCCTCGGCATATTGCTCTCTTTGCTCGGGAGTCAAGCCAAACTTGTTCTCCTTTGGGCCCTGATCTTTAGAGGAGGTATTTTCAGCTTTACCTCCCTTCTAGGTTTCCCGGAAGTTCTTCTTAGGTGGCTGTCCACCTTTTTGCAGGTTTAAGACAGCCTTGTCTTTACCTTTTGAACCGCCTTGATCTTGCTAAATTTTGAGCACCAATTGCTCCGTAGCAAGAGCAGAGGCTGTAAGCTGTTGCAAAGTATGTTTCGAGTGCAATTCAATGCCCGAATGATAAGCTAGTTGCGATCCGAAGCGAAACTTCCTCTTTCTTTCATCCTCAGTGATTTGCATAAAAGGAGTTACCTCAAGCAACACTTTCCAAAACTTGTTGACATACTGTTGCACACTTTCATTATCTCTTTGCTCAAGTCTATCCCACTTTTGGGTGAGAGTTTGCTCCGCATTTGGTGGCAAGAACTGAGCATAAAATCTGTCTTTAAACCCTTTCCAAGTGGAAATGGGATCTTTAGTGATCTTTTCGGTGATCCACCAATGAGCAACGGTCCCCTTCAAGAACATGCTAGCATGGCGTACTTTAGACTTCTCAGTGAAGTCCTCATCGCTAAAAGCGATGTCAAATTGTGCCACAAATGCTAACACTTTGGAAGCATCATGTTCTCCATGAAAAACATCAAACTTAACGGACTTGTCACCTGCTTTAAATTCCTTGAGCTTTCTGGCATGAGGCTCATGGTCCTCTCCTTTTCTTTTTCCCTTTTCTAACGGGGCAGCCCTATCTGCATGGGCTCCATGGGCCATCATGGAAGTTTCATGAAGCACGGTGGCATGTGCTCCACGAACCTGAGAATCAGATGCATGTGACTTTCCTGCATAAGGCAATGTCTCTCCATGAGACAGCTCAGTAGGCAAAGCTCTTCTAGTGGCAGACCTGTCACCCCTTCCATGGGATACATGTCTTGAATGCATGTGACCATCATGCCCTCCATGAGCACTAGCATACATATACCTGTAAGGCTTTGTGCCTTGGGGAGAAGATGCATGACGAGAGGTGACTGTCACCTCTTCCCTTTGCATAAATGACCTCAACCTTTGAGATACGGGATCTCCATGCTTCAAGCGAGGTGGATTTTTGAATTTCAGCTCTCCATCTTCCCCCTCTTTGATGTCACCTTTGTGGAGGAGGTAGGAAAGTGCCAACTCCCTTAGCTTCTTGCCCACTTCCTGTGCCATGGACTCAAAAGTCACGTCTACCATTGCATCGGCTTTCCTTGCTTCAATGGCACTTTGCACATGGGGATCTACATGCAAAAATTTCAGCTCTTGCTCTTGTGCCTGCAAAAGCTTTCTCATATGCTCCAATTCAACCCTCATTACATCATGCTCTTCTTCTTGCATGACTGTCTTTCCTCGAGACAGTTGTCCCCTTGAATCACTATCATTTACCCTCTCAAGAGGCTTGTGCCTTCCTTCTAAAGCATCAGAACCTCGCGAGGCACTTGATGGGCCCCTCGAATTGGGCACTTCCAAAGGGTTGCCTTGGCTGTCCATTGTGTTAAGTGTGCTGGAAGCGGGGTGTCTAATACACAGGTTCGTTTCCCCACCACTAAGAAGAGGGAAATAACCGTGCTCTGATATACCAATGAAACCGATCCCGTCAAGTGGGAATAGACTCCGTTGGACACCCACACGCGTAATAGCACAACTTAGATATCACAATTTGAATGGACAACTTAATAACAACTGAAAATTGAAATGAAATGAAATGTTGATTAATGGACACCAGCACTGGGGACGGAACGGGCCGACCCTCCCCCTCAATATATGATATATTATTGGGAGTATTTAACAAATACAATGCTCCATGGGTTCAAAGAACCAGATGATGTCCATGTACAACTGAGATGAATACAGTACCAAACAAGAGACTCGAAGCAGACGTTCGAAGGAGAGCAATCCACATGTGTAGTTCAGTCTCTACGGTCCTGTGCCTTCACTGGAATCCGCGGAGAGAGCGCCCCACTGGTGTTCCAGGACCACGCACAAACATGCGCTCTCGTACTAACGCCTGGCTCTCCCGATCTCGGCACCCTTGGACTGTGGTTCTCTAGAGGCTTGGACTACCCGGCACCGAACGGGTGTTAGCGGTAGAGAGTATCCCTTTTCAGATTTACATTAAAGTCCTTTAATTAAATCTCAATCCACTTACTTGTAGCTCGCGAGTGGAAGACAAATACCCGATGCATCTAGGTGCAGCTACTAGAGATGAACACCAAGGCGGCGCAGCAGCCTACTGGCAAGAAGGAAGAGTATGCAACCGCCTGGAGGTCTGAGCAAAGCCGCTTGTGGAAGAGGGCAACCGCCTGTGTAAATAGAGAACAGCCACCTGTACAGCCTGTGGAAGTGCAGCCCCACACAGCCGCCTGTGTAGAGAGTACAGTCGCCTATGGAGAGCGCAGGCGCCAGTTGGAGAGCACAGCCGCCTGAGAGAGGCGCCGCCGCCTGCTGGAGAGAGCGCGCAGCCTGCTGTGGCCGCCTGTGGAAAGTAAGCGCAACCACTTGCAGAAGAAGAGGCGTAGCCTCCTGTGTAGAGAGAGCAACCCACCAGCGTGTAGCAACTTGAGGGCAAGCGGAGAGGAGATGATCGCCGGCTATGTTCTCCAAGCGGGTGGGGTGGTCGCTCTTTTGTAGGAGTTGGAGAGAGAGCACACGACCACAGCTGGCCGGCTCCCCTAGCTTGCATGGGGGCGGCCAGTTTCAAGGTGGGGTGTGGGTAGGTGGCCATGCACCCACCCCCACACATAAAGGGTTAAGAGTGGGGTTTCCCTCCCCACCTTGGCCCATACGTGGGTGCCCATAATGGGTGCCCACTCTTAAATAAATGTGAACTTACAACCTTATAAAAATAAAGGTTAGAAAGAAAGCTATTGAACAAACAAGTGCAATACACTTACCACTTGTTCACACGCAACAAAACTCGTCAGAAGACAGAGCAAACTTCACAACTCACTGGCAGGCGTCCCCGCTCAGTAAGTGGCACATCAAACAGGCAAACACAAGAATACAAGTCATGCAAAAACAGTTTCAAACATGCAAAACATGAATGCATGTGCAAATAGTACATGGACATATCTCTTGTTCATGGAACAAGTACAAAACATCTGTCGGACACAAAAATGACACGACAGAATACATAAATCCCGGTCTTCCTATGGAGTGACAATCCCATAGGTAAGACACTGATCCAGGCACGAGCCTCCCTATGGAGTGACAGTCCCATAGGCAAGACACGGCACAAAATACTGGCTCTTCCATGGCGTGACAATCCCATGGATAGAACACAGTCCAGGTCATACACGGGTGGCACCAGTCTGGCTCCCGTCCATACGACACCGTCCTGCTAACACACAGGTGTGGCACCAGTCTGGCTCTCGTCCATGTTATGCAAAAATACTGGCCCCTTCACATGAGACACTGGCCTGGCCTCAAGTGAATGAGACACAAATCTGGAGATGGACCAAATGGTCGACCAATTGGTGACAGGCAACACCTTACCAATTGCTAGCACGCAAACTGTACAAGCTAGGCAATGATCCCGTGCTTAGACAGTGTGTCAAGGAGGATGAGTTCTTGACCATTTCGGAAGAAGCTCGTAATGGGATAACTGGTGGACATTTTGCAAGCGAAGTAACTACTCAAACGATCTTGCGATGTTATGGTAGCTAACTATGTTTATAATGCCATGGATTCATTAAACACTCTTATGAATGCCAACACTTTAAAATTCCTCATGGGCAAGATAGAATGCCTTTGGTTCCGATCATTGTGCAACAACCTTTAAAAAAAGGAAAAAAGGCTTCGTTGGACCTATTAGCCCAGCTGTGTGTCAAACACAAGGTTGGTATATAGTTGTTGCCACAGACTATTGCACTAAGTGGGCAAAAGCGAAAGCCACACGAAAGACGGATGCTCATACAATTGCCAAATTCTTATACGAGCATGTCATATCAAGATTTGGGTGTCCCCTAGAACTGCTTAGCTATAAAGGTTCCCATTTTATTAATAAGGTCATTGAATATCTATCGTAATTACATTTTTGGTGGTGCATCAAAAGTCATCACCATACTATCGTCAAGCCAATGGGCAAGTAGAAAGTACTAATAAAGTCCTTTGTGGTATCCTGACCCAAGACTGTAGAAGCTAGCCGTACAATTGGGAGCATAAGTTAACAGTAGCAATGGGGGCCTATAGGAAAAACTCCTTTTTGACTTGTCTACGAGATTGAGATAGCAATGTCTATGGAATATTTAGAGATTGAGATAGCAATGTCTATGGAATATTTAGTGCCCAACTTAAGGATATCAGTGAAAGAAAGTCTTAGGGAGAATGCTTTAGCTGAGAGGTTGATTGAGTTAGAAAAGCTTGATGAGACTACAGTGGTTGCTTCTCCACAAAATAATAGTAGAGAAGCTAAGGCACAAACAATGGTTTGACCAAAACCTGAAATCAAAAGAGTTGCAGGAAGGAGACTTTGGTACTTATGTACGAAGTTGATTCTTCCAAGAGAAAAAAGTTGAAATATGAAGGGCTAGGGCCGTTTAGAGTTGCAGAGCTCAAGATGCGGCTCACATTGAAATCATTGGTGGACTCGAGATGCAACACTACCTAAATGGTAGCAAGCTAAAAAAGTACTATGGACCCTTATCGCGCAATATCTTGGAATAGTCATGCAAAAAGAAACAGGAGAAGCTAAAAGAAGAGAGACTCGGGAAAGAGACACAAGAGAAGGCTAAGGCAAGGGCTGCCAAAGCTAAAACAAAACAAAACGGGCTAACATTAAGAGTAAACATGGTTAACCCTGAGATCAAAGAAGATGACCTAGAGAGAGCATGTTTATCTCAAAGTTGGACTCTCCAAGGAGAGAAAAACAACAAAACTCCTCATGATAAATGACTCAAGAGCAAGTCTCAACTTACTTTCGTATGAAACATGGGTGAAGCTATGCAAACTAGAGTTAGAGTCAACAATAGCCAAAGTTAAAAGTGTGTATGGGGACCTTGGGAAGTTTAAAAGTTAATATTTCCACCAAAAATAACCCTTGGTCATGTAAGGTTTTTGTAATACATGTAGGTGCCTTGGAAGAGGAAATGCTACTTGAACGAAGTTGGAATTCAGTTATGGGCTACGAAGTGGATTAGGAGAAAAGGACGACATGCTTGTCATATGGGGAATCCAAATATAAATTGCCATTGTGGAGTTTCCCAGAGTCAAACAACAATCTAAAGTTTAAACAACTAAAGCCACCTAGGATGTTATTATGTCTTCTTGCTCCAAAAAAACCGCAAGTGCACCAAAGAAAGGAAGACAGTGTGTCAAGCAAGGATAAGAGTCCCACCTCACTATAAACCTTTAAAAGCCAGAGGCCTCATGTTCATAAATGTTGGGTTCCCAAATGACTGCTAAGGGCCAACTAGAAAACTTAGAAGGGACAAGGAAGGCAAGAACGAGTCCCTATTAGGAAATCAGTCCTCCCAAGGTAAGTAACAAAGAAGATGTGGGCAAAGAAATTAAGTTGAAAACCAAACCTCACTAATCTTGGCCAAAAGGTCGAGATTAGATGGGAATGGTGATACAAACCAAGGTGACTAGAAAGCCACAAGAACCTAAATAAAAGCCACACGAACCTTCCCAACCCGACATCATAGGAGAGGTCAATCAAACTGGGATAAAACATGTGAATTGCACAATTCATTGCCCCAAGGGCAAAGTTATCATAGACAAAACATATGTCCAAATAGGATATAGGTTCACACAAGAACCTGCTATAGATTCTATGGACTAGTTGATTTAATGGATGAAGCAAAAGTTAACGTGTTCCATGGAAGAACTACAAGTGTTATATCAAGAAACCCCTTCTACATCAAGAGCTTCATCCAGATATACTTGGGTTTAAACAAAAGAGAATCAGGCCAGTACATGTACCTACAGAAACAACTCCAAAGGACTAACTTGCTAACAGAGTTCTAGCACTACTAACAACCCTTTGGAAGCCACTCCACTCATAATCTAATCAAATTCATCACCCCCACGATTCTGTAGAATCATGCCCGTGATTCTTGGTCCCCAAAACTACGTCACACCACATTTACCCAAATCCATCTTGGATTCTATGTGAATCATGACCGTGACTCTGAACCCTGTAGAATGATGCCATGGAAATGAACCAAAAGTAAAAAATATTGAGCCCCCAGGATGTGTTTTGATTACTTATGCTTAAATTACACTATTTTGATGCATCTCACTTAACACGATTGGCACCATGACTCACCACCATGATCACGACAATAGTAGGCAAGATCACGGCTTGTATTCCAAGGCCAATAATATGTTTTCACATGTCACATATATTAAAATCGCCCAACCACCATGATCCCATTGGCTAAGAATGCATGAATTGTTCTTTTTTTAAATTCTCTCATTTTCAAGTTTTCAAGCTTCCCAAATCCTTCAAGCGATTAAGCCTGCACGTGCTTAACAGATGCTCATCACCACCACCCACACCTATATCCAAGTAGGAGCATCATATTTTCCTTGCATTTACGTGTTCTTAGTATCTATCTCAATCTGCATGTGTATGATGATCACCTGGTAAGTATGGGTTGATGTCAATCTTCTCTAAACATTCTTCCCCTCTCATTCCTATACCTGAATGCACAATCATTTGGTAAGTACAAGCCTAGGTGAGCTCTTTCTGGCCCTCAACATCAAGCAATCTCATGCAAAACCGTGATTCTACAATCTGCAAAATCATGGTTCTCCATCATCGTGACTACATAATCACAGTTACCAAAACCAAGCTCACTAAAAATTGGCCCTACTACAATGCTATTGGAGATGCCAATGGTTTTCATTGAGACCTCGTGAATCGCAATTGTCACCTTAATTTTGCAATCCACGAAATCATGATTGTGATTGCCACATCACCAATCACAATGCTACGTTACCAATCAAGGTTGTGACACTGTGATTGCCACATCATCATGCACGCCTGCCTAATCACAATTACTTGTTTTGTGACTATCAAGACACGATTATGTATCTCCCTCACAATCATCAAAATCATGGGTAAACAACAGTTTACCATGCCTTTGATACATGAAGACTGTGATTTCACATTGTGTTTCACAATGTGAATTCAATTTGCAAAATCATGATAGGAAATGCCATGTCATCACCAATCCACAACATCAATTAACAACTGTAAGTGTCCAAGAAATGTCCAGGGAGCCTTTTTTAAGCAAAATATCCACAATACCTTTTGTTGTGCTTCTACAGTCTATGAAATCACGATCGTGATTGTCACATCACCAATCACGCTACCACATCATCTCTGCAAAATCACGTCACCAATCATGATTGCATAAACACGAGAAATGCTCCATCATGCACAATTCAAGTTGTTAATCTTGGATTCTTCCTTGATGTTCTACTATAAACAAAGGTGAAATTCTTGGAATGTTCTAGACCGTGATTCTCCAGTTTGTAGAATCACGATATCTGTGACTGTCATTCTAGAAAGCTGCAATCCTCCCCCAAAGCTCTAAAACAGCTATGTGCTAACATTCAAATCATAGTCTAACACCAGCAGTCTGAAGCTAATAACAAAGAACTCTAACAAGGAAATAAGGTTCTCTTGCCAGCCAGAAAGCTTTCTATTTTTCAATATCATGGCAGGTAAGGATGAGAACCTCGACCCCTTGTATGAGGACCCGAGATCACCACTATCCTTGGGGAGAGATGACAAAACACTAAAGAAAAAGACCAAGGAAAAGGCAACCAAACCTGTTCACCAAAAGACTAACTACCTTAATCCCCTAATGGACCAATGCCACGGCACAATACTCAACATGTCACGTGCACGCCCTTGCCATGGCTAATCTTCGACATAAACAACATAATCCCTAATTTAATCCATTAGTTAAGAGAGCAGTTAGGTCATCATCAATGTCACCATCTTCATTACCATCTGTGTTAACATAAGCATAAGTACCATCATCATCAATAGTAGCATCATCATCAACATGAGGGTCTGAAGGACCTGTCGCTAGCTGGTGGTCTACGCAACAGTTGGCTATCATTAGCATGAAGGCCAAAATAGGGGATGACATTAAAGTAAAGCACAGTCGGTTAAAGGAAATTTGATCTCCAACATTTATCCAACAAAGTTGGTTGACAACATTTGTTGTTGCCGACCAGCATCCTCACCTCATATATAAGCATCAAGTCACAATTCAGTTCATCAAGTCATTTCTCATCATTCATCAAGCATAGTTATCAGTACAAGCATGTAGAAGGAGGCTAAGGTCACCCCTATTGGGCTGACCAAGACCCAAGCATGCACAAGCATTTAAGCCACCTTTTGTACCATATAAAAACAAGAAAAAACATAACATCTCTCTTTGTCTTCTTTCCTCTCCTCTGTCTTAATTGTGTTTGAATTAGCATCTTGTTCTTAATCAAGCTTAGAATTGTGGATTAGTACAACAAGGCTTTCACGCATGCAACATTGGTATTAGATCATTCAGGCTCAACCGAGTAAGCATAGTCCCAAGAAAGGTGCACAATTCCAACAGAAGAATGCAGCAAGGTAGCAGATGGAGTGGTATGCATACAAGAAAAGCTAGAGGAAGCATTTCCTGAGAGTATGTACGCAGAACGAGTATATCATTAAGCTCTCAGATCAATTACAAAGGCCTAGCAACAAGCATGATCAATTCTGGTAGGTTAACCACCATTGTGTTAAGGATAAGAGAAAAGTAGGCATGGAGACAACAGTAGAACAAATGCTTAGTTCTTCAGCAAGACTTGGAAGTGGAGATCAAGAGTGAAGGTGTTCAGACAAAAATATCAATGAGAAGTACAAGTTTAAGGTCAATAGTCCAGGGAGGAAGGATGATAGGGTGTCCACCATGTCATCAAGTTTAGCCGGAAGGGATGTCATGTCATCAAGTTTAGCAGGAAGGGATGTCATGTGCACGCCCATGCCATGGCTAATCTTTGGTATGAACGACATAATCTTTGGTATGAACGACATAATCCCTAATTTAATACGCTAGTTAGGACAACAATTAGGTCATCATCAGTGTCACCATCTTCATTACCATTAGAGTCAGCATAAGGATCAGTAGCATCATCATCACCATGAGGGTTTGGAGGACATGTTTTGGCAACATCCAACAGGTGGTCTAGACAGTAGGCGGCTATCATCAACATGAAGGCCAAAATAGGAGACAACATTAAAGTGAAGCACAACCAATTAAAGGAAATTTAATCTCCAATATTTCTCCAGCAACTACTGGCCAACAACATTTTTTGTTGACACCCCTAGCTCCCTTCTACATGCTTGTACTAGTAACTATGCTTGATGAATGATGAGAAATGACTTGAACTAAATTGTGACTTGATGCTTATATATGAGGTGAGGACATGCGAAAGCTCTCGGAGTCTTCTTTTAGCCCTAAAACCATCCTAGAACATGCTTGATGCAAAACGCATACATACGATAGAGGAGAGAGAGAGAGAGAGAGCTGAGTATTCGATATATTCCTAATGTACAAAAGGGTGTACTAGTCTTACAACCCTAGGCTTCCTCCTCAAAAAGGTGTACTTCACCTAATCTAATCCTACATCTAGGACTCAATCCATGGAAGGTCTGAATTAACAAAATAATGAGCAACAATTATCTTAAATAGGCTTTGGAATTTCCTAGTGGACTTGTTGACTTGTTGTCAGCCAGGTCTTGGACAAAACCCTGTAAATCTATGCAGCCGATTGGTCTTACTCCCTTTGATGCGCTAGTTGACAACCCTCCTGTGTACTCCACTATTCCTTCCTTGCCCATACCAATAACATATGCTCCAAATTTTGATTCTAATCCTATCTTTATCTGTTGCCCTTCAAGGATTAGCCCTAAGATTAACAGCACATGTCTTGCACATGACATCCCCCTCTACTAAACTTTATGATGGCATTCCAAAACCTATTCTTGGATGACTATCATCATCCCATTGTCTATTCATAGTCCCAAACAAGTCATTTCTCATCATTCATCAAGCATAGTTATCAGTACAAGCATGTAGAAGAGGGCCAAGGGTCACCCTTATGGGACTGACCAAAGCCCAAGCATGTACAAGCATTTAAGCCACCTTTTGTAGCATATAAAAACAAGAAAAAACCCGACATCTCTCTCTCTCTCTCTCTCTCTCTCTCTCTCTCTCAGTACAGCAAGGCTTTTGTGCATGCAACACAACCATATCGAGATAGTGGAAAACAAAAAGGTATACTTTCAATACCACTCTCCTAGGTGTATGCAACTAGTGAATGACGTTGAAGTAAAGGAGAAGCTTAACCAAAAAGGACTTGGGCATCCGCAGAAGTAGTACAATGAAAAGTAAACACCAAGATTTTCGCCAAATTCTTGGCCTCTTACCTGCGGGGATCCAAGAGAGGAACAATCACCAAGATATCTAGATGGGTCAAAGAAGACAATACTGATTACAAAGAAGCTCATCCGAGAAGCCTTACACCTACCTTTTGGAACCAAGCCCACACCTTCCTCAAAGAAGCTATATTTCTCAAACATTTGCCCAACTGACAAAATTAATAACAACACCGCCGAATTCTCTGCTCTCTGGGATCCAAAGCTAGAGAAAGTGTGCCGGGTGGCATCTATGATTATGCAAGTCAAGCCATCATACAAATACAAGGTGGATATGCACAAGGTTTATAGGTTGCACAAAGGAGAGAGAGATAACTAGGCCAACATGCTATATAGAAACTTCACCCATTACCTAAGCAAGCATGGAAACAAGGTGGTCAACCCATACATCCTCACACACTTGCTTAGCCATGCTGTCGAAATTCCCTTGCCAGAGAGCCACTCCCAAGAAACCGAAGAGCTTCCCTTAGACAAAGTGGCATTATCGAAGAGCTTCCCTTAGACAAAGTGGCATTATAGAAGGGATTCAATTAGCATTCGGCAGTATTAGCCGAACAAATGATTTGATGGCTAAACTTGGATTGGGCTCCGCCAATAGAAAAGGCAATAGAAACAAATGATTTGATGGCTAAACTTGGATTGGGCTCCGCCCGATCTCCGTTTCCCCAACACCCTCAACGCCAGCTCATGCAAAAGGGTCCCAAGCAGCCCACCACCGCCTGCTCCATCTTCCCAAAAACCCATAACCACGGTAGTCCATGAAGATACTGCCACTCTTCAAAGCCTGATGTGTTGCGCACAGTCCAGAGCGAAAAGGAAAGCCCACTTCTACCACAAGAACAAGGCCAAGTAGCACCTACTCGTGTTTCAGATGACCCTTTTGAATTAGTAGAATTGATTGCCCAAGTCTGAACCAGAGTAGCCACTGGAACTTCCCCCAAGAAGCATGAGCGGCCAGAGAGCATACAAGTGAGCTCTGAAGACAAGCTGAAGATCGCACATAGTGGCAAAAACAAGAGCAAGAACCATTCAAGCCACTTCTCCTCTACCTACAGGAAATTAATAAAACATCCCGGATAGTAGTTTTGCATGAGCTCATGAAAGGTATCGTTAGCAGTCGCTAGAAGTAACTGTACAGGTCAAAACTCTTACAAATAAATATAAGGGGATGCTAAAAAGACTAATGCTATCCATCATTGTGAGCAATAGTGTATTGCTGCAGTAACCATGCTAATCAACTACCCCAAGGAAAAAAAGTAAAAATACAAGAGCTAACTAGTGGATTCCACTGAAATTGGCACTCACAGAAGAATGCATTGATATAACCTCCAAGGCGGCTGGCAACCCAATGACGGTATAAAGCATCAAAAACCTTGTCCAGGTTTGGAACACATGTTGATAGTGGTCAACCTCTGATAAGAAAAAACCTACCTGGGTTGCGCGCATAGCCATCCTGATTCTCCGACATCCCTGAGAGCTGAAGTAGAGCAGTAGCATCTTCCTTGATGAGGTGCATTGTCCAGTTGGCAGTGTCAATGTGGGCAATGTACAACATCAATTTGCAAGGTGAGGTGGCAGGCAAGACTTGGTGACAAGCAAGGTCAGAATCCGAATCTGGACACATGTACTTCTTATACCCTTCTGGAGGTAGGGCATGCCATTGCCTGGTATTGAGGCATGCTGGATGGTCTCTGTTTGAGCACACAATATTCTCCTTTTCCATCACGATGGCATACACCATGTCTTGATATGCATGACAAGAGCTGTGAACAAGCTCCCTTCTGTATGAATGCTCGTGACACTGCGAGGTTCTAACACTAAATCGGGGGCGGAATCCATGGGAGCTTTGGCAAACCTCTTCCAGCAGAAGACCTTGTCGAGGGTTGCCTTTAATGGCGCATTGGAAATGAGGAAGATGGATTTTGAGCTTGAAGGAGGGTGGGTGTACATATGCATGGGCTGGGTGGCCTGCTACTTCAAAGCAAGGATTAGCTGGTGGGTGGCAATCCATGAGGTGGAATGAGCGGTCGTCGAAGTTGAAGGCAGCTCGGACAGAGCGGGTGAGGACTATGCGGGTGAGGATGAGGTTTCCATCAGAGGATATGAAGGAGTGGGGAGGGCCGCGAAGGTAAGGGGGGAAATGTATAGGGTCGGACCATTGGCTCTGGCAAGAATCGAACATACGCATGTACACATCGTTTGCAACGAAGATGCGGAAGTCATAGCCATGGCCATCACTAGGGTCATGATCGACATCTAGTGCATGGAAGCCCAGGAAGCGCAGAGAGTCCACATTGCTGTCCTCCAGGAACACCCTTCGGATGAGGCGCGGAGCATAGTCTGGGTGGACGATTGGGGGCACGGTGACCTTCCACTTGTGGAAAATGCTGCACACGCAGAGATCTAGCATGGAGGGGTACTTCCTGCGCAGGCACAGCAGGTTCGAACTTGTGCCAGCCAGCTCGAAAGAGTCGATCCCGAGAGTGAAGGTGCAGAGGAGAGGGGTCGTGGGGGCATCCAGGGGCAGGAGGTAGCAGTGCGATGAAGGGGACTGGTACACGATGAAGGGCCTGCGGGAGAGCAAACGGAGGCTAAAGGCGTGGGCGGCCTTGGAGAGAAGGCGGCACTCGAAGAGCAGCGGCGAAGGCAAGAGGGAAAGAATCTGCAGGACAAGATCGCTCACCAGAGAAGGGCAGAGCGTCTCCATAATCTCCGCCTCTGATGTTGGCCGCCGCCTCCGCGGCTTTCCCCCGTTTTTGGTTCAACTTGGCAGTGGGCGCCCCTGGACATTTCGTCATGATGGGCGGACTGTTCCGTCCGGTCTGATCAGTGTTCCCGACCACATGGATCCTCACGAGAAAAAGGCAATTTTGAACAAGCACTAGTATTGCACCCGCGCATTGCTGCGGCCGACCAAGGTTCCAGAAAAGAACTATTCTCTCTCTCTCTCTCTCTCACCACACACATACACACACATGCACATGCACATGACCCTCTCCCTCTCTCTGTCACGTACACACACTCAAATGTTGAAACTCTCTCTCTCTCTCTCACATGCACACACATATACACACCTACTCTCTCGCTCTCTCTCTCTCACACACACACATGCACACACTCCCTCTCTCTTCTTACACTCTCCCACACATAGAAGGGCTCTCTCTCTCTCTCTCTCTCTCTCTCTCTCTCTCTCTCTCTCGCACACATACACATGTAAATATATAGTATATACAATATTATGTTTTAGATACATAAACCTATACATAGACACATATACTTATACATATATACTATTTAAAAATATAAATACAAACATCAACATAATTTAATTAATTTTGATTAAATTTTAATGTGCCGAGATGGGTGATAAGTTGTGGTCACTTTTAAATATATAGATAGATATATCACACACACACACACACACACACACACAAACATACATATATATATGTATATATATACATACATACATACATACATATGTATGTATGTATATATAAATGTAAATAAAAACACACACACACACATGTATACACACATATACATATATGTTTTCTATTTAATTTATATTTTATTAAAAGCTACTTTTTATATTTTATCTCTCACTCTCTTTTTATTTATATTTTATTAAAAGCTACTTTTTATTCTTTATCTCTCACTCTCTTTCTCTCTCTTTTCACCCTCCCTCATTACATCTCTCTCTCTCTCTCCAGGTCTGCCCTATCTCACTCTCTCTCAAGCACATTCTATACATAGATGCAAATGTACACACTCTCTCTCAAGCACATTCTATACATAGATGCAGATGTACACACATGCATGCATATACTCTCTCTCTCTCTCTCTCTCTCTCACACTCACACACACACACACACACACACACATGTACACACCGCACATACACTAATCTAAACGCACACTCTCTCCTCCCACACAAACTATCTCCTATGTAGAAATTATCTACCTCTCTCTCTCTCTCTCTCTCTCTCTCTCTCTCACACACACACACACACACACACATGTACACACCACACATACACTAATGAAAACACACACTATCTCCTCCCACACAAACTATCTCCTACATAGAAATTCTCTCTCTCTCTCTCTCTCTCTCTCTCTCTCTCTCTCTCATGCACACACACACACTCTCTCTCTCTCTCTCTCTTCATGCACACTCTCACATAGAAACTCTCTCTCTCTCTCTCTCTCTCTCTCTCTCTCTCTCACACACACACACACACACACACACACATACACACACACACTAATAGATTTACACATATATATATAATTTTAATTAATTAAATTTTAGATTAAATTTTAATGGTAGGGATGAGTGGTGAGGTGTGCTTACTCTCAAATAAATGCATCTTACATGTAATCTCTCTCTCTCTCTCTCTCTCTCTCTCTCTCTCTCTCTCTCACACACACACACACACACACATGCACACCCTCTTTCTCTCACATACACATGCACGCACTCTCAAATGTCAAAACTCTCTCTCTCTCTCTCTCTCTCTCTCTCTCTCTCTCTCTCTCTCTTACACACACACACACACATGTACACACATGTACATGTACTAATGCAAACACACACTCCTTCCCCCTACACACTCTCACAACATAGACTTCCATGTCTCTCTCTCTCTCTCTCTCTCTCTCTCTCTCCCCTCCACTCACACACACACACACAATGTACACACATGCACATGTACTAATGCAAACACACACTCTTTTCCCCTACACACTCACACACATGCACTAATGAAAACACACACTATCTCCTCCCACACAAACTATTTCCTACATAGAAATTCTCAGGCTCTCTCTCTCTCTCTCTTTATGTCTCTCTCTCATGCACACACACACACACTCTCTCACATCATAGAAACTCTCTCTCTCTCTCTCTCTCTCTCTCTCTCTCACACACACACACACACACACACACACACACACTTAAATAGATTTACACACACTTTCTCTCTCTCTCTCTCTCTCTCTCTCTCTCTCTCTCTCTCACACACACACACACACACACACACACACTTAAATAGATTTACACACATATATATAATTTTAATTAATTAAATTTTAGATTAAATTTTAATAGGGATGAGTGGTGAGGTGTGCTCACTCTCAAATAAATGCATCTTACATGTAATCTCTCTCTCTCTCTCTCTCTCTCTCTCACACACACACACACACACACATGCACATGCACATGCACACTATTTATATATACATGCTTACATACCTATAGATACACATACATACATAATATATATAAGTGTGTGTATCTATAGGTATGTAAGCATGTATACAAAGATTTCATTGAAAGATGTGAGATGAGATCTTCTTAGATTTAAATTCAAAATTGCATTAGAAGATGTGAGATTTGGCTCCCCTCACGCTTGCAGGAGGAGTGGTTATTTTGAAATAGCCCCACCTCCTTTGCCCACGTGGAGGGAGGTGGGGTTGTGGTTAATCCTGTATAGATTTTCTTCCTAATTTCACTCAATTATTACTTTTTTGAAAAATTAGAGAAATCATTTTTCCTTCTCTTCTCAAGACGAGGAGGAGGAGGAACCTTGACCTGCATCCCCCAATATACCTACCTATTTGTTTGCTAACATGTTAAAAGCATAGCTTGTGCCTCAAAAACAAGCTTTCAGGTTGTTGCTGACGTGTTTGTTTCTCAGTTGCAATTGTCCAATTAAGTCTCGCCTATCACTCTATTGGAAAAATGGCTCCCCAATGCCCCTCTTTGTTGGGGATGATTATTTGTTAGATTATGATGCGGTTTTTGTTGGATTTTCATGAGACCTCCATGAATCTCAAGAATAGGGTAACTCTCCACCCAACCGCTGGATATAGGGACCCTAGCTGGCTAACTATAGCCTTGGCCGTCCACACTAGTCCGGACTCCCCTGAACCGCCAACTCCCCCTAGCCCTACCATGTCTTGACATTACTCCCCCCTTTTGGAAGAGTTTTCGTCCTTGAAAAACAAAGTTAGGATATCTGGTCTTGAGAGTACTAACATCCTCCCAAGTTGAACCTTCTTCCAGTCTATCCTTCCACTTAACTAGACATTGTTATCTAATGTTGTGGACGAGTTCGCTTCTCTTGAAAATCCAAGCTGCGCTCTAGCTCGTGTGGTAAAATTGGAGGCTCAATTAAATCTACAAGAACACCCATATCCACCACATTGGCGTCTTTACCTAGTCATTTCCGAAGATGACTAACATAAAAAACTGGGTGAACCTTGGAATGTTCTAGTAGAGCTAACTTGTAGGTAACTTCACCTACACGCTTAAGTATTGTGAAAGGTCCACAATACCTAGGTGACAACTTTGGCACTTTGCATGTCCTCAAAGTTTCCGAACTCGGGGGAACCTTGAGAAATAATTGATCACCCTTTTCAAATGCGACCACTCTCTGCGGTCTTCATCCGCATAATGCTTGTAACGATCTTGGGCTCGTTTAATATTTTCCTTAGCGATCTTCAGCATATCGTTTATGATCTTGCAGAAAATTGTGCAGGTCATCTTGTAATTAGGAAGACCTATGCCATAGTAAGAAGGCAATTCTATTGGTCTAGACTTCACAAGGACGTCCAAGAATATATTCTGCATTGTCAAAAATGCTAGGTCAATAAAGCTGAGCGTCTTAAGATAGGCGGGCTGTTATAAAGCTGAGCGTCTTAAGATAGGTGGGCTGTTATAAAGCTGAGCGTCTTAAGATAGGCGGGCTGTTATAACCCATTAAAGATCCCTGATGGTAAGTGGGAAAGCATCTCTATGGATTTTATTATAGGTCTACCTACAACTAGTAGAGGCAATGATGCCATTTGGGTTGTAGTGGACATATTGACCAAGATGTCTCAGTTTATTCCGACTAAAACCATAGTGAAAATGCCAAGGTTAGCTCGGCTTTGCATTGCGAATATCTATCGACTCTATGGGTTGCCAGCCAATATAGTCAGTGATAGAGATCAGAAGTTTAATAGTCACTTCTGGCAACAAGCAGTGTTTAAAAGGTTAGACATAATGCTCAGTATGAGCACGACTGACCACCCTCAGAGTGATGGTTAGACAGAAAGGGTCAACCAAGTACTCGCGGATATGCTAAGGGCATATGTCAATAAATGGCAAGCAAATTGGAAAGATTACTTACCAATTTTAGAATTTACCTACAATAGTGTGAAACATGTCACTACAGGCTTTAGTCCTTTCATGCTTATGTATGGGTTTCAACCCCGATCTCTAGTAATTGTGGGGTTAGCTCTACTTGGACTATCATGACACTCAGAAAGTATTTGGCATCTAGTGTCAGAGTCTAAGGGTACACACACTCTTCCTTTGTGTAACAAGTACCCATTATCGATGAAAAAATGCTTCCAACAATTAAGCTCGTCCTCCCTAGAAAGAGAAGAGCTAGGTGTGGAACTATCATCTGCACTCGCTACTATGGAGTGGGGAGGGATCCCTACGTTTAACAAATTTCCACACCTTTGCATATGACTGATCATTTTCGCACTTGCCTTTGAATGAATCTAAAAATTCACTTTTCAACTCCGTGAAACTCAACAAGTTGACTTGAGGGCATGCGACAGCTTGTATACCTTTCAAATCAATTTGAGTTGTCAACCATTTGATACTCTCATGATGATCAAAGGCAATCTCAAGCTTAGCACCGTAGAGATAATGTCTTCACTTCCCTAGAGCATAAATGATGGCATAAAGCTCACGTTCATACGTATAATAATTTCGCTGAGCTCTATCTAACTTTTTGCTCTCAAAAGCTACTGGTTTGCCTCCTTGAAGAAGCACGGCACCAACTACATGGTCACTAGCATCTATTTCAACCACAAATGGTTGATTAGGATCTACTATTGCGAACACAAGTGCGGTAGCTATGGCAACCTTAAGACGATCGAAACTTTGTTGTTGGTCAGTACCCCAAACAAAGTTGTGACCCTTAGATTTTAATTAGTCCATTATTGGAACCGCTAACTTAGTATAATCCTGAATGAGTTTACGATAACCTTGCCAATCCAAGAAATATTTGTAATTCCTCTAGAGTGGTTGGATGAGGCCACTTAAGGATTGCCTCTACTTTTGCAAGATCCATTTGAGTTCCTGTGGCCGAGATTATGTGACCCAAATAATGGATCTCCTGAGGCAAAAAACTCACACTTACTCTCTTTAGCGTAAAGTGTGTTTTGCCTTCACAAGTCAAACACTAATCGTAAGTGTTGCAAATGCTCTTCTTGTCACGGGATCTAAATTTCTAGGGAGATAGAAATCAAATAAATTGTAAAAAATTGATTTATATTCAACAATTCATCAAACATCACATGACCATGATCAAATATTCAAAAACAAATGAAAATACTTGGCTCACAAAGATTCGACTCCAAGATTGAGTGCAATCATCCCCCCTCATGTGCGTATGGCCTATTTTCCCCCACACATGAGTATTTACGTGATACTTTATTCCAATTTAGGCCATAGCCTCCAAAAATACAAAAAGGGTGCTTTTCTTGCACGACACTCTTATCTTCAAAAATAGAGTGCCCATAAATTGAGGCTTGGGTTTAAAGCATATCACACTTTACCAAATATTAAAGATCAAGTCTATGCTTGATAAACTATAGCTTTTATAAAATAAATCAAAATGTGCACAAGCTAGCACATGTATATACAAAGCTTGTTTATAAAAATGGTATGCCAAGTAATAAATTTGTGTGACTTCTCCTCAATCCTCAGAATCCTCTTCACCTATAAAATAACCAAGAATAAATTGGTGAAATAAATATTCCTTAAGCATACAAACCATCATTACACACATGTTTGCCAGGCGTAAGTAACCCGAGAATCACCCCTACATAATACGAACCAACTGAAACAAACATTGGAGACCCCAAGCATACGTCAAACGTATTAATATTTATAATGGTATTACCCATGATATTAACATAATTTGGCATGACACAAAGATAATCCAAGTGTCCCCGAATTATCTAAGAGGGTAGAATAATATTTTTAAGAGGGCTTAAAATATATTCCCATAACATTCCCTCTTGCTTGAGTTTGCAATTGCCCTCAATTTTCAGTTTGTTGAAAAGAATGGAGGATCTTAGGGAAAGCATGAAAATATTTCTCAGGCACCCATATTGCATCTTCACGAGGATGATTTTTTGAAAGTTATTAAGTATTTCTCAGGCACCCATATTGCATCTTCACGAGGATGATTTTTGAAAGTTATTAAATATTTGCTATATTGGTTTCCAGTACGAGTTGGTGTAATTTGATGGTCAATGATAGTATCTGGGAGTAAGATTTCTTGGTCTCCTTCGATAAGAGGTGGTTCTTCATACACTGGATGAGTGGGAAGTTGTCCTTTGAAAGGTTTTAATAAGCTAAATGAAATGAATTGTGAATGTTCCAATGAGAAGGTAATTCAAGTTTGTATGCAACATCATTAATTTTGTGGATCACTTTAAAAGGTCCATAAAATCTTGGTGCAAGATTAATAGCTGGGAATTTTTCAACACTTTTAAGTTGACGTTTTTCAATTTTTAAAAGTATATAGTCTCCAAGCTCAAAGGATATAGCTTTACGTTTATGATTTGCTTGCTTGTTTAACATACTTTTCTTGAGCATGAGCAATGGAATGTTTTACGTCATTCAGAATGGTTGTAAAATCAATAGTGAATTGATCAGCAGCTTAGATTTTGTGAGAAAGTCTAGTTTCTGGAATAGGCAAAAGTTTCCCATATACAATTTCGAAAGGTGCTCGACCAGTAGCTAAATGAGGAGTATTATTGTAAGCAAATTGGAGAAGATGAATGTACTTATACCATGAGTTAGTTAGCTAAATGAGGAGTACTTATACCATGAGTTAGTTAGCTAAATGAATGTACTTATACCATGAGTTAGGTTGTTGGGCAACATAGGCTCTGAGTAGATCTAAGATAGTGTTGTTAGTAACCTCAGTTTGTCCATTTGTTTCTGGATGGAAAGTTGTTGAGAAATCTACTTTAGTGCCTAAGTTGGAGAATAATGTGATCCAAAAAGTACTACAAAATCTTGAATCTATGTTAGAAACAATGACTTTGGGTAAGCCGTGATGTATAAAGATTTTTTTTATAAACATATTTGCGGTTTGTTGGAGAAGTCAAAGTTTTCTTACAAGGTAAGAAGTATGCTTGCTTACTCAAACGGTCAATTATTGTCCAAATCATATCATTATGACTCGATGCAGTAGGCAAATCTGTGATGAAATCCATGGATATTTGTTCCCAAGTGTCATTAGGAATTGGTAGGGGGTAAGGAGTCCTTGGGTTTTACCTTTGTAGCTTTTAATCTTCTGACTTCAGCCACAAATTTTACTATTGTTATGTGAGTGAACTTTCTTGAGAATTTAATTATATTTATTTAATAAAAATTATAGTTAGAGATGAGAGTATATGAATATTTCTAAAAAATTAGAGAAATATAAAGAAAATAAATTTATGATAAAAATAGCATATTTATGATAAAGATCTCCAAAAAGTAGGTCGGTTTTTGCATATGGTTGAATTTAGCAAAATGGCTCACGCTAAGTTATAGACCACGCCTATTCCCATAATTTTAAGTACCAACTTGACTATATTCTGACGAAAAACCGAAGAGCTATAAAAGCGGCTGCAAGTTATAAGCCTGTACTTGTATATAGGGAGCCAAGACAGGTTGAGACAGGAAAACATCTACAGGGAGTATCAGTTCTCTTATTGTTTTCCTTATATGGTTTAATTATTTCATGAGAGAGAGAGAGAGAGAGAGAGAGAGAGAGAGAGAGAGAGAGAGAGAGAGAGATTAAACATGGTTTGTAAGAATTGCAGATTCCTTGGATGAAGCTCTCTTTTCTTTCTATCTTCTCTTTTCTCCTCTGATGAGAAGATGTATGATTGTATCAAATTACTTCATACCTTAATAAATCATTAAAATGCTCATATGTGAGACCACGGGTCTTACATATAAGGGGGCAGATTGGACCCAATGCTTTTGTCTTGTGTTCATAAATATTTTCCCGTTTAAGTTTTTCATTTAATTCTTCTTCTAAGGTTGATGTATTAACTTGTAGTTAGCTTATTTAAAGTAATTTATAAAATTTGTTGTTGAAATCTTGTACTTGGAGAAAAGGTCCTGTAATAGTGGTATCAGAGAGCTACAGGCCAAGTATAAGATCTTTTCACATGCTTAGGGAAAGAAAATCAAAGATGTGGGTTATGGATTAACCTATTAATAATTGGACTATAGTGCTTTTGCTATTTTGCAGAACATCATTGTAATCAAATCTATGTAAGGTGCTACCTTCCTACTCTTAACTCAATCTTATGATTGCCAAGTTTCATAGTTATTATTCAAGTTTATTTCAACTTCAAATAGGAATTAATCTTTTCATCATCATCTCCTTTGACATTAAGGTAAGCACATATATTTAGACTTGTTGATTTAAGCCACTTCAAACCTAAGGATTGCTTTTCTCAAATTTGAGAGATTCTTAAATATCTTATAAAGGTATTTATACAAACCTCAATGAAATTATGACTTACATTTTGTACAAGTTTATTTTGTTTGGTTTAATTTGATCTATCTTTCTTTTATGTCTTGAACTTTGTTATTTTTCATTCATAAGAGTGAGTTATTATTAAATAGTTAAATTCAAGTTTTCATTTTATTAATCAAGATTGTTAGAATTGTTGCTGTCATTTATATTTATATTTGTATTTATACTTTCAATGTATTGAAAAGTCATTTCTATCTATTTTTTATTTATAATCTTACATCCTCTCAGATAACTTTTCAACACTCAAGGTTAGTATCTATTATCTTGTATCCATAATCAATTTATCTTTCATTGTTATGATGTTAAGTTTCTCACGAATTATGTTCAAGAACTTTATATTACTTATTCATAGAAACCATAATGATTCACATCTTCTTGGAGTGTTAAATTGTTTTGACAGACATTAATTTAAATTTTAATTGTGTGTTTTTTTGTTGAAATTGTTTGCATTAGAGTGTTAGCAAGAATTAGGAGTAGTTTAATCCTTCAAAAAATTTCTTAAAACCATTAAAAAATCCTTGAATTCGACTAATTTCTCTTAATGAACTGTTTTTGTGATTAAGGGTGATTAATCTTGTTCAAGAGGGTAAGAATTTAGAAAGTGTGTTAATTGGGATCTAAATTGATCATGTGAGTAGTCGAAATTAGTGCTTTTGAGTGTTTTGAGAGCATCTAGATGCATCAAAATGCCTAATTACATCAATTTCTTCATAAATTGGAGGAATTTGACTCTCTTTGCTTAATTTTGCCTTAAAAGAGGAGACCAAAATTAAGAGTCTAATTAATCTCTTATTTTAGATTAATTTATACATTTGTTGATGCACATAGATTAGCATTCCCTTGCTCTATCCAATGAGGTGCTCAATTGTGTGAATTAATAAGGGATTAGTGGTTAATAAAGGTTCTTAATTAGTGTAAAAGGGAAAGATTAGTGATAGAATTAATCTTTGATTAATTTTTAATCACTTTTTTTAACATAAATCATTAAGGCTAATGAGCATTCAATGAGTAGATGCTCATGAGTTGTCAAATCGTCCATTTTGGGGGTCATTTATGAAGGGTGTAAAGGGGTGTCATAAAAAGGTTGACTTTTTTGCCCCCCAAAAAAAGGAAATTCGTATTTCCCACTAGACAAAAAAATAAAAATAAAAAAAATGGTTCACGCTATGAACCATTTCTGCACTTTTACCGCCTAAGGTTTCACGCCCTAGGAGTCCGCGCGTAAAAAAAATCGAATTTAATTTTTCTGTGAAGTCTAGTTCACGACGTGAAACCCTAAGGTTTCATGACGTGAAAGACTTTGTTTACATCTTTAAAAAAAAGATGAGATTTATTTTTTTCGTGAAGTCCAGTTCATGGCGTGAAACCCTAAGGTTTCACAGCGTGAAAGACTTCGTTCACGCCCAAATAAAAAAAATTAAATTTAATTTTTCCATGAAGTCCAATTCACGGCATGAAACCCTAAGGTTTCACGGCATGAAAGACTTCGTTCATGTCTAAAAAAATAAATAAATCGAATTTAATTTTTTCATGAAGTCTGGTTCACGGCATGAAACCTTAAGGTTTCACGGCGTGAAAGACTCCGTTCATGCCCAAAAAAAAAATCAAATATGATTTTTCCGTGAAGTTCGATTTACGGCGTGAAAGACTTTGTTCACGCCTTAAAAAAAATTGAATTTAATTTTTCATGATGTCCGGTTCACGGCGTGAAACCCTAAGGTTTCATGACGTGAGACTTCGTTCACGCGGCCTTAAAAAAATAAAAAAAATAAAAAATCAAAATTGATAAAATTCGTGAAGTCCGCTTCACGCCGTGAACTACACCTTGCTAGTGCACGACTCTAGAAAACACCCCTGTTTGGAGGCTCGATCTCCTAAATCGTATATTTGATAAAGGTGCTCTAGGGCTCATTGAAAAGCTGACATCGAGCTCTTCAAATTTGGTCTTGGCCATCCGAAGTCAAAATTGATTGTTTTGGCCTCCGACCAACAGCCTCAAAATTGGACTCAAAAATCGAGGGAAAAAACAGCCCGAAAAGCATGCAAAATCATAAAAAATAGAGAAAATGATGTGGAACCATGTTTGGGTTAGACAAAGTTCTAGTAATCTAAAAATACAACTCTCTCATACAGAGTTTTTCAAAATTCCTTTTGGAACACCCTAAAATGTGTTGCAAAATAGGAAAAAAAATTTCGAGAAATTTTTTCGTCTTGAGACAGTGATGGAAAATATGTTTGAGGACCTCCTCTTCCATTTGGGAAGTTACTAGCATGCACTTTTTTTGGGTTCAATTCCACCGGGCTTTGGTCCTTTACCTAACATCTCCACAAATCCTATGGGTACTAACTCTTTCCTGGATGCCCACACCTTGGACATACTAACTAGTCTACGAAGGGGGGTAGCCCAAGAACTGAGTGAGTCCCTCCCAACAACAAGAGCACTCACATACGACCCTAGTGACTCATATAAGAATATAGCTGTACAGATCTTCAAAATCATGGGCAAATACGACAGAACAACGGATCTTATTCAATTCATACAAATGTTTGAACAGAGATGTGAAGCCTTTGGAAATCCTAACTGCCCCACCAAGGTACATGCGTTGAACCTATGTTTAGAGGAAAAGGCTAGTCGATGGTTCATCACATTGATGTTGGTGATCAAGACCAACTTCAAAAACTTAAAGTCAGCCTTTATCCATGGCTTTTCAAGACAAGGTGATCGGCGGAGTGCAGCAAAAGAACTCTATTCAATTGAGTGTAACGCAAACAAAACCATTAGAGAATTTATCCTTCGAATAAAACTCTTAGACTCACGATGTGAGTCATAGGAGAAATTAAACGATTCTCAATTGAAGAGATGTTTCATGATGGGCTTAAAGAAAAACAGCTTACACAACTTGATCATTGTATCCAACTCGAAAACATTTGATCAATGTTTTAAAGAAGAAGTACGTTTAGATGACAACATGATGGAAGATGATCATGCTACGAGATGTTCCTCATCTAAACTAAGTGAAGTAGTGGGAAAAGAAAGTTTGATCTTGGAATTGTCATTCCTTGAATTCTATGTAGCCTTGCTTAAAAGTTTGATCTTGGAATTGTCATTCCTTGAATTCTATGTAGCCTTGCTTAAAAGCTTACAACTAACATCTCTAAGAGAGGATGAGATCCTTCAAAATTAACCATCCTTAATGCCTGTATAAGTGAGGAGCAAAATGCCTTGTGTTCAGTGTAATCACTACTACGACCATCCCAATCCACATTGTGCATACAAGGCACCTATTTTTTTGTACTGCATATATTGTAAATTCTTTGATCATGATACCAAAAAGTGTCCTAATTCATCAACAATTAACTCAAAACTTCCATCTCCCATGCACCAAACAAAAACAATCCAAAGGGTCAAAATTGCTCAGGAAGCAGTTAATCGAACACTTTAGTGTTTCTATTAGCGTGGACCACACAAAGTAGTAGACTGCACAGTTTGGAATACTTCCATGCCCATAGTCACTGACACTTTGCAACCCATGCATGAACGATGTGGCATTGATCACATGTTCCAAGATCGCCCCCAAGATGAGTTGTTTCAATGCAATTGGTCTCACAAAATACAAGTCTTAACATCTTGAGTGTACAAAACGAGCAATTGTCTACTGTACCCTTGAATGTGCTTACACGCTTTACAAACCAAGGCACCAGAAATGGTCAAAAAGAATGCAAAAGACATTACCTCAACATGGGTAGAAGAACATGCTTTAAAGGAAAACCCAAAATAGAAAACAAAAGCTTCTAAACCCAAGAAAAACAAGGGACAACAAAGTATCGAAACCAAGGTTGAAGTAAAGGACAGGGAAAATGAGCCTCTGGTGGTAGAGGATATAAACCCAAAAGAGCCGAAAGCTACACATGATATAAAAGCATCCACCGCAAAAAGGACACTACACAAACCACAAAACCCATATGTGCAACATAGGATACAAAAGCCCAAAAGAGAGTTCGATCTCGTCGCATGGGCAAACATAATGAAAAATTGACAATCCAAAGAAAGTCAGAACATTAAACAAGTTCTAGTACGTCACTAAGTGAGGATGAAACAAGTTCTGACTCTTCACTCATCAGTGCACCTCATAGACCAATTAAGAAACTAGAACCCACCCAACCACCCTAAATATTGGGGCATAACTGGACTATTGCTACATAATAAACACCACTGTGCTTTGCTAAAGTTATCTCATGATGGTCATAACTGGACTATTGCTACATAATAAACACCATTGTGCTTTGCTAGCGATAAAGTTATCTCATGATGGTCAACGACAAAAAGTTGACAATACCATACTGTAAGGAAGAGGATGCAACTCTAATGGATTTCTATGATGCTGAATGCAAAAGGTTACAAGTCTCTTCCACAGAAGCCTCTCTCCATGATGACCTACCATCTGCGTGTCAACGACCGACTCCGTTAGAGAATTTACTCCTTCAACCCCATCCTTACCCCAACGAAGTTAGATGCCAATACCTCGAAATCAAAAGCCATTCTTGAAGAAGTTCCCCTCGTGCAACCATATATCTCTAACACAAGGAACTCAAAGGAAAAGCCCTCAAAATCAAATAACGTGAAGAAAACCTCACCACACCGACTTCAGCCCCAACAAGTTCGACAAGAATGGAGACCTAAACAACACCAAGCAAGTCACTCGACCACTCACGTGCATTCAGCACCTACACAAAAGCTTGTGTGTTCAAACAACCCTAATGGTAACCAACCCAGTAGTCTTACTTACCACCTCGACAACATTTGAGCCAACAATTCAAGAATCAATTCCCACATTTGCACAACGAAGACTTATGAGTGCATCAAAGACAAACTCACAATGCTCTTTTCACCCCTCTAGATATGAAGCATAAGTGCACAAGAAGCTGTTACTCGCAAGTCATGCCCTAGCTGACCCATAGAATCATTTCAAATAAAAAAACATCGGGGTCAAAACCTATAACTTCACCGGGTCAAAACCTGCAATCTGATGAGTTCAGGTTTCTCATGGGTTAAGAGTCTCACAGCTTAAGACCCTGCACATTCACAAGTCAACGGGTTAACCCACTCATGAATTAACAGTGAGTCACTTGCACTTTCATGATTTAAGCCAACTCACGGATTAAGCCATCTCACACACGAACACCCTCCCAACGATCTTCAATAGCCATTATATATTTGTTAAGATTATAGCTTACTATTCTTTTGGCTATGTTAATGTAGCAACTGCTCCATGAGTATATATCCATACTCATACATTGGAGAACATTTGCACCAAAGCCTCACCATCGACAACTTTTAGGTATATCTTTGGATGGGGGGGGCCATGGTGGGCGAATGGCTGGTCAATGGTACAATCCATCGCTTGGAATTTTCCTTCAAATTACAAACCTCTCCAAACCATGCTACTATCTTCACAAATCAATGATCTTCAATCCTTCGTGAGATATCTATATTAGCCTCACAAGTTGGCATAATTCTTTCAATCCTCGCCAACAAGTGGCTACTTCAGCACCACAGAGCACTTCAATGAGAGTCTATATGAATCACTTCTTGTACTTCATGTATATCTACTTCATAAGAGCACTTAAACATATATAAAAACATAAAAAGCACATGGAAAGAAGCATGCAAGAATATGTCCTACTCAACAACATTTGACAAGAATCCTGTCACACAAAGGGACATCATCGAAGGCCAATTTCTTCAAATGATGAATGTCACTTCAATGAATCAAATGATGAACTAAGAATCACCATCTCATATTCTGATGATTATGTCTACATTCCTCTGGATTCTTCCCTCTCTTATCTCCCATTATTAACATCTCTTAGTTTTCCCACTAACACAAACCATCTCATATTCTGATGATTATGTCTACATTCCTCTGGATTCTTCCCTCTCTTATCTCCCATTATTAACATCTCTTAGTTTTCCCACTAACACAAATCACATGTAACCTTGCTTATGATTGCCAAAAACAAAGTGAGCAAAAAAAATAAAAACTCACAAAAATATAAAAATGCAATCATTTGCAAAAAGCCCACCCCCCATCCCATTAGGAATTTCAAATCAACCACTAACCTTTTCATTCACTAACTAGCTTTTCTTATTCCTTCTTCCGGAGGAACTAAGACCATTGAAGGTCACTCAACATCAAAGCCATCAACAAAGCTTGTCCGTTCTCCCCACAAAGGTCTTCAACAACGCGATCATGAGGATATGATCGCCATCAGGAAGGGGGGAGGATGTTAACCCATTCCTAGGGTTAACAAGAGCTAACACCATTATCTTACATCAAAGAGTCAAGGTAGATACATCAAAGGGTCATACATTCAAGATATGAAGCAATGGTGTCCAAAGCTACAACTTGGATATGCGCTCGTAATGGTCTCGGGGGGTTCACCTAAAAAAATGTTAGTGTACCACGTGAGTTCAGCAAGAGGGATTTTTTAATTAGATACATTGAGAAAAATTAACAGGATTACATTAACAAAAGGGGTTTTTTAATTCAACTTTAGAAAAAAATCCTTTAGTTCATAAGTAAAGAGGAGTTTTATTGGGGAAAAAATTTTAGTTAAGGGGGGTTTTTTAAATACCTCTTGAACGCACGTGATACCTAGGGTTTTCTAGTAGTGCAGCCCCTGAGGTAATGGTGTGACGTAGTATTTATGGCGATTCTTGCCTTCAAGAGTGTGTGGTAGCAAGTTAGGATGAAGTCCTAAGTGATGTACTTCATGGATATATATTATGAGAGTAGTCATTGTAATACCATTAGGCCTCTTATGAGCCTAAAGTGCTCGGCCGGCCACTTATGGTCATGCATATAAGTGAATATCTCGCATAATACAACATACTCTCCCATTGTGCAATTGAGTCTTGCTCTTGCTAATCCTCTTGCTAATCTCTCTTCTTAATGTTTGCTAGTGAGTGTGTGTGAGTGAAGTGAGGTGAGAGAAGGGATGAGTACCCGTAGTGCAATGCGGTGGCAGTGTGACAACGCTCACAGGAGGAGGAGGCGCGGTGGAGTTGCTTCTCAAGGAGTTGTAGAGCTTGGAGATCTCAAGGGTTATGAGCTCGACCATTGGAAAGATCCTCACCGATAGTTGTGGTTCACCAGGTAGTCTCTTTTTGGATGTGTTTCAAGGAGGGTTAGAGTGAGCCATAACAACAGCTAAAACCAAAGTATAAGATTTGATCAATCTAACACAATTAGACCTTCTTTGTTTTTAAAACTTATGCCAATATCAACAACCCTGAGATTTTGGGATTGAACAAGGAAGAGAGAACACAATGAAACCAAGGGACCTCCACAATTTATCCCCCAACAAAAACCATGTATCTTCTATTCCACAAGACCAACAACCACAACAAGAGCTATAACCAACAACAAACACTGCAGAGGAGTGTTGAGCAAGGCTTTGAGCTGGTCCAAGTTCCAAACAGAGTTGTAGCCTTAGAGGTCCTAGGGAATCCACCTCCTATAAGACCCTCTATTACCGATGCAACCCGTGCTCTGGCAAACTCAAGTCTACTCAAACAAAACCCGTGTCATTTTCTTCTAAAAAAAAAAAGAAAAAGTCACAAAACAAACTTCCACATAACTACTTCACCCAAGCATCTCCTGGCTTCTTCACAAGACTCTTTTCTACTCACTTCTCGACTCCCTTCTTTCTACGACCAAGCTTACACATGTTGAAAATAGAAGTGAATAGGGTGTGTGTGGGAACAAGCTCTTGGATAGAGGCTGTAAAAGAGGAGATGTAATTGTGAAAGAACCTGTGAAAAGGTGAGAAGAATCTACTGGGAGAGAATAATGGGTAGCATGAGGGAATTTAGGAGTGTGGAGTTATTCTGGGAGATAATCAGGGAAAAGAGAAGAGGTGGAGAGAATCAGGCAAAAGGTGGAGATATTCTGGGAGTGAATCATGGAGAAATCAATGGGATTTGATGCTTGATGTAAACTCTATAAATTGAGGCATAGCCCTAATGAGAATTTGCTGGTTTTTGAGTATCCATGCCTACATTAATCTATTTGCTAATTATTCACTAATTACGTCTTAATCATTTGCTAATCACTTTGTTAATGATGTTGATTCTAGTGTTTGATCCACCATAGCTCATCATTATGCTCAAATTTCAACATGGTATCAGAGCCATGCCTAGAATCAACCAGGTTTATGAGCCCATTAGTTAATTAATTAGGATTAGTAGGTAATTAGCAAAAAAAAATCAATTTTTAGTGAGTTTTTCACCTTCCCCTTCACCCCCAGCCAGTGGAGGATCTCTAGCATCTTGCACACATCAAATTAGGGCAAAAGCTTTTACCATTAGCTAGCTAACATCCTTGGCTTTAAGCCTATGCAAAAAACGTAGCAAACTGCCACGAATCAGCGCTGATTTTCGCAGATGAAGGGGCGCCATTTTTCTGAAGCATTTTGAAGATTTCTCCTTGTGCAAGTCAAATTGACTCAATTCCTCCTAGCCCAAGGTGTAATCAAGCATGCTCTACAAGTTGGTGAAGACAGAAATCAATTTCATCAAGTCTACATTGAGATCAAAGCTCTTCATCAAATCTGCAGGTGACTGGTAAAACAGAGATTTAGCTTTTATTATTTGGTCAAATCTTATGTTTCTTGGCTTAATCCTCTACTAGAATCATTGCTATTGATGCCTTTGAAAGCATTTGAACTCATTTAAAGTGGAAGGCACCAGATCTGGACTCCCTGCATACTCTGTTTTTTGCACACAAACCAGAGCATTAATTTGCTAATCAGTGATTAATCAATGCTAATCACTGTACTTTGGTGCAATTGAGGGTTCAAATTAACCATTAGGTATCTGATACAGATCCCTATAACTTCAGATTGCAAATCGGAGTTGGTTTGGTACTCCAACCATCCCGTACAAATTGGTTACCCTTAATTTAATGTAATTTCTGGTGAATTTATGTTGATAAAATTATTGTAATCATCTATTAAACACCAGATTGAGTTGTAAAAGGGTAGACACTGCCCTTGAATCTTGAATTTGGATCAAGAGGTAAGACCCCCTTCACATCACCATGAATTCAGCACAGAAAATAGCCAAATTTAATGGGGAACAGTTTTATAAACCATGTATTTGCTGATGAGGAAAAATCTGTGGGGATTAGTTGAAGGGAGAGATGAATGCCCAGAGAGAGGAGAAAATGAGTGGAAGAGTAGGAATGAAAAAGCATTGGGACTTATTGCACTCAGTTTAAATGGGGATGAAATCATTCATCATATCACAGGGATACAGTGGGCAAAAGATGCATGGGATGAACTCAATAAATTATTTGGTACACAAGCAAAAAATTCCAAGATAAATCTATTAATGCAATTCTACAAATTGGACATGAAGGAAAGTGAACCTTTAATCACACACTTGAACAAATATAAAAGCATTAAGCAACAGCTGGTAGCTATTGGCAAAAAGGTAGAAGATGATGAAGCATTAGCTGTACTTTTGAAAAGTGTGGACAAAGGAGATTATGAAAACATTGTAGCAACACTAAAGAATGTACCTGAACTGAAGATACACGAGATAGAAGCAGCTCTACTAGAGCAAGAGAGCAGAGGCAAAGAGAAGAAAGGGCTCGACTCAACAGCAGGAGAGGAAAAAGCATTCTTCACCCGAGGAGGATTCTCTCGAGGACGAGGACGAGGAAGAGGCAGAGTAGGAGGGAGGACCTTCACTTGCCACAAATGTGGAAAGCCAAGACACATGGCGAGAGACTGCTACAGCAAACCCAGTGAAGAAGGAACGACATCAGCAAACTTCATGGAGGCTCCAAGGGAAGTGGAGTCGGATCATCTTTTCTGAGAGAGAGAGAGAGAGAGAGACCCCACAACCCAATGTAACCTGCCCCAATAAAGTAAAACCACCTCTGAGCCACCGATGATGTAGGCCAAGTGGTAGATGTATGTGTGAGCACTTTAGTCAAGGTCACGGGCACTTATAGTAGCCTTGGACACATAGAGAGAGAGAGAGTGTCAAGGACTATGGAGTTTAGGGACTTGAGGCACTGGTCGCGGGCTATCAAGTAAGAGGGAAACTTGATACAGGGTCCAGGTGTGCTAGGATTATTCACTTGAGGGGAGGTGTTGAAAATACAAGTGAATAGGGTGTGTGTGGGAACAAGCTCTTGGATAGAGGCTGTAAAAGAGGAGATGTAATTGTGAAAGAACCTGTGAAAAGGTGAGAAGAATCTACTGGGAGAGAATAATGGGTAGCATGAGGGAATTTAGGAGCGTGGAGTTATTCTGGGAGATAATCAGGGAAAAGAGAAGAGGTGGAGAGAATCAGGCAAAAGGTGGAGATATTCTGGGAGTGAATCATGGAGAAATCAATGGGATTTGATGCTTGATGTAAACTCTATAAATTGAGGCATAGCCCTAATGAGAATTTGCTGGTTTTTGAGTATCCATGCCTACATTAATCTATTTGCTAATTATTCACTAATTACATCTTAATCATTTGCTAATCACTTTGTTAATGATGTTGATTCTAGTGTTTGATCCATCATAGCTCATCATTATGCTCAAATTTCAACAACACACAATTCTATTCTTCTCTCCACTGCTTCCCTCAACTCTTGCCCTTCTCATTGCAATCTCCCCCCTCATCTACTACATGCAAGTGTGATGTCTTCTTTTGGCCAGGGTGATAGAGGCTAATTTCATTTTTTGGAAAGTGGCCATGCAATAGCCCCTTATTCCTAAGGTGTCTACACATGCTCGACAATTTATTTCTTATCCCCCTAGGGTTAGGGTGGACATATCTATTGGGTATTTTCTTTGGGCACAAATAAACCTATCAATGTAAGAAGAAAAGCTAAAGAAGAAAAAATAAAAAAAAAAGCAGAATAGAGACATGTAGAGGAACAAAGGGATAATGAAGCCACACACAAGTAGGAGGATGACCAGTGCCATCAAGAAGAAGCTGATTGAAAGTTATAGCAAAGACTTAATTGGGAGGCTATGCAAATGTAGCATCAGCAGACGATGGCACAGATTTTGGCATCCCTCCCCAAGATGGCTCCAAATACCTCATCCCTCCCCAAGATGGCTCCAAATACCTCATCCTCCACCACAACCCCGACCGCCACCGTCATACGAACTTCTCCAAACTTTAGTAAGTATGATCATGCTGCTATTACTCAATTCATTCATCAATTTGAAGCACATTTTCCTTTATCTAAAATTACATATCCACAAGACAAAGTCCATGTGGCAGCATCCCAACTCACTAGGGAAGCTGTTACTTAGCGGCAACATTCGTCACAACTTCACACAGACCCCACCCTGGGCCAATTCCAATTTGATTGGGCTACTTTCATGGCTGACCTCAAAGCCCGTTTTCTTCCACCACAGTATATGACCAATCTTGAGGACGAGTTTTACAAACTCACTTAGGGTGGTTCCCCTGTTTTGATCTATTCCAACAAGGTCATTACCATGGCCCAACGGCTCGGCGTATTGGAAGAAGATAAGCTAAATAAGTTCATTCAAGGTTTAGACACAAACATTAGGTACCCAATTAGGAATTTTGAGCCTCATACTTATGCATGGGCACTGACCCTTGCTCAGAATCAAGAACTGATGCTGTGAGCGGAGGTAAGCCCAAGTAGGTACAATCTAATCCTAAGCCCCAGTAGTAGTCATCTACCTAGGGTAAGGGGGCTCAGATAGCAAAGACCGAAGGGACCAAAATAAAAATTCTCAAGGTCAATCGGGCAATAAGAAAGATTCACAGTCCCTTTTTTAGTTTCACGGTCCGAAATGCCAAGCTTCTCGTCATTCGACAGATGGCATCAAAGAATGGCCCTAGGGCCATTTCATGCGTGACCCCAAGGCACATAAGTCATGTTGAAAATGGCCATGGGGCATCCAAGAATGACCCTAAGGCTATTCTGGATGCTCTTCTACATGCAAGAATGGTTATGGGGCCATTCTAGTATGGCCTTGGTGGCACTAGCTTTCTTGCATGCTCTTGGGCACTTAGGCATCATTAGGAGAGTTATGACATCACTTCGGTGATACAACACATATATTTTGGCATTCATATAGAAGCAGCCAGATCTCTCATTTCTTTTGATTGTTTTTACATGGTGGTCTCCCCACAAACTAGTGGAGATCGATTTTTGGTGTAGCACCTACCTGCTCAAGATGTGTGGCAAATTTGAAACTATGCAACATTGTTTATGGGGATGCAATAGGGCATAGCATATTTGGGGTTCTATAGCCCAACTTATGGGAAAATTAAGTGGTTGCACCATGTGTGTTACTTGGGGGGGGGGAAGTTGCTTGGCTTTCCTCAGTCTGGTACGTAGCTTTTCTATGAGGGCAGTGATACAAACATTGCTATTTTAATTTGTAGAGGTATTGTCCATCATGGCTTGTTGCAGGATGTCCCTCACTCACATTATACACCCCCTAGACAGAGGATTGACACCACTTGTGGGAGACTGTGGCTAGTATTACAACATGGTAGATTTGGAGAGCTAGATGCACTTAGGCAATTGAGAGTATCCTTATTTTTGAGTCTTAGTGCATTAGTACTAAATGGGGTGATATCATCCATACTCTCATGGCTATTTGGGCTCGTATATTAAGGGTCCACTTGTTCCGTCCAGGCAAAGCGCGTTGTATTTATGCGAGAGTGGGACCATGGAATTTTCTTTTCCTCTAGCCACAAGTACTTCATGGCACCATGATGCTCCTCACTGGTTGAGATCACCTTACATATTGGAGTGATTCTATTCTGGTTTATAGCCATGGTTGTTGTATGCTTTTATCATACTTAATAGAAGTCTCTTCCTTGGGAAAAAAAAAGATTCTACATGTAAGAAGAATTTTGAGAAAAAAGCTAAGGAGGGCATCACTGGAGGTTATCTCTAGTCGGATGAATACACACAGTACAAGGCAGAGAACCGCTGTTTCTTTTGCCACATTGTACAAGGAGGGCATCACTGGAGGTTATCTCTAGCCGGATGAATACACACAGTACAAGGAGGGCATCACTGGAGGTTATCTCTAGCCAGATGAATACACACAGCTGGATGAATACACACAGTACAAGGCAGAGAACCGCTGTGTTCATTGTGGGCCTCGAGTGTGGATCCTTGCCCCCCATGCAGGAGGCCAATATGATGCTTCCGGCTATCGGAACCTCGGAGGGGGGATCTCACTGGTATTAGAGCTTTGTTGAAAGCTAATAAAGATAAGCGAATTCTTATCAAAAATGATATAAAAACTCAGAAAAAGCATTTTCATATTGTATTTTCATTCCGTAAGCTTCATTAATGAAGAATTTTTATAATCAAAGAAATTATTTTATAGATGAAAGTTCCACACTTATCTGGTGTTCCCGACCTCACCCAGTCACAAGACATGACTGCGTTCATCTTCAGCATCTCATCTCTTTTGCTACAACTCAAACGAGCCGAGCAAGACTCGCACGCCATTTCGAGGATCTATATTTTCTTGACCCAACGGAGAGACGACAGCACAAGTGGTTTGCAGGGCAGTATGTCCACGTCTCTTTGCGATTAGCGTGTGATGCTGAGGTAGAACCTCTCATTGGCCATGATTTTGATGAAGTTGAAAGTGATACATGGTGTCATTTTAGATCACTCCAAGCCTCAAAATTTCAGACTTTCCTGCCAAATCTACAGACTCCTTAGTCGCTTTATTCCTAAGGAGAAGATAGTAGCTCCCTTGGCAGTAAGGGAACATTTGTATCAGGGCATGTTTATAGCCCAGTATCGTCGTCTTATGCGTCTCTTGAGGAGATTTTGACTTCTGAAGCCAAGCTTCTCTATGTACATATTGCAACTTTTATATAAATAAAGAAATGTTTTGTGGAGAAAAATTCCCTGTTGTATAAGTGATTGTTTATGGACGAAATGTTAAAGAAAAATCTGTTACCGGATATATGTCATAGATCTCCAATAAGATCATTTATCTTGTTTAAAAAATTACTTTTTTGAACCTCTTAAGCCTTAGGATCTCGTGGACGATATCAAAATAAAAAATTAATAATATATCATTTTTGGTAGAATCATGAGATGAGGAAACCATGGCCGTTAGCCAGACCCTCTCTCTAAAGATGAAGAGCTTGACCCCGACGTTTGCAAGGCTCTTCATAGAACTCAGCCAGGACCCTTCAAAGGTAAAGGGGAGAACTTGGGGGGCGAGGCTGTGGAGAAATAGGTTGAAGCTATGGAAGAGTATTTTGATGTCATCGGCTACAATGAAAGGAGAAAAATGGCTCTTGCTAGGCTGAAAATAGTGGAAACAGCCAGGGTGGCATGGAGGAACCATTGTGACACTGTGACACAAAGTTGGGGTTTTGACTTTAGTCACTTCTTAGAATCAAAACACACTTGTATGAAACCTCACAGCCTCCTCACCTCCCTTTCTCTCCCTAGGTTTAAGATAAAGATAAACACATCAAAGGTGAGATCATAATTTATAGAAGGAAAGATGAAAGGCTCAAGAGAAGCAAGAGATTCTGCTAGTCTTGTAGCTCCAAACAAGAGGGCAATTCTTTGTTGGAAGAAAATCTTCCTGCTCTCATGATTATGTGAATAGAAACATACGGGGAATGTTGGTAAGGTTCATCCGTTTGAATTGAGCGATTTGGACAGAACATCTTAAAGTAAAAGAATATAGCAATCACTTACAAGAGAATAAGATACATGGGATTTGCTTTTTGAAGAAATAATGGCCAAAAGTCTATAAAAACAAAGATACATAGAGAATTACAATTTTAAATCCATATAGACTATACAAAAGAGGATTACATAGATACCTAGAGCTTGAAGAGAGCTTTGCGCCTATATAAAAACTCTCAAAAACGGGCAACCGAGCGAAAAGAGCATTTTACTACAAGACTATAAAACTGCCAAAATTCGCCTAAAAGTCAGCAACTTTGGAAGAAATTTTGATCATCAATGAAGTAAAGGATTAAGAAATTAGTTACATGAGTGGAAAGAGCATAAAGAGCTTCCTAAGTATATGATCAATTTTAGAAACCAATACCCGAGTGATGAGTAATTACCGATTGAAATTTGGGTATTAGACCACAAAATTACACTTACCTCTGCATGAAACCTCAATTTTCACATAGCCTTTTGCCTTTCATCTCCTTCATGATTTAAGCTAGAGGGTAAGGGTTAACATCACTTAGCAGACAATCGTAAAGATTTACCTATGGTCCCCAAAGTCTTTCCACATGCTCATTACCGCTAAAACCATTGGTACCTCCAAAGGAGGGCGGTAATAAGGCAAGGGCTACCTTGAGAAGTCACAGGCCCACTAAGATAATAACTCCTTATTCCACTTATCATGAATCATCAAAGAGGTCCAAAATTGGGTTAAGCATGAGGAGCTAATGCTAAATGAGACATTCACATGTAAAGAGAGTGTTTGAATAAGTGTTTGAAGATAAGAGAATGGCAATGATACAAAATACTCAATTAAGGAGGCTTCATTCATTGATTTGAAAGGGAGAGGAGGGCTCCTTTTATAGGTGGAGAATCACCCTCTCTTCCACTGTTACAAATTATAACATAAAAATCTTCAACCCTTCAGTGACATAAGGGTAGATGTCACCATCAATTGTCCTCTTAGGCTAAGTCTTCTATTGATTATTAAATTGAAGACTTTTTGACTTTGAAAGTGTGATGAGATAATAGCCAAGTCTAAGTGGCATGTAGGTGGAGATCCCACTTACACATGGCAGAATTCTCCTCTTCCATGTAGGCATTCTAGAAGAATCTTTTCCAATTATGCACCTACATACACTCCTCTACATGCCTTCCACACTCCCCAACTTGTAGCCTTCTTAATACAATTAAAATCCATGTGAGCATGAAAGCCCACTTTTATTTTCCACATCACTAGCCTATCTACCATACCAAAGCATTTATCAAGCATACTTGTGGCATTTACAATGTGTGCACCCTAAATCAATGCTATCATCAGGGTAGCTGCCAAGTTGCCACATCACCACGTCGTTATTCCACTGTGGGCACCACAATCTTCTTGGACAAGCTTCCACCTTATTACCATTGAGAAACCATCAAAATATGTACAAAATTGAAAATGAAAGATATCAATTTTTCATGTCACATCTTTCCTCCCCCAGCAGATCCTCCATGCTTGTCTTGGCCATGGTGCTCAAGGGTAGAATATCTTTAGCCGGTACTCATTGGCACGTCCGGGAACCTCCTGGCCACTTGCATCCTTTAGAAGATAGGTGTTATTTTTGAACTTTTGCTTTATCCTGAGAAGGGGCCTTCCCAGCGTCGAAGAAGCTTCTTATCTAGGCGTTTCTCCACACGGCCATCATACCTCATGACTAAGCTTCCTTGCTTGAGTTCTGGCTTCTTCTTCTTCTTCTTCATTTGTGAGAGTGTCATGCCTTGCCTTGCGCCGTTGTTGTGCAGCCTCCAAATTTTGAAGTGCTTGAAGTCGCATTAGCAGTATACAGTTGGCTAGGAACCCACTCTTTCATGCTCGTACAAAGCACATAGAGGTCCACTACCACTTCGTCAGAGAGAAGGTCTTGGCAGGAGATCTTGACCTTGTTTATGTCAGCACAGAGGATCAGGTAGCTGACATCTTTACCAAAGCATTGGGTACAGAGAAGCTCCGCAGATTCAGGGCTTCGCTTGGTGTACATGAGATGGAGTGAGCTCGAGGGGGAGTGTTGAGATATCGAGCTCATCTAGTGAGGCGGTGGACACTAATGACCCGCCTGGGGGATAGGCCCCACACTTACACCACTGGCATGGTTGGTGAGATCTTGGGTAATATGCGGCCAGTGGGATGACAGGCTGTGTGACAGCCATTCTAGAGACTGGCATAGTTATAGCGCCAGCTCATTTAGTCGGGTTCACACTATAGAGAACCCGTATATGTTTGGGTTGAGTACCTTTCATATAGTGCGTACTCTTATTCTTGTATATGGTGTGTTGAGTGTTGAGTAGAGAAGAAGAATATTTTCAGCCTCTCACCTTGTGTGTTCTCTATTAGGGTTTTGTGAGTGTGTGTGTGTGCTTGCAAGAGCTCAAGCTCTCTTCCCCCCTTCATCTTTTCACAGAATACAAGGAACCCATAATTAGTTGGATCTTAAGAAAAAGAATTCTCCTCTAGTTTTGCGAGATGAGGACATCTCACGTTGTGTATCTGATATGATAAGATGTGTATGGGATGAGGTAAGAAGTGTATCTGATGTGATAAGATGTGTATGGGCTGTCACATAGGATGAGAATGGATGTGTTATAAAGGAATAGATGTGAAGGTGAATGTGGATGTATGAATGAGGATGTGAAAATGGATGTGTAGATGTGGATGTGGATGTAGATGTGAATGTGGATGTATGGATGTAGATGTGGATGTGAATGTGGATGTATGGAATGTAGATGTAGATGTGAATGTGGATGTATGGATGTAGATGTGGATATGGATGCATGGATGTGGATGTAGATGTGAATGTGGATGCATGGATGTAGATGTGAATGTGGATGTATGGATGTAGATGTGGATATGGATGCATGGATGTGGATGTATGGAGGTGGATGTGGATGTGGATGTATGAATGTGAATGTGGATGTGGATGTATGAATGAGGATGTGAAAATGGATGTATGGATGTAGATGTGGATGTGGATGTGGATGTATGGATGTGGATGTGGATGTGGATGTATGAATGTGGATGTGGATGTGGATGTATGAATGTGGATGTGAAAATGGATGTATAAATGTAGATGTGGATGTGGATATACGAATGTGGATGTGTATGTGGAATAATGAATGCGAATATGTATGTGAATGAATATGATGTGGATATGAGTGAATGGGTGAGATGTGATGATAGATGAATCAAAATGTGAAGGAATGATATAAGATGTGAATGATGAGATGTAATGTAAATTAAGAAAGATAGGAATGGATGTTATGTGAAGTGAATGAATTTGATGTGATAGGATGGAAAATGATGTATCTAATTGAGAATGGATATGCATATGATTTAGAATTGGGTTAAGTAATATGGACTGATGTGGATGGATGTATGGCTGATGTGGATTGATGTGTGGATGATGGAATGATCTAGAAGGTCACGTGGTTGTACCATTCGTATAAGAATAATGTCATATCCATCTGAGTCACAAAATTGAATTGGCTTAGGTAAAGCACAGGTCGATAATGTTGCAAGGACATGACTCCATTCTAGTGGATCAATTAAGTGCTCAGGGAAGGGTTGTGGAATGTATGCCTCATCTGATACACTTCTTAAGTCTCTCAGTGTTGAAATCCCTACATGAGGCTCCACACATCCACAGATCTTCTCGCCCATCTGACAATGTAACTCTTGAGCCCTCAGATGAAGCAGAATCAAACTCATCTATTGGAGACCTTGTTACATCACGATATGAGTGATTCTTTAGGTTGACCCTTGTGATGACAGAATCATGTCGGATGTAACAACTGGCCGATTCAAAAAAAGGGACCTTGTGCTCTTGTACACACTTAAGAAGCATAAGAGAAAGCTCAAGAAACGCGGCCTAGGACCGTTTGTGATTAATGAGCTTACTCCAAGTGGTGCAGTGCGTTTAGAGACACTAGAAGGTGAGCAAATGCCTAACTTCATTAATGGAAGTCGTCTCAAGAAATACAATGAACCATTAACTAAAGCCATGCTTCAACAAATGCATGCTGCACACACACGGAAAGAAGCACATGACCTAAACGTCAGGCTCAAGAAGAGGCTAAAGCTAGAGTTGCAAAAGCCAAGGAGCGTCGCAAGGCTTCTATGTTGGCCTTACAGTTGGCTACTGATGAACCATATGTCGATCCTTTCAATATTCAAGTGTGTCTTCATCTTCATGAGACTACCTACTTTGTCTCTGCCTTAATTGACTCTGGTGCAGATTATAATGTTCTCTCGTTTGACACATGGATAGCCTTGGGACAACCAACACTTGTGCACATTCCTATTGACTTACGAAGCTTCTCAGGTGAAGATAACCCTATAGAGGGAAAATGTGTCATTATGATGTCCATTCAGGATCACCAGATGTCAGTTCCCTGTGCAAGTAAGTCCAAGGCAGTGTTCTCGGTCGATCATGGTTAAGTGCTACCAATTGTTCATTAGATTGGAAGAATAGACAATACAAATTGCAAATTGATTCTGATTGCATCTTGGGATCTGCTACTCCACGAGATTTATCATGTCAAAAGGGTGGTGTTTCTACCTTACACAACCCACTTTCAAAATCTGCTCTTGAAGCTCCAACACAAATGATGTGGATAATCGATGAGTCCTCAAGTGAGGGCCATGGCTGGCATGTTCCAACTACTCTAGTCAGTGCTCAAAGAAGGCCAGGCAAGAAGGAATTATCAATTTGGATACCCAAAGATGCGTTCAAACTTGTACCATCTAGCCTAGTTGCTAAGCCTTCTAAAAAGCACATCTTTTCCAAGCCTAAACCTCAGATTGTTACTCGTTGGGTCCCAAAGCATGTTCTTAAAGCACAAGGCTATTATGAGGGTGCAACAGCACTTTGGCTTTCCAAATGCCATGGTTTGCTAGAGGTAAAAGAGTGTATCAGTAAGATTCCAAAAGCCACCCTTGGTTTTCCATATCAGTGGGTGCAAAGGAAATCAACACAACCTCTTCAAGATAGGATAGGTGGTGGTGATAGCACCTACAAAGCTCCTGGTGTTGACCTTCCCAAAACATGTATTGAATCACCAGTTGCCCCAAATTATCCTTGTTACACAATTCCACCATCAACTTGTGTACCTACGACAAATCCAACTTTCCATGAGGCTCCTTTGAGCATAGATTCTAGCACTTCAATGCCTAAGACAAATCCAACTTTCCATGAGGCTCCTTTGAGCATAGATTCTAGCACTTCAATGCCTAAATCCTCTTATCTTGCTCAAATTCCTCGACAATTGCTAACCTTCCCACATCTTAAGAAGGACATATCCAAAACCAAAGATAAGGCATTAACACTACAATTGAAGCTCTTTGGTAGATCAGTGTTTGAATAGTCTAACATTTACTAATGTGGTTCCTTATGCCTTTAGAGGATTGTGTTCTTTTTGAGATGATTTTATCTACAATGTTTTTGATTGGGATTGTATTGATTGATATGAGTGTTTCTAAATTTCATTGTTCTACGACCAGATACCTCCTGATGGATACTTGGCGAGATACATGTCCACCATGCATTGACCCTGATAGTACTCGACTTGAACATCGTGGGGGTTATAGTGCTCCTCCTTTTCAAACTCATTCTAGGTACTTTTATGCTCCCTTAGGTGAAAATTGCTGTGGGCATCACTTTGTCACTTTATTCTATCAACAGCAACACCCATTTCCACATTGTCAAGAGTGTGCACGACTTGTATTAGGAGAAGCTTCACACATTTGTTGGATATGCCGCTCTTACTTTAGACGATATGGCACGGGCTTAATGAAACAAATTGTGGGAATTACACCCCAATGCCATAACCTTCTTAATGTGAGAATACCAGCAGAGAGAGGACCAAATCAACGTAGATTACCTAAGGAGGTTCAAGCACAACAATGGAGGGATACATGCATAAATGACTTGCAACCACCTATCTTGCAAGCCCTCCTTCCCCAAGCCTCAACATGTCAATTTTGGATCAATATGAGTACCTACATTGAGCAGTTCCAAAATCAAAATTGTCTGCTTAACCTTCCCATAGAACCAATGCCATATTTTAGCGAGGAAGCACTCCTTCCTTTACCACCTTCTCCAGAGGCTGGTTTTTGTACAGGGTTGTCCTTGCATCCTGAAGTGATTGATACCATCTTTCCAGCAGAAGTGGACACGGATCCACCACCACCCAGTGCAAGGGTAAGCTCATCGATTTCACAATAAGATCAACAAGCCAGGGCACTTTTCTCCCACTGGGTTTTTTCCCTCGGCTATATTCAATGATTGCACCAATAACAAATTTTATTCCTTTCTTTTCTTTTCTTGTTTGTTAATAAACATTTTGCAGAGATCTCAGTTAAACAAGAGCATACAAACACGTCCCAATAGTCCACCTACCGTGCACACAAATTAGGAAGGGGGGAGACATGCAATGCCTACAAAGAGCAAAGAGAAGCAATCTGCACAACATCAGCAATGCATCAATGCAAATGCACAACATCAACGAGCACTACAACAGGTGTATTCAAATCATAATCTTTTGTTCTTTATGTGCTTTTAACTTTTGGATATATTGTTTGCATATTCACACACAGTTGGCTGGTTTAAGTTTTAAATTAGTTGTTAAAATGTGGTGAGTAATTTCTAGATTCTTAGAGGACTTAGTAGAAGGTATTTCTATTTGAAGACAGTGTAGGATATATACCAACGGAGTATGCCAAGTTCTTATGCTCTCGAAGTATATTAGTTATCCCTAGTGGTAGCTACCTCTTAGGTATGGGCTAGGTGCTAGGATACATTGTCTACACGAATGCTCAAGGAACTGAGATCTTTAGGGATCCACAACAACGGTATCTTGTTAAGATCGCAGACTTTTTCTCAGAACTTGATAGAGCACCTCTAGTCAATGACCAGGGTAACATGTACATGGGTGGAGATGGTGTTCGCTACGAAGTCACCTATCATCCAGAGAATGTAGACAAATTAGGGGAGCTCTCTAAAAGCGAGTTCTTGGACTTATCAAAGCTTTCCAGAGCAAGGAACTGAGATCTTTAGGGATCCACAACAACGGTATCTTGTTAAGATCGCAGACTTTTTCTCAGAACTTGATAGAGCACCTCTAGTCAATGACCAGGGTAACATGTACATGGGTGGAGATGGTGTTCGCTACTACGAAGTCACCTATCATCCAGAGAATGTAGACAAATTAGGGGAGCTCTCTAAAAGCGAGTTCTTGGACTTATCAAAGCTTTCCAGAGCAAGGGAGTCTAGAGATTATTGGCTCATTGAGTCGGACATGCTTGGACCATCCAATGCCCAGTCCTCAAAGCCATCCATAGATGATTTACTTCTTGTAGATCTAAATTTGGAAAGGGATAGGAAAGACAAGAGCAAAATGGATCAGGGGGCTGAGAACCAATGGGAGTTTGTACGACAAATTCCAGTGACAAAGGTCTCATAGGATGACCCACTTCAAGAGGTCTATAAGGACTCTTTAGAAGGATATTATGCCACAACTAGATTGCCAGAGCTAGATCTTCCTCTAGCACTTGTGGTGGTAGTCGAGAAGCTTGCAGGACACATGAACCGAATTGTTGATAAATGGGCCAATGAATACCGAACCTTAGATTGGAAGGAGATTCGGGAGCTCACGTGGAAAGGACAACCATTATTCATGGAAGTGTTCTCAACAAATACAGCTAAACCAGGAGAGACAGCCTTTCTTGGAGAAACTATTGCTCCTCCCCTACGAGAGTTCATTAGAGAGGGACCCTCAACATCAAAGTGGACCACTGCAAGTAGCCCAACTATCCATTCATTCACATTTATCTGATTCACATCACATCTATCCATCCATTCATTCACATTTATCTGATTCACATCACATCTATCCATCCATCCATTCACATTTATCTTATTCACATCACATCTATCCATCCATTCATTCTTTTATAAAAATCAACTTCAGTGGTGGGAATAACACTTTTATAAAAATCCTTTTATACATCTATTCATGCATAAATCCAATTTTAAGGAAAATAACACTTTCGAAATAAAAATAAATTTCTTTATGCATCTTTCTATGCATAAAATCAAAATTAATGAGAATAACTCTTTTGAAATAAAATAAATTCCTTTATGTATCTTTCTATGCATAAAATCAAAATTAATGAGAATAACTCTTTTGAAATAAAAATAAATTCCTTTATGTATCTTTCTATGCATAAAATCAAAATTAATGAGAATAACTCTTTTGAAATAAAAATAAATTCCTTATGCATCTTTCTAAGCATAAAATCAAAATTAATGAGAATAACTCTTTTGAAATAAAAATAAATTTCTTTATGCATCTTTCTTAGCATAAAATCAAAATTAATGAGAATAACTCTTTTGAAATAAAAATAAATTTCTTTATGCATCTTTCTTAGCATAAAATCAAAATTAATGAGAATAACTCTTTTGAAATAAAAATAAATTGCTTATGCATCTTTCTATGCATAAAATCAAAATTAATGAGAAAAACACTTTTGAAATAAAAATAAATTCCTTTATGCATCTTTCTATGCATAAAATCAAAGTTAATGAGAATAACTCTTTTGAAATAAAAATAAATTTCTTATGCATCTTTCCATCATGCATAAAATCAAAATTAATGAGAATAACTATTTTGAAATAAAAATAAATTCCTTTATGCATCTTTCTATGCATAAAATCAAAATTAATGAGAATAACTCTTTTGAAAAAAAAAATAAATTCCTTATGCATCTTTCTATGCATAAAATCAGTTCTAATGAAAATAATGCTTTTATAATAAAAATATTTTCAATATGCATCTTTCTATGCATAGAATTCAAATCTAATGAAAATCACACTTCTATAATAAAACAATATCACGTATGCATCTTTTTATGCATAGAAATTAATTCTAATGAAAATAACACTTTTATAATAAAAAAATTCCAATATGCATCTTTTTATGCATAGAAATTAATTCTAATGAAAATCACACTTTTAGAATACACAACGGAGGGGATTACTCTTTTTGAATAACTTAAAGATAAAACTTATTTCTAAAAAATTTAAGAAAATTTTACCATAACCTCCTTTGTATGGCTGACCATTTTTTCAATTTTTACATTCTAAATCTACTTAGAATTTTCTCCAAGATGAATTTAGCACTCTAATCTAATCAATTCTCATTTTTTGTTTTAAGAGTAAATAATACAAAAAGTTTAACTCTATTTATTTGATTACACATCTTGGATAAAGAAGGGCTGAATAAGGGGGAAGCCTTTCCATCAAGGCATAACATCCAATTTTAATTTAAAAGAAGCAAGAAATCAGAAAAACCATAGAATAGAATTTAAAAAAAAGTAGAAATTCTAACTTACATGGAGTTTTTGTGAGCTTTCCTTTGGCTTGAGGGATTGAGGGTTCTACTCTTGCTTGGATCAAGAGTGGCCACCAATTCTTTGTAAAGGAATTAATAAAAAACAAGTAAATTATCAATGAATTCAATGTTTTTGGCTCTTGGGGGAGGAGTAGAGTAAGAGTGCATAAAAACTATTAAACTTTCACAAAGGGGGAAGCTTCTATTTATAGGAAAAAGTGAGCCTCTAACCAACTGATTCTAGAATTTTCCAGATCAGTGTGGTCACTTTTTGACCATTTTCAGTTTAGCTTACTTTTTGGTTCTAGTTAAAACAGGAGAGAGGAGAGATGAAAATATCTCATTATTTGTGAGTTTAAAACTCATCCACACATGTGAAATAGGCACCTCCTTCATGAGGGGAATTCCCCACACTGAGGTGTCAAAAATGTATCATTTCTTCTAAATATTCCTTCTATTTTAACTAATATCCTTGTCCTTAGTCAACTCTTCATCTCTTATGTGAGTATTTACTCATTTTGGGGGGATTTTTCTTTTATTTTTCAATTTATCTTCTCCCTACATTTGGATTAATCTTATTGGTCCATAGGAACCTTAATCCAAAATTTTCAAAAAATCTGGACCCTCAGGCTAAGGTCCTTTTTACCTATTTTCAATTTATTCCAATGGTACACTGGAAAGTTCTTTTTGAATTTCTGTTTCAGGGAAAATCATTTTAATAAGAAGGGATATTTTTCCATCCAAAGATATGTAGAAACTGAATTACCTCTCTCTAGAATATTTTCTCTCTCTAGGCCAAAACAGATAGAAAATCTGTTATTATTCTGAAGAGGGGATTGATTACAGGGGAAGATACTGGACATCTTGAGGGGCTGGGGAAAGAATCTTACACAAATCTTGTCCTAATTCAACCAAACTGAGGCTGAAAAATTCTAGAACTTAGTTGGACTCAGTTAGTGGCCTCCCTCACCTATAAATAGACCCTCATTCTTTTGTATTCTCATCTGTGAACTAGACTATGCTAGTATTACATTAAAATAAGTATATTTTTTATTATCCCTTAAAAATCCTCTACTTTTGAAGAGATTGGAGCTTCTCTCTCTCCTCAACAATCCTTGGAGCTTTCCTCTCAACACACTAAACTAATTGATTGGTTGGGGGCTTCCTTCTAAGAGAAAGAAGCAAGCAAAATCAAGAGGTAAGATGTAATTTCATGGTTTTTTTAATATTCTCAATGATTTCACTTCTCAACCCCTCTCAAGCTTGAGAAGTTTCAAATGAATCGTTTTTTAATGCAAATTAAGTATTCTATAAGAATTCTAATGATTAATCACAAAAAGTTTATATTTATGCTTAATTAAGATGCTTTTTATGTATATCTCTCTCTCCCCACAAGAATGGTCATTCCTATGACTAATTCTTATTCAAATGGATGCTTCTCATTGATAAATTCTCAATTCAAAAATCAAACTCTATGCTAGTTAAGCTAAAGGTTACAAAATAGTTTTTTTAAATGCTTTTATGCTAATAAAATTATAGTAAACTTATGATTTAATTCCATAAATTGGATTTAGGTCCAATGATAGTTCATATATCATAATTGTATTATAAAGTCTTATTCTTTCTAAAAATATTAAAAATTATCAGTAATAGCAGCAGCGGAGCTATGGTAAATTTTTTAGAAATTAATACATAACTCATTTTTATGCATAATGTGAAAAGGAGACTTCCTACCATATTCTAGGATTGGTCATCCTATGCTGCAAGAATAATTTTCATTACATTCATGGAAAACTAATTTTTAGTATTTATGCATAAATAATTAATTAGAGAAATGAGAATTTTTGGTATTTCTATTTCTACGCAAAAAGAGAAATTCTCATGATAATGAAGATCCATGTAATTAAATAGAAAAAGGGAAAATTTGATATATTAAAATAATAAATATTTTTAAAAGAATTTTAGATAAATTTATTTTTATGCATGAGAAAATTTAAATGATAAAAGAAAAATTTCCATGACATTTGGAATTCAATCATTTAAATGGTAAAAGTGGAATTCTTGGCATAATTGAATTAATGGATATTTTTATTTAAATTTTAAAGAAGAATTTTAGATAAATTTATGCATGAGAAAATTTATTTTATGATAAAGAGGAAATCCCATGAAATTTGAAATTCAATCATTTAAATGGTAAAAGTGGAATTTTTGGTTTATTTGAATTAATGGATATTTTTATTAATTTAAAAAGAAATTTTTGATAAATTTATTTTATGATAAAAGAGAAATTTCCATGACAATTGGAATCCAATCATTAAATGAGAAAAAGAGAATTTTAAGCTTATTCAAAAAATGGATATTGGTATTTAGTTAAAAGAAGAATTTTTATGGTATTTAAGTAGAGAAAGAATTGAATTAATTTTTGGTTACAAAAGAGGAATTTTCACCAAAATTCCACCTAGAGAATTAGGGTTGATAAATTAAGTGGTAGAAAGAATATCTTTAGATATTTTATGTGGTTAAATCACTAAATTGGTATTTACCCAAAATTAAATTAAATGGAAGAAGAGTATTTTCATTAAAATATGATAGTCTCATATAAAACCAATTCTTAATTTATTATGGTTAAGGAGTAGTGAAATTCACAAAGTTGAAATTTTCTTATGATTAGAAGTTCAGTAGATGTTTATCTAAAGAAAATCATTGGAATCAAAGCTAAAACTAAACCGAATGATTTTGGCTAAAGACCACGACTATGAGAGGGACGGTCAGTAAACTACTTGTCCATCTCTCAATCTGAATCAAGCAAAAACCTCGTGATCGATTCCAGTTATTAATACAAAGAATAGACTACCATTAAATTAACTAGTTTTTCGTTGATTGAAATCACCAAGAATCTAGTTGGACAGGCAGTCAAATGATGGGTAGATTACCCTGATGAGAGATCAAGGATTCTTATTATGAAATTGGGGATTAAGTAAAGAGGGTTTTGTGGAACCAATCTTAAACTGGGAATTTTACTTGCATAGAATCTCTGTTTTCTTTTAAAGGATTGTTTTACGCCAGAATGTTGGAGGAAGCATTTGGTATGTGTTTAATCTAAGAAGAGGCTCGTTGTTGCAACTAACGGGGAGTCATCTCGAGGGACAACGCTCGCAGCAAAGCCTACCGAGGTCTTGACCAGCCTCGGTAGGATTAAAATGGTGTGCTTCCGGTACGATGGGCGAGGACCGGCGAAGCGATCCCTGAATGAAGTGCTAGGACACCTAAGTAGGATCCTAGAGGGTTTTGACCAGGTTGCTAGGACACCCATGCATGCGTCGAGGAAGATTCGGATGGACTAAAAAGAATGACTTTTGTCAATTAAATTTTGATATTGGATCTCGTTGGTTGGCCAGCTGGTCTTCAATGGAGAGTCCAGATGACATATTTTGTAATACAATGGACTCAGAATTTTGGAGGATGATGATCAATAATATTATGATTTTCATTGAAGGATTGTTTTAAAGACAACCTATTTTGTTATAATGGCAATTTCATATTGGGTGTGTATGTGGTATGCCTACCTTAATTTTTGCATGAAATGCCGGCTACTAGGGGGCCTGGGAACTCTTTTCCTTCAGTACCTCGGCAAAACATAACCAAATCTTTATAAAGGAATCCCACCAATATAGTGGTCGGGCGGTTGGGTTGGATTGGGGGATTCCTACGATATCATTAAGTTACGATTAGTTACATTAGTTAGATTAAGTCTTGAGAAGACCCTTGTTCTGTGGGAGGGAATTAGCGGGCTGCTGTGCCTCATTAAGGAGGAAAAAAGCGGTGATTCTATGGACCAAGTGCAAGTCTCTTCTTTGATGTGACCATGTGACTTCTGATTAAGTCGGATCAGTTTGAATAGTTAAGAATTTGACCCGTTAGATTAATTCACCCGTTTGAAGATTTTCCCTGTAGGAATCGCCCGTGCCTTCCGGGTGAGGGGAATTTTTTCGGGTTCGGTTTTGGAGGAACCGCTGGACTAGCCTCTTGTTCGGACATCAGTGGGGGCGAGGCCACGAGTGTGGATCCCTACCCCGCACAAGAGGCTTCCGTCGCTTCGCCAGCACCCTCGGAGGGGGCGGGGGTCTCGCAAAGCCCATGGTTTCAACAGCGTGTACAAGGGCTGTTCCGAGCCCTGGATAGCAGAAAGGGTTAGCTGATAGGCATCTAGAGCCACTATGCTCTAGTCAGCAAGTAGAGTAGGCCAATCGCATATCTAAGCATACACGCAACAATCGGCCAGCATTGGGACTCAGAACCAACATGGAAAATAAAGCCTAAAACACTAGATGTAAAGTGATAGCATTAAATGCTATTTTATAGGATTTGTTTTTCCAAAAGCAACTAGATCTGACAAGGATTAAGCTGGATGACCAACAACTTATGTTCATATATAAGCAGCCGCTTTATCCCATTCCCAGCCATGATTTATTCAACATCATGAAGTCTCAATTAGTTCTCAGTCACATCAAATCAGCAAATCAGCATCCTACCTCTCCGGGCAAGATCCTTGAATCTCTCTTTAGCATTCAGCTAGCATATGTGCAGTCCTACAACTATTTTGGATTTGCATAAGTGGCCCCGAAGAGTCTGCCTGCTGTAGTGCCCTTGGATTGGTGGATACTCACCGACGTACGGTCTTCCTTGTCCTTGTGTTGGGTAGTCATATCGCTTGTTCTGAAAAATTGTACAACATTTCTCCAAAGAAGTAATACAAGAAAATACTCCTGCTTGTGGAGGGGGACTGGGGCCGCACCGCCATGCCAGGGGGGATAGGGGGGGATTTCATTGAGAGTAATTGAGACCCAATAATGTGTTGTCTACTTCTCTTCTATTATCTTCTCTCTCTCTCTCTCTCTCTCTACTTTGTCAATGGATGCTCAAGATATCACCACATAAAGGTATAAAGAAAGCCCTGTTGTGCGTTACCACCCACGATCAAACTTAGTGCACGTAGCATGGGAGCTCCCATGCCGATAGTTACCGGCTTACTTAGGTAGCGCCCGGCATGCATTTTGACCACCTGACATGCATGCCGATAGCTACCGGCTTACTTAGGTAGCGCCCGGCATGCATTTTGACCACCTGACATGCATTGAGAGCTCCCAATGCATGCCGGTAGCTACCGGCATGCATTGGTATATGTGTTTCTATTTACTATTAAGCTTCTATTTACTATTAAGCACCTATTAAGCATGTATCAACTAGTTAAGCACTAGTAAGCATTCATCTCAGCTATTGACAAGTAGGTACGAGCTAGTTACCAGCTTTTAAAGTAGATATTAAGCATGCGTCAACTAGTTTCGGAATAGTAAGCATTCATCGCACTATGTGGGAAGTAGGTACGAGCTAGTTACCAGCTATTAAAGTAGTTAGGGAGCTATTGGCATGCAGTGGGAGCTCCCAAAGCATGCGGGTAGCTACCAGCATGCATTGGTAGCACCACCTAGCATGCATTGAAAACTATCGGCCTACTTAGATAGCATCCGGCATGTAGCATTGGAGCTCCTCGTGCATGCCGGTTGCTATTGGCCTACTTAGGTAGCACCTGCTGACATGCATTGGGGAGCTCCCAGTGTAGCTACCGGCATGATTAGGTATATGTACTTCTGTTTACTATTAAAGCAACTATTAATCATGTGTTAAGGGCTAGTAAGAATTCATCTCCGCTATTGAGAATTAAGTATGAGCTATTGAGAAGATCATATGTCAACTAGTTCAAGACTAGTAAGAATTCGTTCAGTGTGTGGAAAGTAGGTATGAGCTAGTTACGAGCTATTAAGTAGTTAGGGAGATACCAGCATGCACCAGGAACTCCCAATGCATGCTTAGGTAGCACTTGTCATGCATTTGTAACTCCCGGTGCATGCGGGTTGCTACTACGGGCATGCTTCGGTAGCACTTGTGCATTTAAATCTCCCGACATGCATTGGGAGCTACTGGCATACCACCCCAAGAGCTCCCAATGCATGCTGGGTGCTCCCAATACATTAACAGCTACTGGCATGCAATGACTACTCTACTAGCATGCATAGAGAGAACCCAAGAAGCATTGACAACTACCGGCATGCTTAGGTAGAGGTAGCACGTGGCATGCATTGGGAGATCCAAGTGCATGCCGGTAGCTACCCGCATGCTTAGGTAACACCCGGTATTGGGAGCTCCCAGTGCATGCTGGGAGAGCTACGAGCATTCTTAGGTTATACTGGCATGCCTCAAGGGCTGGCGGCATGCACTGGAAGCTCCCAATGGATGCGGGTAGCCACCGGCATGCACTTGTAGCACCCGGCATGCACTGATAGCTATCAACATGCTTAGGTAGCACCTGGCATATGCATTGGGAGCTCCTAGATCATGCCAGTAGCTACCAGCATGCTTAGATTATAGCAACATGCATCGGGAGCTCCCAATGCATGGGGTAGCTACCGGCATGTATTGGTAGCACTAGCATGCATTGATAGCTATTGGCATGGATTGGTAGCACCTGGCATGCACTTATAGGTATCGACATGCACTGGTAGCACGTGGCATGCATTGGTAGCACCTGGCATGCACTTATAGGTATCGACATGCACTGGTAGCACGTGGCATGCATTGGGAGCTCTCGGTTGCATGCTTAGGTTGTATTGGCATGCTTAGGTAGCATCTGAAAGCTACTGATATATGCACCGGGAGTTCCCAATGCATGCTAGTAGCTACCGACATGCACAAGTAGCACCCAACATGCATTTGGAGCTCTTGGTACATGCCACTATCTACCTGCATGCCGATAGCTACCGGCATGCTTAGGTGGCTCTCTGGGCATGCATTGGGAGCGATAGCTATCGTCTTGCTTAGGTAGCACACCGGACATGCATTGGAAGCTCCCAGTGCATGTGGGTAGCTATACCGGCATGCTTAGGTAGCATGTGGCATGTATCGAGAGCTACTGGCATCATGCATTGGTAGCACCCAATGCATGGAGGTAGCCATTGGTAGCACACAACATGCATTGGGACCTCTCGGTGCATGCCAATAGTAGCTAGGTTGTGCCGGCATGCATTGGGAGGTCCCAATGCATGTGGGTAGTGACTGGCATGCACTAGTAGCACCCAGCATGCATTGATAGCTATCGACATGCTTAGGTTGTACCGACATGTGTAGGTAGCATTCAACATGCATTGCGAGATACTAGCATGCATCAAGAACTCTCAATGCATGTGAGGTGCTACCGGCATACATTGGGAGCTCCTGGTGCATGCATAGGAGCTGTGTGAGTGCATGCCGGGAGCTACCGATATGCCTAGGTAGCTATCGATGCATGCCGGTAGCTACCGGCATGCATTGGGAACCACCGACATGCCTAGGTAGCTATCGCATTGGGAGCTCTCGGTGCATGCAAGTAGCTATCGACATGCATTGGCAGCATCTCGCATGCATTGGGAGCTCCCGGTGCATGCTGGTAGTTGTCAATGCATTGGGAGCACCTGGCATATGCCAGGAACTATCGACATGTACTCGAAGCTCACAATACAATGACAACTCTACTGGGGCATACTTATAGAGCACTCGGCATGCATGGACAACTACCGGCATGCTTAAGTAGTGGTAGCACCCGGCATGGATTGGGAGCTCCAGGTGCATGCCGGTAGCACCCACAGCATGCTTAGGTAGCACCCGGCATGCATTGGGAGCTACCGGTAGGTCTTGGTGCAAACCGGTACTGGCATGCTTAGGTTGTACCTGCATGCATTGTGAGCTATTGACATGTATCGAGAGCTCCCAATGTATGCTAGTAGCTACCAACATGCACTGGTAGCACTCAGTATGCACTGACAGCTACTGGCATGCTTAGGTAGCACCTCACAATCATTGGGAGCTCCCAGTGTATGCTTAGGTTGTACTGGCATTCGTAGTAGGTAGCTCCAGGAGCTAGTGGCATGCACCGGTGCCACTCGGCATGCATTGTGAGCTCTTGGTGCATGCCAGTATAGCTACCAGCCTGCTTAGGTAGCACCCGGCCTGCATTGGAGTTCCAAGTGGATGCACGTAGCTACCGACATGCTTAGGGTGTATCGACATGTTTGGTAGCATCCAACATGTGTCGGGAGCTATCAGCATGCACCGAGAGCTCCCAATGCATGCCGGTAGCACCAAACATGTGTCGGGAGCTATCAGCATGCACCGAGAGCTCCCAATGCATGCCGGTAGCACCAAACATGTATTTGGAGAATCTGGCATGCATTGGGAGCTCTCGGTGCATGCGGACAACTATCGACATGCTTAGATATATATGTGCCTATTTACTATTAAGTAACTAGTAAGCTTCTATTTACTATTAAGTATGCTGTAGCTATCGGCATACTTATGTATGTGTGTTTCTATTTACTATTAAGCAATTATTAAGCTAAGGACTAGTAAGCATTCATATCAGCTATTGAGAAGTAGGTACGAGCTAGTTATACTAGCTATCAAGCAGATGTTAAGCATGTGGACTAGTAAGCATATGTTAAGCATGTGGGTAGCTATACTGGCATGCTTAGGTAGCATGTGGACTAGTAAGCATTCATCTCAGTGTGTGGAACTAGCTCGTACCTACTTCTCAATGTTAAGCATGTGGACTAGTTACTAGCTATTAAGCATATGTTAAGCATCTGTCAAAACTAGTTCAGGAGGACTAGTTAGCATTTTTCTTACCATGTGGGAAGTAGATATGAGCTAGTTACGCTACTAAGTAGTTAGGGAGCAACCGGCATGCCGGGAGCTCCCAATGCATGTGGGTAGCTGCCAGCATTCACTGGTAGCACTCATCATGCATTGATAGCTACCGAAATGCTTAGGTAGCACCCAACATGCATTGGGAGCTTCCGGTGCATGCCAATAGCTACCGGCATGCTTAGGTAGCACTTGGCACACTACCGGCATTCTTAGGTAGCACTTGGCATGCATTGGGAGCACCCGGCATGCATTGACAGCTACTAGCTTGCACAGGGGGGCTTTAGTAACTACTATCAGCATGCATTGAGAGCTCTCGGGTGCTCCCAAATGCATTGACAGCTACCCACATATGCATTGACAACTCTACCGACATGCTTAGGTAGCACCCGACATGCATTGACAGCTACTGGCATGCTTTTTTTTCTGAGAAAAAGATCCTTCTATTAGTTATACTGAAGAAATAGCCACAAAGGGCTATGTACAAACTCGCCTCATGTATAGGGCAGTGGATCAAATAATCAAAGGAGGGGAAAGAGATGCTTCTCTTGGGTTGGCCCCTCTAAGGAGAAGGTTGTCTCATACATTGGGGGGGGGGCAACCACACCGGTGGTCTGTAATGCCAAGTAGGGTCACCACCTCTATCAGTGAGAAATGGACCAGGCCGCCAAAGCCTTAAGAAGACTTCTCGCCACTTCCACATGTAGTCGAATCCACCTTGCAACTTCCCCCACTAACCGTGGAGGGTATGTACGATATCAAGCCAAATTCTCCTAATAGATTCTGCTGGCAGAGTGTGGGTGCAGTGGCTTTGCTGCTCGAGCCTGCCATATATGATATAGGCTGCAATGCTGCTACAAATCTCCCATCTCTAGCACGAACCTAGGTGCCAGTGGCCTGTAGGTGGGGCAGTGATGACTGGTACTGCCAAAATGCGGTGGTGACAAGCCCTCCACCATCCTCCTCGTAATCCCTAACCACCCCAACCTCTGTGGCCCAAGTGACAGTGCCTGAAGTAATGATCCCGGTTGAGGCCCTATCTATAGTAGTGAAGATGCGGAGGATCCATTGCCAAACCTGTTGAGCCTTCGGGCAATCCCAAAGACAATGTTGCTAAGGCTCCAGGGGGTGGTTGCATCTCGGACAACCTCCAACAACCAATCAAGTGCCGATTGCCAAGCTCTTGTGTGCCATCAGCCCCCCAAAGAAAGAGGGTGATTTTTCTAAGCCAAAAACTATCCCAAAGCCTCTTCCAAAAATTTGAGAGGAAACGTTGTGAGAGGCCTGTGATTGCCAATGGGATGTTGCTATGTCGGGGTGCCATCTATCTGTGGCATTTGGATCATGCAGCCTAGCTACATTGTATAAGCAAAGAAGGGGGAATCCAAACTCTCCTCCCAATCACTGGTGGGGGCATGCCAAGTCCACTCACCCGGGTCCCATTATAAGCACGTGAGAAGTCAGCACTCCCATATCCAAGCCGCGAGAATCTCTCCCTGGCCACCTTGGCCCAGTGGGTGAGTCCATGTACCACTCCCGTGCCTGAAATCCAATCACCCTCACCCTCTCTAGGGTGCATCCACTGAAATCCTCTAAGGGAAACTCGGATCTCTCTAATCTACCATGGGATCCAATAGACAACGTGAGCAGCCCACTACCCTTGTCCGCTCCATGAACTGACATAAGAATATCATGCCTAGTAAACACGCCTAGCCACATTGGGGGAGTCGGCGGGTCTGGGATAGGAGTCAGCCACTCCTAGGAATAGCTGACTCGATGTGATGCTGAGCCTGTCTCTACCCCAAATCCCTATCAAGCCTCTCTCCTGCACCTCTGAGGGTAGCTGCTTATGTGCAATCCAATCACCTAGGGACATGACAGGTCCAATACTCAATGCACCCCATGAAATGTGAGGTCGGCGAGCCCCCAACATGTGGCCACTGGGTAAACGGATCAGGGGGTTCTAGACTAACAACTGCCTAAGGCACTCCTTTGCGGCTACCGGAGCAATCTGTCTAAGGGCTGATCTCAAGCTCAAAGTAGACTGGCTGCAAATTTGTCCTCAAAAGCTGGACTAAAATCGCAAGCCTGCATCTTTGTGAAGATCCATCTAGTACTCTGTGGCCAAGGGCCCCCTAAACTTAGGGTGTGGGGTGAAATCTGAGCCAAGAGGAAATCCTTCCAAGGCTCACCACCAGGAAGGACTCCTCTACCAATCAGCATGCCAAGCAGGGAACGACTTTGAATAGCAGGGTCGATGATGCCAAGTACCCCTCTACATCGTGGCTAAATAATCACCCTCCATGCCACCTTGGCCGCCCTGGCAGGCCTCCCATCATGCCGGGCCATAAAAAGTTCCAGATCAACCACTATACTTGGCCAATACAAGCTTGAGAGAAGGCCCAACATGAAGTGATATACCACATGGTGGTAAGAAGAACTTGGTTCGCAAACCACCACTCTACCTGCTAAAGAGAGCCTCACAGAACTCTAGTATAAAATCTTCTTCCAAATACTCAGAAGAAGAGGGGTGAGCTACTGTTTAGGGGAGATATCAATGCCCATCTGGCATCCAAGATAACGAGGAGTGCCCCTTGGGATGAACTGGAAAGCCTCGACTGAGCGCCAAGCCAGGTGGGTGTTGTGCCATATCTATGCTCTTGATACACAAGAGGCAGAAGATCTCGATCACCTCTACGAATCTCTGGAGATTCCCCACATCCCCTGAAAGGTAAGCTGCTATATCATCTACAAACTCTGAATCAAGAAGCTCCTCCTGAGTGTGGAGGGGGAGATGCAATCCCTGAAGCCCGATCTCTTGGGCTTAGAGAAAACAACTCATGGCCTTGGGGACAAATAAGAAGAGGTAAGGTGCCTAAGGATAGCCCTGCCAAATTGAGCGAGAGAGGGGGAATCTGTTGCACAGGCTCCTTGAATGGGAACTTGGATGTGCAAGGCTGAGTGAAGTCCTGATACCCCATGAATAAACTCCACGAGGAATCCTATCCATCTCCTCGTGCCCTCCTCTAGAGAGCTCCAATCCACCCTATCATAGGATTTCTCAAAGTTGAGGAGAAGCAATATGAGGTTTGGCTGCTGCATTGTGGCCAAAGTGGTCACTTCCTAGAAGGTGAAGATGTCCATAATGCTCCGGTCTTGAACAAAGCTTGTATGAGTGTCATGAATCAAGTTGGGGAGCAAAGGCTGATGACTCTTGTTGATGGCCTTGGGCAAGATCTTATAGGCGGTCCCTAGAAGAGTGATGGGTCTCCACTGCCGGATCTCCAATCTGTCACCACCCTCCTTGGGAATCAAGTGTATCAAACCCTTTGAGAGCCACTTTGGCATGGTACCTGTGAGCATAATCTCATTGAAGGCAGCCTTCCACGAGATCCTAATGACAAAGAAAGAAAGAGACTAGACTCCCGTTCGCCCTTTGACATTTTCCCTTGGCAAGTGCCTTCAATGCCTCCTCCAACTCCTCAATAGAAAATGGAGTCAGTAAAGGACTGGAGAGAGAGAGGTGAACCACCTCGCTCGTGTGCTGCCAAACTCTCTCATGCACGTCTGTCACCTGTGGGGATAATGGGACACCAGTGAGAAGAGATCGAAAAAAATCTGTGGCGATGGCTCTCACATGGGGGGGATCAGAAACAATAGCTCCATCCTCGCCACACAGCCTACGAATGCCGTCTCTCCTCTTGTGGGGGCCAGGTATCTCGAAGAAATCTTGTGTGACTTTATTGTCGGCCTAGGTCCAAAAGGACGCTCTGGCATGGTACGTGAACTCCACCCTCCTCTCCTCTATGGATCTAATCTCTGTGTGGGCAGTGACTATCTGACTCTCAATCCACGGGCTATCTGGGGAACTCTCCTGAAGCCATTGTAGAGAATCCATACCCCTCCTCAGAATCCTCTCCTCAAGCCATTGTAGAGAATCCATACCCCTCCTCAGAATCCTCTCCTGCTCTTGAAATCCCTCCAGTATGATCTGGGTTGCCTTCTGTAAGAAACTACTGATCTCCCCTAGGTCCACATCCACTGTGCACGCAACAGAGCCTGAAACAAACTCGAGTCCTGCCCATATCTACTCTATCCTGCTACAAATCTTAGGGTCTTGAATGAGTCTTGCTCCAAAATAGTCCCGTAGAGGCGTTTGGGGCGTAAACATTGAGGAAGCCAATGCAGTCCTCACACCAACCAAAATTGTAACCCACTATGCTCGCCTTGCAGCTATGACTCATGAGCCTATCACTACTGGAAAAAGCTTCGCTGACAAAAATACAAACTCCTCCTTGCGTCCCTGATGGGCCAATGGATGGAGACCAGAAAGTGTGACTCCTGCCTAGTAAAATCTTTCTGCATCGGCAGGTGCGTCCCTTGGAAAGGTGATGCTCCTTGAAGAAAATAATGTCGATAGGTCCCCCAACTAGAGCTCTCCGAAGCTCTCCTCTAAGGATGCCTTGTCTTTGAAAGCACTAAGGCCCCCCTAAATCTTGAATGTTCCACCGAGACAAGGCATCCTTAGAGGTTTGCCCCGTAGGCATGGAATAGATATAACATGAGGTACATAATGTGGTGAGGCAACATAGATGCAAAGGGATGGAATCCCGGCTACCCGTGCGCGAGAGGAGCCGAGGCAGTAGTGGGAGGGAATCCATCATTCTCCTGATGGCTTCATCGATCACCGGTGCGAGAAGAGAAAGGTAATCCTTCCTAAGTCGTCCTGGGAAGTAGACTGTCATCACTTGGGAAGTTCGTCATGCCACAAGTGGATCAGACGTAGGGTCAAAGCCGTATTGCCATCGTGCAAAGAAGGCCTGGGCCATGCGTAGTGCAACGAGGCTCAGCTGCATGACTCGGTCTGATGATGCGCGAGTTGAACTCAACCTGATAGTAGCCACGTCCCAATGGATGCATAATCTTTGCCGGCCTACAGATGAGGCTGGCTTGCAAAAGGTCCCTGAGCTGCGCACGTGCTGGACAGCTACCGACAATCTTGCATACAAGAGTGGATGCCTCTACTGATGCAATAGTCATGAGAAGTTGAAGATCCCCTTCCGAAAACGATAAGCAAGTAACAACGGCTTCAGCCACCATCGGGGATGACGGAGCGGTTGCCATGGAGCCCTCTTGAGGGTGAAGACCAGAGAGACTTCCCAAAGAAGAGAAAACACGAGTTGAGAGAACTGCCTATTGTTGCAGGTGATGGAGAGGACAAGGGAACAGAGGAGAGGCTACAAGGGAAGGAAGGAGAGATGAAGGGACTAACAAGATGACACGCGGGGGGGGGAGGGGGGGAAAGAGGGGGGGAGGAAAAACGAAGGCAGAAGGAAAAAAACAAGGAGCAAAGGGAGGTGGAACGAGCAGGGGGGGAGAAGCCTAGGTGAAGGGGTGAGAAGGGGGTGGGCAGGGAAGGAGGGGCTCGCAAACAAAGAGGGGGGACACAGGCGGAGAAAACGAGGTGAGGAGGCCACGTGAAGGAAGGGTAGGAGAGGCAAAGAGCAACGGGGGGGCTGGGAGCACGAAATGCAACGGAGCGGGGAGGGGGGGGAGAAATTGGGAGAAGGTGGTGGGAGAACGCAAGGTGCAGATGGCAAGGGTGCAGGTGGGTAGCAAACGCAGAGGGGAGGGGGGGCCTTAAGGTTACACTACGACTTCATGTGATGATGTGTGATATCTTGTCATAGATTATGAGTGAGAAGATGGACACCTACTGGCATGCTTAGGTAGCGCCCATCATGCATTGATAGCCATTGACATACTTAGGTAGAGGTAGAACCACCCGCCGGCATGCATTGGGGGCTCTAGGTGCATACTGGTGGTAGCTACCTCCATGATGCTTAGTTAACACTCGGCATGCAACATTGGAATCTCTCGGTGCATTCTGGTAGCTATCGGCATGCTTAGGTAACTATTAAAATCCTAAGATCTCTCTAGATAATTGTTATGCATTAACATGCATAAATAAGGCATAAACACATCCACCCAACCACCCCCGAGCCCAAGGAATGCGCACATGAATTATAAATGAAATATATCATACCTCAACCTTGATGTCCCATACCATCAAGAGGTATAACTCCAATCCAATAGCATGTAGCTATAGTGTGAAATGGTAGGTGAGTAGATATGATCCTCTACACAAGAGAGCATAACATAGCCTTGGCCTCACAAGCATCAAGTCTCCAAGCCTGCTTGAGTGTGCCCCATGCCCCTATTATATAGGAGGGTCCTCAAGTGACTCTTGACTCTCCATTTCCCATGTGCGACCCTTGGATGCCTGACCCTAACCTTAACTCTTAAGGTTAGTCCTAACCCATGCTCCACTAGAGCTTGTTTCCATGCTCCCATGCTCACAAGTCTAATGTGGGTTAGCCTCCTAGTATATGCACACATAATGTGCATATAACATACTTCCCCTCTCTCAAAACATTGCACTCTTGCAATGAAAAGAAGGAGAATTGCGCTGAACAAACTTTGTAGTTGACTAACCTTAGGGATTAGTCAACTACAAAGTTTTATTTCTCTGAATTCAAGTATCTTATTAGGTTCATGTGGAACATAGGATCAATCTTTGACTTCAACGAGTTCTTGAGGAGTAACTATGTTATCCTCACCTCCTAGTTTCCCTTTCAAATCTATCGATATGAAAGATTGGATGAACTCTAACAAATGGAGACAGTTTAAATTCATAAGCAACCATGCCAATCCGATGTATAAATTGAAATGGACCACAATATCTAGGAGATAAATTCGGGCATTTTTCTATTGAAAAAGTTTGAGAATCTTTAAGAACATTAAAATAAACCAACGCTCTTGGTTTAAAAGACCAAGATGAGCATCCCCTATATCAGTATAAATTCGTACTGTATCTTGAGCACTCCTGATAGAATCTGGAGCTTAGGTCAGCATTCCCTGCATATCTCGTAAGAAATCCCTTGATGCATCAAGCTCGATGTCCTTAAGACCGACATCAATAGGTGCCCTAGGTTGATACCCATACATAAGTATGCACGGACTAAAACCAATAGTCGTATATTTAAAATGTTATAGGCAAATTCCATCATTGGAAGATATTTTTCCTAATATGATGATTTTCTAGAGACATATGCATGAAACATATACTTTACAATCTGATTCATACGCTCTATTTGCCCATCAGAGCAATTCACATTCAAAGTAACTTCCTCGTTTTTGTAAACCATTCAGAATAAAGTAGGAAAACATGGCATTATAACAACAGAAACCAGGGATTCATCGGCGCCCTGACATACCCACATCTGCATATGGAATAATTGATGTCCCGAACTACCCATATCAACATAGAGAGTCATCAACGTCTTTTGAGTCACATATGTCCATCCGTAAACCATCAGATTGACTGTATAAATCACCTAAAGTATAGAACTAGAGAAAGAAATGCCAACAAGGGAAAAATCTAAATTTCCTTAATCCGAACACAACAAGATAAACTTGTTGCACTCTAAAGAAAAAGATTTCAACAAGTGAATAAGCCGATGAGATTACCCTCATCAAAAAATGCAGGCTATAGATAAAAGACGTTTATCTAGAGAATGTCCACATAATAACTTCTAGTGAATTTAAAAAATGAGATTGTCTTTGAATGTTGAGGTCAACATTCTAAGTGATGTAAGCAAAGCAACAATCTTGAGCCCAAATTATCCCATAAGATAATATATGTGAGGGATCACTAGCGTCCGATACCACCATGATACCACCCATACATACCTTAACAATTTGAAACTCCCTAGTATGCCGTCTAAGAAAATATAATGAAATCTTGTATAAAAGGAATAAGATGGCCTTATCCCTAGACTTTCACATACTAAAATCTCTTTATATACCTAAGACCACATCAAGGAATAACTCTTTCTGAGTACATCATTAGAAAAGAAATTGAATTATTGGGACCTTTCTAATGATAACTACCTAATAAACACAATAAAGCTGGGGTAGAAAAATAACTTACCTAGATATATAAGCAACTAGGTATCCAAGTTGAAATTTGTACAAGAGTACAAGCAATATACTCCAAAATTATGTGCAAAAAACGAAGGCAAATGCTACCTTCAAAGCACATGATATTATTCAAAAGATCAAAAGATCCTTATAAAACCATGGATAAAAGCATAAAACCATGGATAAAAGCATAAAAGCTCCTCAAATCCATGAAAACCATAGTTGATCATAAAAATCAATGCATACCATCTAATGGACATTAATCATGCCAAAAGAATCATTAAAATTGGTGGCCAACTCATCAATCCGGAGTATATGAACGTGGTGTCATTCAAGCAAAACTCCAAAGTAAGCAAGTGAAACACATGTGTGTAACACTCATTAAAAAACCCCTAGACACAAGTGATCCAGGCAAAACCTGATGAGTCATATAAAACTTGGAAAAAATCCACCAAAACAAACAGATCAACTAACCCATGATAGAACTTGTCTTAGGCTTAAGAAAATAAGCACATACCACACTTAAATAAGTGTAAAATAAATTATCATGGAAAAGTGTCAAAGGTGAAACACACTTTGAACGCAAATTATAGCCATCAAAAGAAATTAAGGAACATGTCCAAAAAGAAGGGCTAAACAATGGTAAAAAATCATGAAAACATTGTTTAGAATAAAGCCAAGCAGAAATATCTACTAATACAAGGTATAATCGTATTAATAATATGCAAATAACCCACAATCATCTAATGTCAGCACGAGAAAACATATTTCAACATTAAATAACCCTCAAAAATATTAAATTCTCGAGAAAAAGCATTATCATGATTTTTTTCTAATTTTCTCTAGTTTAATAGGGCCTCAAAATTTAATAATTTTTAATTCCACCAAACCTATCTTATGGCATTCCAAACCTATATTTTTCCAAAAAAAATTTAGCAATTTAATTTACCAAAATACCATTGATATTTTAAAAATACCAATTTTTAGGTTTTCTAAAAATAATTTTTAGAAAAATACTAATTCTTCCTGAGAATCCCATCGTTCACGAAATTTCAAATTCTCCCCAACAATTCTCAAATCCAATGAAAATTTATATTTTTAATGGATTTTCTAAATTTTTGGGTCAAAAAATATATTTTTAAAGGAATCTGAATGGTCACAAGTGCCCGAATGGACACACCACATGCCAAACACCAATCCCACATTTTCTCAAAATTTAAAGTAACCTTTGTCTAATTTTTCACTAATTTTTAGGAATTTTTTAAAAAATTTAATTTGCCCCGAACGCATTTAGAATACGAACGGTCAAAAAATTTCAGAATTCCAATGGTTTTCCCGGAATACAGAAAGCCAACAGTTTCAGAAAAATGAAAAGACAAAAAAAATCGGAATGTGAAAGGTCAAAAGTTTCCGAAATACGGAAGGTCAAAAGTTTTTCTGGAATTCGGAAAGCCAAAAGGTTTTGGGAAAGCGGAAAGCCAAAAGGTTTCCCGGAAGATGAAAAGCCAAAAGGTTTCGGGAAAGCGAAAAGCCAAGAAGTTTCCTGGAAGATGAAAAACCAAAAGGAACCAGGAAAAAAATTCTAGAAATTTTTAGAGAATTTTCTTTTCTCAAATTTCAAAATTTCTCTAATTTTTAGGCTTTTTCTCCAAGCTTTTTTTTTGAATAGAACTCAAAAGCTTTTTTTAATTGGAAAAACCTCATTTTAAAAAAAATAAAAAAAAAACAATATTTATAAGCTTTAGTTAAAAGCTTATATAAATTTTTTAGGGGGGGTGGCAATTTTTTTGCCGCTTGTTGCAGTGAAACCCACCCCCCCCTTCCCCGTCTCTACGGCGCAAAAGATTGAGAGAGGGAACGAGTGAGAAGACTCCCTCTCTCTTCTCCCCTCTTTCCTCTCCTTCTTCTCCCTTCCATTCTCTCTCCTTCCATCTCTTCTCTCTCTGTTAATAGAGAGGTTAATTTTTGATTAATTTTGTTAATCATAATTAACTCTTACTTATGATTAATATTAATAAAAAATATTTTTTAAAAGAGGTGTTTATACATGAGAGGAAAAATAGAAGAAAATTCGGAATTGAGAGACAAAGAGGATCCCACGCACACGGGAGAGCATTCCATGCATCAACATGCTACCCCTACTGAATTTCAGCAGAAAATCGGCAAAAATTTGATCGCAGGAAAAACCCGCAAAAATGTATAAAAAATACATTTTTAACCATAAGAATGCTCTAAAAATTCTAAAAAATTAGAATGCTCTAAAAATTCTAGAAATTTAGGGAATTCATTCTAAAAAAAATATCCATAGTAAAATATGTGGTATTTTTGTAAAAATTTCCATTAATGCTTATTTTAAACCATAAAAATAGGGAAAAAATAGCATTAAACTCAGAATTCCCTTGCAACGTCGATTCGTCCATTGAATAGTAGTAACACACGTTCCAATTGCCATATCGATGATCCACGTGCAAATTATCAACACAAATCAACAAAATAACATATTTATTAGTAAATATTAAAATTTACTTCATTAAAAATGCAAAAATTACAATAAGAAAGAAAAATCAACAACAATTAACTAGAGATTGCTCTGATACCACTATTAAAACCCTAAGATCTCTTTAGATAATTATTATTCATAAACATGCATAAATCAGGCATAAACTCATCCACCTGACCATCCCCGAGTCTAAGGGATTGCACACATGAATTATAAATGAAATATTTCATACCTCTACCTTGATGTTCCATACCATCAAGAGGTATAACTCTAATCCAATAGTATGTAGCTACATTGTGAAATGGTAGGTGAGTAGATATGATCCTCACAAGAGAGCATAACATAGCCTTGGCCTCACAAGCTTGCTTGAGTGTGCCCCATGCCCCTATTATATAGGAGGGCCCTCAAGTGACTCTTGACTCTCTATTTCCCATGTGTGACCCTTGGATGCCTGACCCTAACCTTAACCCTTAAGGTTAGTCCTAACCCATGCTCCACTAGAGCTTGTTCCCATGCTCCCATGCTCATCACAAGCCTAAAGTGGGTTAGCCTCCTATAACAGTCACTTCTGGAATGCATTGGGAGCACTGGCATGCATTGGGAGCTCCCAGTGCAGCATGTCGGTACCTACCAGTGGCATGTTACATGCACTGAGGTTGATCATGGTAACACACAACATGGCCTTCTTTATACCTTTATGTGGTGAGATCTTTAGCATTAAATTCATAGAGTAGAGAGAGAGAGAAGAGGATAGAAGTGAAGTAGATGACACAATCCCAATTACCAAGGCCCCCCTGCAAGTAGAAGTATTTGCTTATGTTATTTCTTTGGAGAATGCTTTACAATTCTTGAGAACAAGCAATATGACTCCCAATGCAGGGACGAGGAATACTATACATCAGCTAAGCATCCACCAATTTGAGGACTTATAAAAGACTCTTCGGGCCACTTATGCAAGTCCAGATAGCTATAGGATCGCACATATGTTGGCTGAATGTTTAAGAGATGCTTCAATGATTGCCTGGAGAGAGTAGGATGCTGGACTGATGCTTGAACTACTGATTACTTAGCTAAACACTGAAAGAATTTTGAGGGACTAAAGCGCATGCTTTTATATGTCCTACTAGAGCAGGTCGGCACAAGCAGATGCTGTCGGTGGCCAGTTCCAGATTGGATAAAAAATACTTAAAAATAGCATTTAATGCTAAAATAAATTGTGCACATTGTTTAATTGCTACCCAGTCTGTTGGCTATCTGCACATAGCCCAAGACAGGCTATAGATGAGGTCTTATGGGGCTGTCTTGCTTTTGCTGGTCGATAGGGACATACTGTCCTTGCTTGTTGTTAGCTGCCTCACATAGAGGGTCAGGGTTGTGAAAAGCCCTTGATTAGGCTATTGTCAAGCCTATCGGCCATAGGATGGCCTTTGTCTAGCCTATGGGCATGCCATCTTGACCTAAATGCTATCGAATGCAAGATCTAATGTTAAGGCTGACGTCTACATGGACTATCTAATGAATTCTCCAAGTGGGTTAAGAGGACCGACCCGTTACTGACCTCTATGGCTCAAAAATTGACCTACGTAGCTCATGCCTGACTATCCTTGGACTGAGGGCTCATAATGGGTCACGACGTATGATAAATATTCCTAAAATGCTATTACTTATGTACAAATGTTACACTGATGATGCCAGTGTGTCACTGCGTACAAGATGAAAAGGGGTGAGAGTTGAGAGAACCTTCTCTAATACTAATTATTAGAGTGAAGATTAATGTAGCAACACACACATAGATGCAACAAGCAAGGAGAGATAGTAGCCCAACACTCAAACTAGATTGATTAAGAATAAGTGAAGTACAAGAAGCGAAGTGACATTATAAGGTCACTTACACATAAGAGTGCATACATACGCTCAAATGAAAACACCTCCTAAAGAGGGAAAAAGTGTCTCGGCCCATTATTAACCTATGCTCACACATCTCTACCATATAAATGATGTACACTTACAACTTCTAATTTTGAAAATCACTAGTAACAATTATGGGGTTATAACTTCAACTTGTTGCTATATAGGGCAATTCATAACACAAATGTGACTATTTAATACTATCATCCATATCCTTTCCACCACTAATTTTGGTGAGATGATTGGGCCTTCTTACATGGGGTGGTTTTGCACATTTTTAAAGTATTTATACATAGTCAGATAAAGGGGTTTACACAATGAGAATTATTTTTGACATAAGCCATTTGATTTTGCATAGTGAGATCACAAGAACAATAGAATAGAGGACTTTTGTGGATGTCAAAGTAGTTTTGCAGCTTTGCCACCATGGTTTCATGTCTTAAAAAATGTAAAATTATAGGATTTACACAGAATTCACTCCACATGGTGTCAAAGCTACAAAACTAGTGTGTTTTAGTAGTAGGGTACTTCTAGCGTAACTAGTATGTACTCTTAATTTCTGTTATTTATGTTATGGCTATATAAAAGTAAAAAAAGACAATGGAAAATTTAGCCATTATGTGATTGCCTACTCTTGTGTGTGTGTGTGTGTGTGTGTGTGTGGGTTGCTTGTAAGGAGCTCAAGCTCACTCTCTCCCCTGCAATATTCTCCTCAGTCTTGGGCCTTCTTACATGGGGTAAGTTTTGATTTTTAATCAAATGAACTCTCATCCATGACTATCTTGGGGAATAAGGAATTATGTGTGTTTTCAAGTGTATCCCTCTTAATATTCCCTAGATTTATGGATAATCTAATCGTTCTTTCCTAAGATCAGCAGTCATCTAATCACTATCTAAATCTTGCACCACTTTAGTTGTTCTAAGCTAGGGTCTTCCCAATAGCATAGGATATGATACTATTTTAACAAATCAAATGAGGCTTGGAAATCCAATCCTTCTATGCTAATGTGCACTTGCTCAATCATCCTAAAGGGCTCATTCTTAAGGGGTGTATTGTCCTTTGATTTGCAATTTTAACTCAAAAAGGAGCTTTCTTTAAATTTTTAGTTTCAAACTCCTTTGCGTTTGCTCATTCATAATGTTGGAACTTGTCCCTCCATTAATGATGACACCTTTTATTCAGACCCCCTTGCACTTCAGTGATTATTGGCATTGCAATATTGTCATGAATTGGTGGAATTTGTTGGCATAATAATAGAGAACACTTCCATATGTTGTAGTTTGTTATTCTACCTTGCCCTTCTCTTCTTGAAACTGATCTGCTTTCTCAACTAGGGCCCCTTGCTCTCACCACAATTGTTCCACTCATCTTGGGGTAATGTGTATTAATCTCCCAATTGGTACTGACATAACTTTAGGTTTTTGAATTTTTTCGAGACCTCTGTTATCTTGTATGCCTTTTTTGGAAACTCCTTTATTTCTTTTCCTAGAGAATGTTTATCGCTTCTTAACATTATTTTTATTTTTATTGTTTTCATTTTCAGTTGCCATTCCTTTGCTTCTATCCTTGGACTTTTGGAACTGTTCTTTCTATTGACCTTTTGAGTGGTTTTGAGCTCACTAATTTTCTTGAATTTTCCTTTCTTGGGCTTTCATTATCGTGCCATTCCAGTTGAGATCATTTTCTTTTCTATTTGCTACCCTTTCTTTATGGTGAATCTCCCTTCAATTCTTGTTTTTCACTCCATCTATCTTGTGGTTCCCCTCTCGGGGGGTTCACTATGTAGAAGTCTTATGTATCCCATGCGTTCAAGGCTCCTTTTATAAACCCATATGTAACCTATTTTAAGAATTTTTCTTTACCCCTCTATAAATTTTTATAAAATTTATAAATCCCTTACTATAAATAAATTATTTTTTAAGAGTAATTTAAAAAACCATTATGTATATGAAATATGTATATGAAAGACACTACATCTTGAACAACCAGCTCATCGAGCCCTTGTCAATCTTATGTAAACACACCACACTTGGCATACACAATATCCACCACTTGACACCTCTTCTAAATTCCCCTTTAGCGCAACACCGATGCACATTTCTGGAACATTTGTACGAATAACATTAGAGAAAGATAATTCACAACACACTTGAGAGAATAGGGGGGAAAAAACTACAGTCATTCTAATATAATGCAGCCCTACAAATGGGACACATGGCTAGGTCATCAGCCTACTAGGCACTGGAGAGAAAAAATGTAGTCCTAAACTTCCCACCGGAGGTGGAATCTCCATACAGGGTGTAAGGTCCCCGATCCATTCAACCATGGGGAGCCTTTGATAGTTGGTCAGATCCCTTGGTCATCCCAATCGATGACACCTGTTGCCTCCATCGGAAGCAAGGATACGAGCAATCGTCGAGAGAGACCCTACTCTATCTTGCAGGGGGAGCGTGGTCATCCTATCATGAGTCTAACCCTCAAGTCATGCTATGCCAACTAGGCCGGATGCCATGAATTGAAGGCGGAATAATCCTCACACTTGGTTCATAGAAGCTAACGCTTTTTTCCCCATTTGAGTGTAGGGCACAGCCATCGGCTCGGTCCCCTAAAATGAGGCTTGCTTGGGTAATAATGCCTACCAATGCTAGCAAAGTGGAAACTTACCCCACTAATCGGGTCCACCCATCCGCGTGGATTGCACCGTTCGTCCATCCATGAGCCATCCATCCACTGTCCACTACTAAGCAAGTTGTTTTTTCTAAATAGGTTGTGCTACCACAAAAAAAAACCAGTTGGTTGCTGCTTGACTCAACTCGAAAGTGCTTATTTCCTATGAAATTGAAATGCAGAAAGGAAAAATGTCAAAAATTTAGATAAAGGAAAGTAAATCCTACCTCGTACTCATCGGAGCCACTTTGATTGTCTCTATAGTCTAGCGGCAACCCTGGAGTTGAGAGAAAGCTGCACAATCGCACTACAATCAGCAATATTCATCAAAAATATACTTTCCATCTTCAAAAATGTGTATGCGGTTTGCATCTTTGACATGAATTTTGTGCTACTCCATCTTCGAAGTAAGCAATGTCGGAAAATGCAATCACCACAAACACACATGTTCTTCGTAACATGTATAGGCGTTTAGGTGTATTGTTAAGAGCACATGCAATGACCAGCTTCTCACTGTGCCCACATAGCACATATTCCTTTCCATCATTTGATATGGCTTGTGACACCCACCAATGCAAACATGGGGAATACCCTTCCACCAGTATTCCTTGACCAATTTCTTTTAGCTTTGCATTGATATGTTCACTCTAGGGATGGATCTTATCCCCCACAATAAATGAATGCACATTTCTACCTATATCAGTCCACCAACAATGTCCTGGTATCTTCCATGCTCCATTTCTCTTTCTCAAACTTCAACCTTGTCCACTTCATCCTGTAAGCCAACAACTGCATATATATTACTCATGCACACATATGCTAAAGCACACTTTTCATCCAGCCGTATTGCATGCTCAGTGGCCCATCTCCCAAGCTCCAAATTTATCCATTTTCTACAAGCACCCAAAAGAGCCAACCACATTTCCAAAATTGGTTTCTTTACAATAATGCTTATTTCCTTGTCAAATTGCCCTGCATAGTTGAAAAAATCAACCATGCGAATGTGGTGTTCTATAGTTGGGATGATGCAATAAACAGTGCTTATAGTATCCAAGTACATTAGCCCCTCCTCCACTAGCCCTGCATGACTGCAAGCAATAAGCAAAACAACAAATGTGACACAATTTGGCTCTCTGTTCTCTACTAACATTTTCTTGAATGAGTTTGGCTACATCTAGGTAGAGGCCCCTATCTTAGTTCAAAGCTTTCATTAATCGAGTCCATGCTAGGCATATCCAACAATTACCACACTCCAAGTGACTACATAAGGTCCTTGAGTAGTACTACTTTTATAAGCTCCACCACTTGGCATACATGTCAACCAACACAGTGCCTAACACAATATCATGATGTTCGAACAGCCCCAGTATGCAGACCTTGGCATGTATCTCTTCATCGTTGTCTGTAGCTCCTATGCTGCCACAAGCTTTCAAAACGTAGACAAAGATGACTGCATTTGGGAAAGCCCCTCATCCCGCATACGTTGATATTTCTCAGTTCTTCACAGTGACCTTTGATGTGATGACATCCATGAAACTTTGACCCTTGGTTGAGACTTCCACTTTTACATGCATACCTCCATGCGTGGCATCATCCGGCATGCTGACCACCATACTTGCTTGATACTTGTGAAGAAGTAAGACACCATGTCGGTATTCAACCACAAGAACATGATTCCTCATGGCAATGAACATATCTATGCTGGAAACATTACTTTCCCATGCATTTTTGACAGTTTTGAATTATTGAAAATCAAAATTTTGGGCCTGAAAGACACCCTCGGATGGGTATGTTAGGCATCTCCAATTCCAAAACTGTTTTAGATGGGTTTAGACCATATATAGGCCTAACTCACAGCCACATAACATTAGCCATATCATGCCATTTGATCCACTTTTGCAGCTCTTAAAAATTGTTGACTGGTAGGCTGTAGTGCTATATCTCGTCACCCTTCTCAGTTGCTCCAATGTTACCACAAGCTTTCACAAAAAGCATCCATCATTCACAAAAAGCATCTATCACTCTCACAAAAATGATAAAGATATTTTTTATATGTTGAGTAAATACAATATGTTTTTCCATTCCATAAGCTTAAAGAATAGACCTAGTATTTGTTCCACAAAAATGTCTAGTTTGAAGGCGTAGCGGTAGATACAAAATATCTAGTAAGTTTGAAGGGGTATCTTCACAAAAGGTAGGTAGAAATGCTAGGTCTACACAGCCCATGAACCTATACAAAAGGTAGATACAAAATGGTTTTCTATAGCCCATCCATCAAATGCCAAGCGTCTTCACTTTTCTCAAATTCAAGCTAGCTTCTGCAACAATGATCCATACAAAAATGCCATATTGGAAAGATAATAAGTCATGTTCCTACAAAAAACATAAGAGAAATAATTTACATCAAGCACAAAAAATTGAAAATGTAGCTTAAAAACACTTCCTTTTGCTTTTACATAATATGATTTAAGAAACAAGGCACCTTTTAAGTATCCCTAATGGTTCTTCAAAAAATCATTGAAAACCTTCCAATCATTTTCATCAAGTTCATACTTATTCTCGTTGCAATCATATGGGAGGTTTGCACAAGCAATGACACTTTCAATATTTATCATTTCAAGGTCTGTCAAATCATATGTGTAAGATTCCTCCCTCCAGCATTTGAGGTGTGCAAGTATAAGAACCTCCCCTTCTGATCTTGTAATTATTCCCCTCTTTGAAATAAAAGAAAGATTATGTTTTACCCTGTTTTGACTTGGAGAGAGAAAATGTCTAGAGAGAGGTAATCCAAAATCGAGATAATTTTGGATATAAAAATCCTCCTAGTGTCTAAAATGGTTTCCCTTGAAACAGATATTCAAAAAGAACTTTCCAATGTGAAATTGGAATTAATTGAAAATAGGTAAAAAGGACCTTAGCCTAAGGGTCTAGATTTTCAAAAATTTTTGGATTATGGTTCAATTAAGGTTCCTATGGACCAATAAGATTAATCCAAATGTAGGGAGGAGATAAATTGAAGAATTAAAACAAAACCCCCCAAAAATAAGTAAATACTCACATAAGATGAAGAGTTGACTAAGGACAAGGTTTATTAGTAAAAAACTATGAATATTACTAAAAAAAAGATATTTTGGGTATAATGATTAAATTTTGACACCTTGGTAAGGAGAAAGGGGCTCTTCAAGGAGGTGCCTATTTCACATGTGTGGTGGAGTTTTAAACTCAAAAATATTGTGATATTTTTCTCTCTCCTCTCTCCTGGATCAAACCAAATCTTGTCCAAATTATTCCAAACTGAACCTGGAAAATTCTAGAAACTAGTTGGACTTGGTTAGAGGCCTCCCTCACCTATAAATAGTTGGACTTGGTTAGAGGCCTCCCTCACCTATAAATAGATCCTTAGTCCTTTGTAAAAAAATATGAGAACTATACCATGCCAATATTATACTGAAATAATGATATTTTCTATTATCCTCTAAAAATCCTCTACAAATTGAAGAGATTGGAGCTTCTCTCTCTCTTCAATCTTCCTTGGAGTCTTCATCAACATACCAAACCAATTGATTGGTTAGGGGCCTCTACTTTGATCAAAGAATCAAGCAATCTAGGAGGTAAAATGTGGTTTATGTTTTCTTTAATCTCCAAATGTTTCTCTCTTCTCAACCCCTCTCAAGCTTGAGAAGCATTTAATTGAATGGCATTTGAATACAATTGAAGTTCTTTAATGAATTGTAATGATAAAACACATAAATTTCCATTTATACTTAAATTATAATGTTTTTTAAGCATGCCTCTCTCCCCCAAAGAATGGTCATTCCTATGACCTATTCTATATTCAAATGAAGCTTCTCATGAAGTAATTCTCTAATCTAAAAGTAATTTCTATGCTTGTCAAATTGAGACCAATTAAGTGGCTATTTAATGCTTTTATGCTATTTAATATTGATCCAATTAATGGTTATTCTAATCATAGGGATATTACTAAACTTTATGCTTTTAAATTATTTGAGAATTATCTTTAATAGCAGGCGGAGCTATGGTAAAATGTTTGAAAACATTAACATATAAATCATTTTCATTCATATTATGAAATAAAAGAGGAATTTCTAGTAATTCATATTTAAATGTTAAAAGAGGAATTCCTATGACATTTGTAATTCCATCATTGAGATGGGAAAGGAGAAATTCCTAGCATATTGAAATTAATGAGTATTTTAATTAAATTCAAAGATGAAATTTAGGTAAATTTATTTTATCTATGAGAAATATTTAAATGTTAAAAGAGGAATTCCTATGACATTTGGAATTCCATCATTCAGATGGGAAAAGAGAAATTCCTAGCATATTGAATTTATGGGTATTTTTATTTTAGATGAAATTACTTTATGAGAAATAATTGATGATAAAAGAGGAATACCCATGACATTGGAATGCAATTAATTAAATGCAAAAAGAGAAATTTCCATGGTATTTGAGATCCAAGGAATTAAATGGGAAGAAGAGGAAATTTAATTATAATTCAATTTATGATTATTTATCAAAAGTGGAAATATGGGTAGAATTGATTTCTGTAAATCCCATGAATTCTTCTATTCCAAGAGGAATATTGAATATAATTCAATTGAGAATGAATATGGAGCTAGTCGTCGAGAAAAAGAACCTCTAATTAGGCCAAGCAATTGGCAGAAATTTAGAAAAAGTCCCATTATCGGGATCAACCTAGAAAAAGCTATTAAATGGGAATAGCATACATGAATGGATGAGATAAGATGAAAATAGGATGCGATAAGATGTGTATGGGATGTGGTAGAATGTGAATGGATGTGATAAGATGTGTATGGGATGTGATAGGATGTGATAAGATGAAAATAGGATGTGATAAGATGTGATGTAATGAGAAATGATGTGGATGTGTATGTGGAAGAATGGATATGGATGTGTATGTGAAAGAATGGATGTGGATGTGTATGTGAAAGGATGTGATGTCGATGTGAGTGAATGGATGAGATGAGATGTAATGTGATGTGAATCCAGATGTGAGTGAATGAGATGTGATGTCATATGAATCGGATGTAAATGAATGATATGGGATGTGAATGGATGAAATGTGATGTGATGTGAATCGGGATAAGAATGAATGAGATGAGATGTGAAATGAATGTGATGAGGTGTGATGTAAATTGAAATAGATGTGAATGAATGAGGTGTGATGGGATGGGAATATGGGTTGATGAGAGTGGATGAGATGTGATGAGGGTAAATGAGGAAAGATGTGATGAGATGAAAAATGATGTGACTGGATGAGAATAGGAATACATATGAATTGGATATGGATTAAGTAATGTGGACAGATGTGAAACAATGTGAAAGATGAGAGTTCATTATAGAAACTGTATTTATGTCCTGTTTTTAAATGATTGTTTTATGTCAATAATATTGGGGAAGCATTTTGACCATCTTGAGAATGAGGTTGTGGAGACCTAAACTGATAAAGTTGCAATAGCTGACGGAGAGTCAACGGAGGATGTCTTGCATAGCAAGGTCGATCGAGGTCTTGACCAGCCTCGGTTCGATTTAAATGGTGAGCTTCCGGTACGGTGGATGAGGGACAAGGAAGCAGCCTATGAGTGAAGCGCTAGGTCACCTGCTGCGAAGGATCCTAGAGGGTGTTGACCATACAGTGCTTGGGCTTTGGGTCGCCGAAGATACCCACACGTGCGTCGAGAAAGATATTGGAATAAGGAGTAAGAGTTGTTTTCTGAAACCGGGCATGGATCTGGTTGATTGACCTTGCTGGTCCTCAATAACAGATGATATTGGAACAAGGAGTAAGAGTTGTTTTCTGAAACCGAGCATGGATCTGGTTGATTGACCTTGCTGGTCCTCAACGGATGAGTCCATGGCTCTTTTATATGGATCTGTTGGTTGATCTTGCTGATCTTCAACAGAGATTCCATCTTGATTTTTATAAGTGAATATATGGTCGGGTACTATGAGCTAGGAACTATCAAAAACGCCCCTGATGAGTGGACAGGTGGTGAGCGTTCTGGTTGCCAATGATGCCATAGGTATATCGATGAAGGAATGATTGGAAATAAGGATTCAACCGGAGATTTTGAGGATTATGATCAATGACACTATGGTTTCATTAAATGATTGTCTTAAAGATACCTGAATCTGTGAAAAAGGCAATTTCATATTGGGTGTGTAAGTGGTGTGACTAGTGTTAAATTTACATGAACATCCGGCTAGGGGACTTGGGAACTCTTTTTCTTGGTACCCGGGACAAAACCTAACCAAATTCCTAATTGGATCCCATCACTACAGTGGTTGGGTGGTTGGCTAACCCATGGGACTAGACTGATGGATCCATAAAATGAAACTCAATTCTGTTATAGTACGATAGATGAAGTAAATCCCGGATAGTAATTATTCTATGAAAAAAAGAATCAACGGCTGTGCCTCTCGATGGGGAAAAAAGCATTGGTTTCTATGATCCAAGTGCAAGTTTCTTCCTTGATCTGACCAAGTGACTCACAGGTTTGGTCGGATCAGTTTGGTTAATAATGACCCTGACTACGTTAGAGTACAAATATCGTGAACGAATTGCCCGTGCTTTCCGGTAGGGGAAGTTTTTCCGGGTTCAGTTTTTGAAGAACCAAGGGATTAGTCTCTTGTCCAGATATCCGTGGGCGAGGCCCCGAGTGAGGGATCTTGCCCCGCGCAAGAAGTTCTACTTCCCCTGCTAGCAACCCTCGAATCCATTGCACGGAGGGGGCAGGGATCTTTCAGCTGGTATCAAAGCGAATTGGCTAAAGTAGATCAACTGAAAAGCCAAAAATGTCAAAAATTTGTGAAGTAAGAGTAAAAAGTTGTAATTGTGTTATAAAATTCATACAAATTGATATTCAGAATGAAGATTCATAAAATTGAAAGCGGGTCTTCAGATGAAGTACCGCAATTGTATGGAAATTCTTGACTTGCTTGAGGCCTAGTCATGATGGTATTTACCTTATAATTCCAAGTACCGTGACTACCCGTATATATCGAGGGTATAACTGTAGCTCTTTACTGGCAGTATATACGAGTAAATCTAAGACTTGAAATTATAAGCAAAAATGCTATCCAGATGATGAATTCGAATGTGGTTGATATGATTTAAAATTCTAGTTGAGAACTGATGAGTTGATTTGGATTCTAATTGAAAAATGATGATTCCTGAATTTTGGTTGAAATGTAATAAGCTGAGAAAAACCACAATGAGGATGAATGGGGCAAGTCCCTGTGATGATGTTCGTAACTGGAATGACGTTAATGACTTCAGCAAATCACTATGAGATTAGTGGATTGTGCTGTGACAGATTGCTATTGTTAACACTTGACCTAGTGGATCAAGTTAAGGCCCTGTCAAATAAAAAATCTATATAATTAAAAATTCCCATGGAGGATTGTTCAGATAGAAAGTTCGGTCTAATGGACCATTATTGTGATAAGGATTTGTTATGATCTGAGTGAATTGTTATCTGATGATGAGTTCTATATAAGGGATCTTTATCCCATGATTCTGTAGAGATCTGACCAATCTAAAGAACCCCAAAATCAGTTGGATCTAAAGTTAGATTTGAATGGTAAATAAAAGGACTTAACAAGAATTTTTGTATTGATAGGATCATGGAGGATCGAGGTCGTCGTGGTAGGAATAATAACCCCCAACTCAATGAGGAAGAGCTCAACTTGGATGTTCATAAAACTCTTCATAGATTGCAGCCTGGACCTTTCAAGAGGGTGAAGGAGAAAACTTGGGCGAGATTGTGGAGAAGTGGATCGAAGCAATAGAAGAGTACTTTGATGTCACCGAGTACAATGAGAAGAGCAAAATGGCTCTTGCAAGGCTGAAGATAGTAGAAACAGCCAGAGTAGCATGGAAAAACCACTGTGAGACAAACCGTGTGGATCGAAACACTCAGACATGGAATGATCTCAAAATTTACTTAAGGAAGAGATTCTCTCCTTCTTAGAGTTAACCCAAGGGAGCAGAACTATTGAAGTATATCACCAAGTGTTCGCTCTCCTCCTCAAATACTCGCCACCGCTGGATGAAGAATAGCTGATGGCCAAGTTCATTCGGGGACTGAACAAACCTTTGAATATCCTAGTGAAGAATGCCAAGCCAGTTTCCATGGCCGAAGCAGTGAGGATGGCAAAGGATTTTACCAAGGCCTTTGATATCAAGGTTCTGCCGAAGCCAGCACCATCACCTTTCAAAAGGTTTTTAGCTCCAAAAAGTGATTCCAACCTTCCACCATCTAAGAGATATAAGGGTCAAGCCCAGGATATGGGAAGTTCCAGACTGGAAGAAATGTCCTTTTCCCGGAACTCAATCCCTTGGAATTCAACTTCAGAAGTTCCACCCTTGAACAAGGGAGTGAAATGTTATAACTGTTAAGGATTTGGACATCGCAGTATGGATTGCCCAACTCCTTTTGGAACAAGGTTTTCATGGTAGAAAAATCAGGGATCATGATTCCAGACTCCAGCTCCTTCCTTCCAGAGTAATCAGGTTTCTTTCCGCGAAAATCAGAGAAATCCCAGAGGTAGACCCTTTAACCAACCCGCAGTTTTAATTTAAAGTAATGCAAGACCTCCGCCTCAGAATAGGGGAAGTCAAAGAGAGATGTTTCCAAATCGGCCGTCCACTTCCAAGGCAGTAACGCTAGAAGTGATTGAAGAAAAAGATGAAAGAGATCATACTCCACCTACGAGATGAGGACATCTTGCGTTTTTAAAGTGGGGTAGGATGTAAGATTTCTCCCTCCAGCTTTTGAGGTGTGTAGGTGTAAGAATCTCCCCTTCTGATCTTGTAATTATTCCCCTCTTTGAAATAAAAGAAAGATTCTGTTTTCCCTGTTTTGACCTGGAGAGAGAAAATGTCTAGAGAGAGGTAATCCAAAATCGAGATAATTTTGGATATAAAAATCCTCCTAGTTTCTAAAATGGTTTCCCTTGAAACATAAATTCAAAAAGAACTTTCCAATGTGCAATTGGAATTAATTGAAAATAGGTAAAAAGGACCTTAGCCTAAGGGTCCAGATTTTTAGAAATTTTTGGATTATGGTCCAAATTAAGGTTTCTATGGACCAATAAGATTAATCTAAATGTAAGGAGGAGATAAATTGAAGAATTAAAAGAAAAACCCCCAAAAAAAAGTAAATACTCACATAAGATGAAGAGTTGACTAAGGACAAGGTTTATTAGTAAAAAACTATGAATATTACTAAAAAAATGAGATATTTTGGGTATAATGATTCAATTTTGACACCTTGGTAAGGAGAAGGGGGCTCTTCAAGGAGGCTCCTATTTCACATGTGTGGTGGAGTTTTAAACTCAAAAATATTGTGATATTTTTATCTCTCCTCTCTCTTGGATATCAAACCAAATCAAAAGGGAGCCAAACTAGGTCCAAATCTTGTCCAAATTCAGTCAAACTGAACTTGGAAAATTTTAGAAACTAGTTGGACTTGGTTAGAGGCCTCCCTCACCTATAAATAGATCCTTAGTCCTTTGTAAAAAAATATGAGAGCTATACCATGCTAGTATTATACTAAAATAATGATATTTTCTATTATCCTCTAAAAATCCTCTACAAATTGAAGAGATTGGAGCTTTTCTCTCTCTTCAATCTTCCTTGGAGTCTTCATCAACATACCAAACCAATTGATTGGTTGGGGGCCTCTACTTTGATCAAAGAATCAAGCAATCTAGGAGGTAAAATGTGGTTTATGGTCTTTTTTCTTTAATCTCCAAATGTTTCTCTCTTCTCAACCCCTCTCAAGCTTGAGAAGCATTCAATTGAATGGATTTTGAATACAATTGAAGTTCTTTAATGAATTGTAATGATAAAACACATAAATTTCCATTTATGCTTAAATTATAATGTTTTTTAAGCATGCCTCTCTCTCTCTCTCTCTCTCTCTCTCTCTCTCCCCCAAAGAATGGTCATTCCTATGACCTATTCTATATTCAAATGAAGCTTCTCATGAAGCAATTCTCTAATCTAAAAGTAATTTCTATGCTTGTCAAATTGAGGCCAATTAAGTGGCTTTTTGATGCTTTTATGCTATTTAATTTATGGAAAAATTAAGAATCAAGCCCATAATTGGATATTGATCCAATTAATGGTTATTCAAATCATAGGGATATTACTAAACTTTATGCTTTCAAATTATTTTAGAATTATCAGTAACAGCAGAGCTATGGTAAAATTTTTGAAAACATTAACACATAAATCATTTTCATTCATATTATGAAAAGAGAACTTCCTACCATATTCTAGGATTAATCATCCTAGATTTATTGAATGATTCTCATAATAATCATGGTAAAATTTGATTTTTATGTTTGTGCATAAATAGTAATTAACAAAAGAGAAATTTCTAGTCATTCATATTTAAATGTTAAAAGAGGAATTCCTATGACATTTGGAATTCCATCATTGAGATGGGAAAAGAGAAATTCTTAGCATATTGGAATTAATGAGTATTTTAATTAAATTCAAAGATAAAATTTAGATAAATTTATTTTATCTATGAGAAATATTTAAATGTTAAAAGATGAATTCCTATGACATTTGGAATTCCATCATTTAGATGGGAAAAGAGAAATTCCTAGCATATTGAATTTATGGGTATTTTTATTTTAGATAAAATTACTTTATGAGAAATAATTGATGATAAAAGAGAAATACCCATGACATTGGAATGCAATTAATTAAATGCAAAAAGAGAAATTTCCATGGTATTTGAGATCCAAGGAATTAAATGGGAAGAAGAGGAAATTTTAGTATAATTCAATTTATGATTATTTATCAAAAGTGGAAATATGGGTAGAATTGATTTCTGTAAATCCCATGAATTCTTCTATTCCAAAAGAGGAATATTTAATATAATTCAATTGAGAATGAATATGGAACTAGTCATCGAGAAAAAGAACCTCTAATTAGGCCAAGCAATTGGTAGAAATTTAGAAAAAGTCCCATTATCGGATCAACCTAGAAAAAGCTATTAAATGGGAATAGCATGTGAATGGATGAGATAAGATGAAAATAGGATGCGATAAGATGTGCATGGGATGTGATAGAATGTTAATGGATGTGATAAGATGTATATGGGATGTGATAGGATGTGATAAGATGAAAATAGGATGTGATGTAATGAGAAATGATGTGGATGTGTATGTGGAAGAATGGATGTGGATGTGTATGTGGAAGAATGGATATGGATGTGTATGTGAAAGAATGGATGTGGATGTGTATGTGAAAGGATGTGATGTCGATGTGAGTGAATGGATGAGATGAGATGTAATGTGATGTGAATCCAGATGTGAGTGAATGAGATGTGATGTCATATGAATCGGATGTAAATGAATGATATGGGATGTGAATGGATGAAATGTGATGTGATGTGAATCGGGATAAGAATGAATGAGATGAGATGTGAAATGAATGTGATGTAAATTGAAATAGATGTGAATGAATGAGGGGTGATGGGATGGGAATATGGGTTGATGCAAGCGGATGAGATGTGATGAGGGTAAATGAGGAAAGATGTGATGAGATGAAAAATGATGTGATTGGATGAGAATAGGAATACATATGAATTGGATATGGATTAAGTAATGTGGGCAGATGTGGAACAATGTGAAAGACGAGAGTTCATTATAAAAATTGTATTGATGTCCTATTTTTAAATGACTATTTTATGTCAATAATGCTGGGGAAGCATTTTTACCGTCTTGAGAATGAGGTCGTGGAGACCTAACTGATAAAGTTGCATGCTGTGAGGGAGAGTCAACGGAGGATGTCTCACGTAGCAAGGTCGATCGAGGTCTTGACCATGGATGAGGGACGAAGGAAGCGGCCTATGAGTGAAGCGCTAGGTCACCTGGCGAAGGATCCTAGAGGGTGTTGACCATATGGTGCTCGGGCTCTGGGTTGCCAAAGATACCCAGACGTGCATCGGGAAAGATATTGGAACAAGGAGTAAGAGTTGTTTTCTGAAACCGGGCATGGATCTGGTTGATTGACCTTGCTGGTCCTCAACAGATGAGTCCATGGCTCTTTTATATGGATCTGTTGGTTGATCTTGCTGATCTTCAATGGAGATTCCATCTTGATTTTTATAAGTGAATATATTGTAGGGTACTATGAGCTAGGAACTATCGAAAAGACCCCTGAGTGGACAGGTGGTGAGCATTCTAGTTGCCAATGAAGCCATAGATACACCAATGAAGAATGATTGGAAATAAGGATTCAACCGGAGATTTTGAGGATTATGATCAATGACACTATGGTTTAATTAAATGATTGTTTTAAAGATAGCTAAATTTGTGAAAAAGGCAATTTCATATTGGGTGTGTAAGTAGTGTAACTGGCATTAAATTTGCATGAATATTTGGCTAGGGAGCCTGGGAATTCTTTTCCCTGGTACCCGGGACAAAACCTAACCAAATTTCTAATTGGATTCCATCACTACAGTGGTTGGGTGGTTGGCTAACCCATGGGATGGGGTTAGGCTGGACTGATGGATCTGTAAAATGAAACTCAATTCTGTTATAGTACGATAGATGAAGTAAATCCCATATAGTAATTGTTCTATGGAAAAAAGAATCAATGGCTGTGCCTCTTGATGGGAAAAAAAGCGTTGGTTTCTATGATTCAAGTGCAAGTTTCTTCCTTGATCTGACCAAGTGACTCACAGGTTCGGTCGGATCAATTTGGTCAATAATGACCCTGACTACGTTAGAGTACAAATATCCTGGAGGAATCGCCCGCACTTTCCGATAGGGGAAGTTTTTCCGGGCTCGGTTTTTGAAGAACCAAGGGATTAGTCTCTTGTCCGAATATCTGTGGGCGAGGCCTCGAGTGAGGGATCCCGCCCCATGCAAGAAGTGCTACTTCCGCTGCTAGCACTTCGGTTGGTTTCTATGATCCAAGTGCAAGTTTCTTCCTTGATCTGACCAAGTGACTCACAGGTTCGGTCGGATCAATTTGGTCAATAATGACCCTGACTACGTTAGAGTACAAATATCCTGGAGGAATCGCCCACGCTTTCCGATAGGGGAAGTTTTTTCGGGTTCGGCTTTTGAAGAACCAAGGGATTAGTCTCTTGTCCAAATATCCGTGGGCGAGGCCCCAAGTGAGGGATCCCGCCCCATGCAAGAAGTGCTACTTCCGCTGCTAGCACCCCCCGAATCCGTTGTGCCAGAGGGGGCAGGGATCTTTTAATATGTAAAGCATCTAGTTCCTTTTGATTTTTGATACCATCCAAGTTGAACCTCCACTCCTGATGGCCTAACTGAGAGACTTTAAACCCTCTCTTGTACTCCACGTACACCAACCTTTCTTCTCATCTTCTAAACTCGTCCCAAGTACCATACGCTTTTTGTTTTCCTCTTACTTCTTGAAGGGCTTGGCTTGCATGACCTTGTGATCTTCCCATTGGTGTTCTCTTGTTGAAAGTATACTGCATAGTTAGAACCAATGCCGAATAGATTCTCATTTGTCCCAACATGAGATTTCTCTTCCTTAGAGTAGTACACTCCTTGTCGGACCCTTGTAAGCCTATCTTTTGACCCAACGTGAGATTTCTCTTCCTTAGAGTAGTACACTCCTTGTCGGACCCTTGTAAGCCTATCTTTTGACAATGTAGGATTGTCATTGAGTTGACTTACCAATGCCGAATAGATTCTCATTTGTCCCAATGTGAGATTTCTCTTCCTTAGAGTAGTACACTCCTTGTCGGACCCTTGTAAGCCTATCTTTTGACAATGTAGTCTTTTGACAATGTAGGATTGTCATTGAGTTGACTTACCAATGTGGACTTGAAAAGTAGCTTGTTCTCAACCTCTACAACTGCGCCCACTTCTTCTTTTTCATCCAAAATAGAATCCACTATATGTCGTATCTCAATCATAAACACATCCTCCTCTAGATCAGCTTCATGACCCATACAAGAGACTCTTCATCTGTAGTATCGAAATCTTGCAAAGTTGAGTTTGCATAGGTATCAAAAAATCCATCGGACCAAGGCTCCAACCACCATTTCATGTCTTTCTTACCTTTTGGCTTCATATGTAGGCGTTCACAAATTTGATGATTTTGAGCACTATGTAATCCCCTCTGTAAGGCATTGATGATTTTCTCATCAGTAGTAGAAACACATTCGTAGTCACGCAAAATCGGCTTCTTGCATGCCCTCTTGGAGATTTAACTCCCTCCATATATGTTCTTTCTTCTTGTGAGCCCTTCTAAACAACACACCATCTTCCTTGCATTCAAATGTGCAAGCCTATTCAAAATCCCTCCATATATGTTCTTTCTTCTTGTGAGCCCTTCTAAACAACACACCATCTTCCTTGCATTCAAATGTGCAAGCCTATTCAAAATTCCTATACTGTGCAGCATGTCCATCAAGTCATAAATGCGCTCTTGCCTAACCATGCTCCCAATTTTACTAAAGAAGATTTCCACTGCATCTGAGCCAGTGAGATGCAAAGGACACTTTAAGCTCGCGTGAAAGTCTCTGAAATATTTAATTAATAGCACTACAAAGTGGCATGAGATTTGCACATCCACGAATGCCTCCTTGCTAATAAAGTTTGTACATAGAGTGTACTTGGCATGCTGTACAATCCAAGATCTCAAATATCTGAAAGAAAAAAGATACTTTGGCTGCTAGATGAACTCTTTGCAGAGCAAGCTCAAGTGTGAAGACAAGAAAATATCAATGTAGTCTCCAGCAACTTCAAGATAGGCTTGTGTTCCTACCATACTTTGCTCTTTTCTACCTAGCCCATTGTTTGCAAGCTCTCCTAGACACCATTGCACTTGTCTGCTACAGATTCTTTGAGTTGCAGCCCAATTTTTATGGTCATCTTGTCTAATATCTCCTTCTCTAAGCATATGTTTGTCAATAGAGAATGAATCATACACAATGATAACATGGTTCAAGGTAACCCAAACATCACCAAGAGCCAACTGACACTTTTGGTTTATCAAGAACATTGACTAGCTTCTTTCCATTGTGTACAAATTCTTGATCATGCATGCCTGAGATATCCCCTTTTGACATTTTTGCTGAAAGAGGCCATCCATCCCTTCCAATTCCATATCTAATGCCCTGTTTATTGACATAATCAGCAAGCATCAATTTTCTTCGACAACTATCTCCATCTGATGCATGTCCAATAATTGGCCCCACTGTAGACTTCAAATTTTCATCCCATAAACTCGAAATTTCAGCCCATTGTCTTCGAACAAAACATGCATCAAAGCGATTGCAAGTACAATGGGCTACCACCACCAAGCGTGGAAGCGCTTCATGTAGCGGGTTTGCAACAAAAACTCTTGCATAACCACCGATGATGCGAGTTTCAAATGTATCAACAATCACATCATAACCTTCTTTCCCTTCTCCAACTTTGATCATGCAAGAAGTCATGCACTCATGGGCTGCTCTGAGTTATATCCATTAAATCCAACAAGCATGTCATCCTTCAGATTCCACCTACAACCAAAGCAACAATTTAAAGGAGATGCATGAGCTAATTACAAGCCCTCTCGCAAGTCAAAACAAAAACTTTGAGATTATTATGTTTACCTTATCCGCTTCTTTATGGCAGTCTCATCTTCCACTAAGATGAATGGAATCTTTGATGTGATCCCATGTTTTGCTTTCTCCTTCTGATAGATTTCAGCAATGGCATTAAAAACATAGCCATGTATGCCTGGGACAAATTGTGTGGCAAGTCTTTGTCCTCTTTTTGTTGTCATCGATAGTGAAGGGCCATTAAGGTTGGAACTTAGGAAATCATGCAATCTTGGTCCACCCCACATATTTGCAACCTCAAATATAGCCTTTGTGTTTTCACTGTATCTTCGTCCTCCATTTGACCTCAACATATTTGTAGATACATCTTGCAAGAAGTCCCATAGAGCAGGTTTACCACCAAATTTCCCTAATCTATGGGCTTCTAATATATTGTTAAAAAACCTCTTTACATCCTTTCAATTAAGAGATTCCATGTTTGCTTCCCTAAAAGTTCGTATTTTTACCAAAAGAACGGCAATCTGTGACTTTGCCCACCATAGCTTGAAAGTGAGATCTCTTGCATATTTCTTGGCCACTATAGTTAACTATCTAAACTCTTGCCTAGTGAGATAATCTAATCTTCTTCCACAATCTGCTCCCCTATTGCCTCTCTTCTTATTGGACGATTTTCTCTTTGTATACTCTCATTCTAAAATCATGAATTTTTGGTATCCCTTTGCAGTGGTTGCATGAGAAGCCTTCAAATGGTTGCCCATTAGAAACACATGGACAACTAATGTGACAAAAGCATCCATCTATGTGAAAGTTGGTACTTCCATCGTTTAAGGTTGCCTTACTACTATAAGGCTCCACAAACCAAAACTTACCACCACATTGATCATCCAGCAAAGGCTTTATGTTAACATTATTTTTGTTCACTTTAATCTCGTGATTAGACTCCACAAACCCCAACATAATAAATTCAAACTTGTGAAAGAAGTAAGAGAAGAAATTCCACCTTCTTCATGATTATTGAGAGAAGAGGAGTCACCCATAGTTGAGCTTCCAATTTTTGTAAAAACCACAAACTTGCTAAGAGATAATTGCTTGGGATTGTACTCCTTCCCCTTCCGAGGATGCCCTCGTAAGCTCGTAAGAAATGGCTTGGGAAATTTTCACCTCTTTTGCAACTACCTTGTTGTGCGAAATGGACTTTGTGTGCTCGGTAAGAATGGTATGCAAATCAGACCTTGGAGGGCACAAAGGCAACCATGTATCATCATACATCTCACTCGAACAAAAATTTTACCCTTGAAATCATGCAATGTGACTTCAACCACCTCAAAAGCCCAACCTACATACAAAAAGTCTCAACATGTGTCATGCCCTTCCGTATTATCCCACTGTTGCCATGACTGACATTACATGCACCACTCAAGAACTTCTTTCTGAGCCTATAGAACGTTGACTTACTAATGCCATGCATTACATACCATGCTTTACTACAAACCTTCTTCCCATCAAATTGTTAGAAAACATGAGAGCTCAAGGATGGATTGAGCACATGATTAGAGCAAGGATTAAGAACTAGGAAGCAAAACTATGCTTAAGCATGGCAAGATTAGCTAAAGACAAATCATATGAGCATAATGACAAAGTGAATAGGGCAAAAGCTTAGTGATTTCTTCATTAGATGAGGAGCCTTTAAATAGGCTGAAGTACAAAAGGATTATGGAGGAGATTAGGATCTAATCCTAATCAAGATGCTTATCACTTGCCTAGAAGCGAGCACCCAAAGCCTAGAGTAGAGTGCAAGATGTAGAGATTCTCCACTAAGGCATATAAAAAGCTAAAAATAGAACCATCCAAAAAGGAGCTACTAAACCTTAGAGAAATAATCTACTAAGGTCCACTACTAAAGCCATGTAGAGGGGCCATAAATTCCAATACCCTCCCTGGACCTCAACATGGCCAAGAAGTGTGAAGGAATACCAAAATACCCTCTCATGTTCCAAACACTAACTATGGGACTATCCAAGAAAATTTACCCTCCCATGAGGCAAATGTCTAAAATGTTAAATGAGCTACATCATGTGGTGCTCAGAGGTAACCTACAAAAGTCCCACTACTACTACTAAAAAGGTTACATGAGCTACATCATGTGGTGCTCAGAGGTAACTATCCAAAAGTCCCACTACTACTACTAAGAAAGTTACATGAGCTACATCATGTGGTGCTCAGAGGTAACATACATCAAAAAAGACTTCAAAAAGCCCAATCAGAGTCAATAGAAGCAAAATTTGCTTCTTCTTCCTTTGACAAAACTTCTTTTTCCTCAACCAAGTGTGCTTTATCCTTCTTTTTAAAGCAAAAATTCTCTGAATGACCTTTAAGACCACAAAAGTTGCATATCATCTTCAACCTGCATGTGTCGACTTTGTGTCCTGACTTTCCACAATGGGAGCAGGATACTTTTGATTTGCTTACTACCATTGCATTGTCAACTTGGAAGTGACCTTCTTTGCCCATTTTTCTTTCTTCTTCCAGGATAGAAGATTCTACCTTTTTTAAGATTAGATCTGGTACATTCTTTAAAGTGGTGATCAAAGTGCTGTAAGTGGAAGGTAAACTTTTAAGCAAAACAGCAATGACTATTTCATCTTTTAGAACTTCTCCTTCACCGGCAAGCTGAGAGAGAAGGCTTTTAGCCTTATTGAGGTGAGTTGAGAAACTTTCATTAGCTTGCATCAGTATCCCAAAAAATTCTATCATGAGGTTCATTAAGGTGCCTTTCCCTTTGGCTCCAAATAACTCCTCCAATGTATCCCATGCTATTTTGGAGGTGTTGCATGCACTAATATGATGAATGAAATTATCATCCATACTCAGCACTAGAAGGGCAAGTGCCTTTTCATCTTTAGTTATCCATTCTGCTTTCTCATCTTCTTTGTCTCTGCCATTTGGATTTGTTCTTACCATTGACAATATTCCAAAGTCCCTTCTTTATGAGAAGGAATTTTGCCTTGACTGACCAAGTAAAGAAATTAGTGCCATCAAACTTAGTAAGCCCTTTATCCTTGTGTTCTGACATGCTGAAAAATGACTCACTCAAACAAATTACATGCATGGGAGATCAAAGTTGCCTTCCCCATATAAATGTAATACTTCAAGATAGGATGATGGAATCCGAGAAGTGGGTTTGTTTTTGGCATGAACTTTGTTGATGGATTTGACTTTGGCTTTCTTCACGGCTTTAATATATTTGACATACTTTGCATTGTTGGACTCACATGAAGAGGGCATGTTGAGCTTACAAAAAAATAGTGATTAATATCCACTAATCACTCATTAGTGATTGAGTTCACTATTTTGGAAAACCAAAAAACTGGGCCACCTTGGAGTGAAAGAATGGATGCCTTTCACTAAATATTTTCAAAAAAGCTTCAACATGCTTCAATAGCAATGTATCCACATGATAATCATCACCCTAAACACTTGATTAAGTAAAGAAATCATTACTTAATCTCTGTTTTGACCAAGGTACCTTCTATAGTTGCCACAGTGCTGGAGGAGCTATAAGCAGTCGTTTTCAGCCAATTCTGATGCTACAGACATGTTCGCCATGCCCGAAAACCCCCGGAGCTGAAGGGAATTAGATCAATTTGTAGTGACTCAATTTTTACAAAAAATCAGATTTTTCTCTTCATGATGGCGACGACGATTCTGCCTGCTGCGAGCTGCATTTTGCTTCGTGCCTTCACGTGGAGGGTCGCCTAGGAGATAGCTTGAAGCCCCTAAGAGGGCTTGATCATTGGTGAAGTGGTTTGTGCACAGCAAGGCAAAGTTCAGCTGTGGGTGCAGATGAGCTATGGTGAAAAGAGGTAAAAGTGACTTAATTAATGAGGGATGATTAGCAAATGAGATTAGGGACTACCCATAGCTTGAGGGTGACTAACTTGGCTTTGATACCATGTTAGAAAACATGAGAGCTCAAGGATGGATTGAGCACATGATTAGAGCAAGGATTAAGAACTAGGAAACAAGACTATGCTTAAGCATGGCAAGATTAGCTAAAGACAAATCATATGAGCTCAAGGATAGATTGAGCACATGATTAGAGCAAGGATTAAGAACTAGGAAGCAAGACTATGCTTAAGCATGGCAAGATTAGCTAAAGACAAATCATATGAGCATAATGACAAAGTGAATAGGGCAAAAGCTTAGTGATTTCTTCATTAGATGAGGAGCCTTTAAATAGGCTGAAGTACAAAAGGATTATGGAGGAGATTAGGATCTAATCCTAATCAAGATGCTTATCACTTGCCTAGAAGCGAGCACCCAAAGCCTAGAGTAGAGTGCAAGATGTAGAGATTCTCCACTAAGGCATATAAAAAGCTAAAAATAGAACCATCCAAAAAGGAGCTACTAAACCTTAGAGAAATAATCTACTAAGGTCCACTACTAAAGCCATGTAGAGGGGCCATAAATTCCAATACAAATGTGAACTCAAAGCACTCGTCATCTTGACCTTGTCTATAGGCCATGCCCATGCAATCCAGTACAAATGTGTATCGTGTACTATAGCTCTGTTCCCAAAAGTGTACCAGCAATACTACTCCATTGCCAAGTTTTGTAGATCTATTGTCATCCCAGAGGATGACACTTTTCTCTTTCCAGCTCTCCCTATCTATAAAGTGATATTCTTGATCAACAAGAGGTTCCGCAAAATTATCCTCTTTGGTATTAGTAATGTCTTTATCCATAACAAGGTTGACCAATGGCTATTTGATGATGCTTCCAACTGCTTGAGACATTGTTCTTGCATCCATTGTGGCAAATGGAATGAGAAATGTGTCATCAAAGCTTTGTTGAAAATGTATTGTTGCACATGTCTCACCAATGAATTGAAAACCACATGTTTGAGATGCATCAATGAAATGAATAACCCTGCGTGCCTTCCTTGCAAAACCATCAATGAGAAACAGTGAAGCACCTTGTTTTAGACCCTCCAATCCCTGAGAAAATCAAGATCTCAATAAGAAAGATTAAAGCGATGTTTTTACGGCAGTACACAAAACTATAAATGTAATTCAATCTCAACATGAGTTTAGGCTCCAACCAAAGTTTGAATCTCACCTATCAATGCTAGTTGCTAGGAGGCTAGGCTCCATCTAAAGCTTGAGCCTTGCCTGCATATGCTAGCTTGTTAGTAGGAGGCTTCATGAGCCTCACCATCATATGTTAGTTTGTTAGGAGGCTCCAGTTAAAGTTATCATCCTCACTTGCATAATATATTAGTTTGCATATGTTAGCTAGAAGGGTAGGCTCCTCCAACAAAAGTTTGAGCCTCACCCGCGGATGCTAATTCGCTTCTAGGAAGCTGAAAGTATATTTGGGTGTATGGGGAAAGAGGGAAGAAAAGAAGAAATCTCAAGCTCAAGCTCAAGGCTCAAACTTGAGTTTGAGCCTTGTCTATTACACAAGCAAGTAGGAATAGAGAGGGAAGCTAGAATAATCCCAGAGAACAAGTGGGGTATGGGTGAAGAAGGGTATATAAACAAAAGTGAAACTAACTATAATCAAAAGACCTGGGGCCTGGGGCCTAGGCCTGGGCTTGGGCTTGGGCTTGGGGAATGAAATCAAAATTCCTTTCTCCATGACGACGCCCATCCCCATTGATTGTCTATATCAGTTGATTCCGCCATCGCCCCCTCTTCTCTTGTGCCGCCCCCATTGATTGTCTATATGAGGTTCTGTCGCCGTCGCCATATGATTGTCTATATGAGGTTCCGCCATCGCCCCCTCCTCTCCTCTCTCTTGCCATCGCCAGCCGCCCCAATCTCTCTCGTAGTGCCAGCCCCCTCTCCTCTCCTCTCTCTTGCAGCCGCCGCCAGCCCTCTCCCTCTCCCTCTCCTCTCGCCATCACGCAGCCGCCAGCCCCCTCTCTCTCTCTTGCAGCCGCCCCCCCTCTCCTCTCCTCTTGCCATCACCAGCCCCCCCTCTCTTCGGCAGTGCTAGCCCCCTCTCCTCTCCTCGCCATCGCGCAGCCGCGCCAGCCCCCTCTCTCTCTCTCTCAGCCGCCCCCCCTCTCCTCTCGCCATCTTGCAGTGCCAGCCCCCTCTCCTCTCGCCATCGCCAGCCCCCTCGCAGTCGCCCGCCCATGCCCCCTCGTTGCCCTCTCCATTTGAATTTTAAATTCCCCCCTGCTCGGCACCCGTGCCCCAATCTCAAATTTCCCCCCCAACGCCACTCCCCTCTCCTCTCGCCATTGCCAGCCCCCTCGCAGTCGCCCGTCCACGCCCCCGTCATCGCTCGCAAATTTTTTCCCTCTCCATTTGAATTTCAAATTTTCCCCAAATTCAAATTTGAATTTTAAATTTCCTCCCGCTCAGCGCCCGTGCCCCAATTTCAAATTTCCACCCAACTACTTGCTCGGCGCCCGACTTTGAATTTTAAATTTCCCCCCAACTACCTACTCAACGTTTCAAACCGGTTCTTTTCCTCCCGCAATCGACACGTCCACGTTGGTTCCGACCTCTGTTTCCTACAAAACCATCATGCCCACACGCCATTGGAGCATCCGTCACGTCTACGCGACATCGAAGACTTCCGTGCACCCATCTGCGTTTCGTGTGTTCCCTCATCTAATTGAATACTTTACGTAACAAGTAAGTCCTTCTTTAATTGATTGTCTATATCAATATAAACGCTTACTTGATTGCACACTAAGTGTGCCATTTGTCAATCATTGCTCGTCGTAGATTGTTTGCACTTCTTACTGCTCTCTTTTGTATTTTCACATATATCGAGAACCTGTAAAACTGATCTTTGTGCACATTATATAATCTAAATGACAAGGGTTCCCTATATAAACATGGTATATGTGTCACATATTTGAGTTCACAACTTGGATATAGACTCCACCTTAAGTTTGAGCCTCTCCCCATTCGCCCCCCTACATAGAACTTATGTGTTAACGCTCGACCTAAATTGAGTCTTTGTTCTCCATGTTAGTGCACCCCGGCCTTAAGACTCGAACTTGAGTTTGAGCCTTTGCTCTCCATGCTAGTGCACCCCGGCCTTAAGGCTCGAACTTGAGTTTGAGCCTTTGCTCCTTTGCTCTCCATGCTAGTGCACCCTAGTCTTAACGCTCGAACTTGAGATTGAGCCTTCGTTCTCCATGCTAGTGCACCCTGACCTTAAGGCTCGAACTTGAGTTTGAGCCTTTGCTTCTTTGCTCTCCATGCTAGTGCACCCCAGCCTTAACGCTCGAACTTCGGATTGAGCCTTCGTTCTCCATGCTAGTGCACCCCGGCCTTAAGGCTCGAACTTGAGTTTGAGCCTTTGCTCTCCATGCTAGTGCACCCCGGCCTTAAGGCTCAAACTTGAGTTTAAGCCTTTGCTCCTTTGCTCTCCATGCTAGTGCATCCCGACCTTAATGCTCGAACTTCAGATTGAGCCTTCGTTCTCCATGCTAGTGCACCCTGGCCTTAAGGCTCGAACTTGAGTTTGAGCCTTTGCTCTCCATGCTAGTGCAATACGGCCTTAAGGCTCGAACTTGAGTTTGAGCCTTTGCTCCTCTGCTCTCCATGCTAGTGCACCCCGGCCTTAACGCTCGAACTTCAGTTGAGCCTTTGTTCTCCATGCTAGTGCACCCCGACCACCTTAAGGCTCGAACTTGAGTTTGAGCCTTTGCTCTCCATGCTAGTGCACCCCGGCCTTAAGGCTCGAACTTGAGTTTGAGCCTTTGCTCTCCATGCTAGTGCACCCCGGCAGCCTTAAGGCTCGAACTTCAGATTGAGCCTCTGTTCTCTATGCTAGTGTACCCCGGCCTTAAGGTTCGAACTTGAGTTGGAGCCTTTGCTCTCGACGCTAGTGTACACCAGCCTTAAGGCTCGAACTTCAGATTGAACCTGTGTTAAGGCTCATTCTCCATGCTTAACTTTACATGAAACTTGGCCTTAAGGTTCCAACTTGAGTTGGAGCCTTGCCTATCTATGCTAGCGTATCCCTAGCATATGAGTGCATAACTTGGATCTAGGCTCCAGCTTAAGTTCGAGCCTCTCCTACATAAAACTTGGCCTAAAGGCTCGAACTTGAGCTTGAGCCTTATCTCTATATGCTGGTGTACCCCTGTCATATGAGTGCACAACTTGGATCTAGGCTCTAGCGTAAGTTCGGATTTCCCCTATATGGAACTTGGCCTTAAGGCTCCAATATACTAGTGTACCCCTAGCATATGAGTGCACAACTTGGATCTAGACTCCAGCTTAAGTTCAAGCCTCCCATACATGGAACTTCGCCTTAAGGCTCAAACTTGAGTTTGAGCTTTACCTCTCTATGCTAGTGTACCCCTAGCATATGAGTGCACAACTTAGATCTAGGCTCCAAGGTTCTATATGGATTAAGTAAATGCAAGTGAGGCCCCCGCTATTCAAGAAAACTAAGTGAAGCATCAATAATTGTAGCATGCATTAAGTTTCTTAAGTTTGATAGGTTTTGATTTGATATGTAGCATTTAAATCCATTTTTTCCTAAGGTTTTGAAACTTTTTTTGTGCTTCACAGGAATGGAAGCTAACAGAGCGCCCGCTACTTTGCAACCACATGGTGCACCAATCTTTACTCTCGATGCTCTCGAAACAACAACTCAAGCTAAAAGTGTCACTCCTAGAATTAAGGTGGATAAAACCTTTGAATTGAGTAACCAAGAAGGAGTAAAATGGTTTGTGGATAGCTACGATGCTAGTGCAAACTTCAAAGGAGTCCTCCATTTGTTTCTGTCTCAAGGTGATACATCATATGGAGATATGGGGATTGTAGTAGGCACTAAGGATGATGTGGATGCAAGAGCAACCCCATGCTTCACATGCAACCCCCTTCTCGCAATGTATTGCGAGAAGGAGAAACTACAAAAGCAAATAAGTTTTGCTTATCATTGGACACTTTTCACCCAGTAGACATGACTGGAAGTAAACTGGAAAGGACAATTCTATTGTAAAGCTAGGATTGAAGATCATTGACTTTTCCAATCAAGAAGACTCAGGGGTGGATAATGTGGAGGACTGGTGAAAGCGGTGAGGCATGCAAAGAAGGTTTTGGATTCATGAAAAAAGTCCATACCTGAAAAGGAGACAACAACCACTCAAGTTAGAAAAATTGTGGAGAAAAAAGGCAGGGCCATAGTGAACAGTGCACTTGAAGCATCTAGAAATGCTGGTGCAACTTCTTCAAAACATAAAAAGGAGGGTGACAAAACAAAAGTCCTTGATATAAGCACAATAGCAGCTGAAGACATGGTAGGCTCTCAGGTGCAAGAAGAGGAGCAAGCACTTGCAAAGAAGAGAAAGGCAAAGCACTCTACAAAGGTTCAAGAAATCTCTTTAAAGAGGCAAAGGACAAAACCAGCAAGTGGTTCAAAGGAGATAGATGCGTCCGATGACGAGCTAATGGAGGTTGAGACTCCAAACAAGGCAGCAAAGCAATGATCTCATTATAAATAAAGAAGGGATATTATCCCTTAAATGGTCTAAATGAGGTCTTCAGCATTGATGTGATGAAATGTTATCCTGCTCCTTCAAACTATGTGTATAGAAGGTTAAATAAGGATTGGGTTCGTATTTTGACCCAAGACTTTATTGAGGACCCAGAGCAAGAGGAGATACTTGCAATTTTGATGCCCTATAATCGTGCTATGAAATAACCCCTTGATAAACTCGCAAAAGAAGATATTCATAAACTTGAATATTGGATTATCTCTGGTCAACACTCCATTAGTGCCGCAAAAAGCTTGCAGGCTCTAAAATTGGCTAAAGTGACCCCTCAATTGTGTCAGCAATTTAGGTTCAGGAGATCAAAGATAATTGTAAATTGCCTGCCCAAGATTTCTCGTGACATTTCCAAGGATGCAAATTTATCTGTTGCAAAGTCAATGCAAAAGGACCCATTCCTCGAGCAACTTCTACAAGCTCGAGCACAATGGCATGCAAACAGTCATCCTAGTAAACCTTTGCCTGGTGTCAATCAACCCAAGATGGACGAGTCTTGGAAGGTACTCTTTTGATTCTTTGCTATATCTTGGTAAATCATAGACATACATTACTTCTTCTTTACTTTTCATAATATCTTTTACGAATCTATAGTTTCAAGTGTAGCAGTAGCATAAGAAAGATGCATGTGAGGCTTCTTCTCAAACTGCATAAACTTAATAGTTTGGTTTGAAATTGAACTTCAATCCTCACCTCTCTGTGATGGTGTAGCACTTGCATATCTAATTGTGGCTTGAACTTAAGTTGGAGCCTCACTTGCAAGTGCTAGATTTGCATACGGAGGTGACGCTCAAACCTAAGATCGAGCATCACCATTATTATACTAGTTTAGCACTAGCAACAAGTGAGGCTCAAACTCAAGTTTGAGCATAAGTAGATGCATGATTCCTCCTAATATTTTGTGATATCTATAGTAAGGGGGCTAACTTCTTACTTTGCAACTTTGCAGGCCTCTGTGGAGACCACGGAGCACACACTACATAAGAATTTTATCAAAAATGATTTACACTTGCTTCTATGTGATGATGATGCATGGCAGAATTGGGTTAAGATCATGAGGCTATATGCAAAAGACTTGCTACCAAATACAAAGGGCGAAACTCAAACTAAAGGTCTTGATCAAAATCCCAAACTTCCAACTTTGAAGAGTGGGCAAATTCAGCACGCACCAAGAACAGTCACGCTAGGCCCAACATTGTTTAGGTGCATTTTAGGCCTTCAATAGAATATTGTTTAAGAAGGGAAAGCGAACCCATCAAAGAATGGATATGGAGGAGATGGCTTAGAAGCTAAAAACAGATCGAGTGCTCAAAGATGTAATAACCGCCTTCTATTTTGATCTGACAAGGGAAAAGATGACTTGGGAATAGGTGTGTGAGACATATAAGCTAGGGGAGTATGAGTATAATCAATTGAGGAGCTACAGCTAGTCCTTTGTTAGGGACACTCTCAATCGTTCAAAAAAAAATCCTTCACTTCCAAAAAGTGTAGTAACTGTACTGAATCACCTATATAGAGCATCTATGGGTATTGCATCTAACAAGAGTCTATTCCTTGGACAATTAGGGGGTTTTGATATGACAAAGATTATAGCCTTCTGTAGTGAAGAGCATGTACCATTTTAACTGGCAATCATGGACCTACATGGTACAAAGGAGCAGCTCTCGTCAGAATTTTTCTCCAAGTTGGCACTTGCTTTGAGCACACTAAACTCACAATATGAATATATTCTTGTGTGTTTTGTTGATTTCATCACCATTGGAATGCTTATCAAAGGGATTTCTAGCCAGTCAACAAAGGTGCACTATGAATTTGGCGTGATCCACACACAAAAAGATGATGCCTGGACATCTGGAACAGTTGAGATTGTAACTGTTATTCTTTTCATCAGCAAGATTGACAAGTTTGAGGCCATTGATAAGGTTCTCACAAAAAATGTATTCATCTCAGGATATAGTGGGGCCAAAATAGAGAATTTATCGACAAAGGCTTTATTGACAGTCTCATCACAGGGTTTTGTCCTGAACACAGCTATGTTGTAGAGATATATTGTGGTGGAGTTGTGCTAGAGGAGAGCTTTCTAAAGAAGAGACGATGTATTTCTTTATGCAAAGATGATTTGGAAGCGATGGCATTAGAATCAAAGTGCTCTGCTCTTTTAGACGGTCATCCATCCTTGCAAGAGTGGTGTGGTGCAAGTGGCGGCACAAAAAAGCAAACACTAGATGATGCAAAAAAAGAGAACCTTCAAAATCTTCACATTGACAACCGCCAAGTACGAGGAGGAAGACGAAGGTGATGATATTCACAACAAAAATGACACAGATGATGATAAAGAAGTTGGGGATGCTATAGACTTTGAAGATGCAGGGCAAAGGAATGAAGAGGACCAAAGGAATGATGCTCTATTCAATGAGGATGCCGAAGACAATTTTGAAGATATTGGAAGGCATGAAAGTGATGAAGGTGGGAATGGTGATGATATATTGGATACTGCAAAAGCCATGGAAGCCTCAAATGTTGGGGTCGCTATGGCCGTTGAGAAGATTGGGGATACAGATGTTAACAAGGCTTTCCATGATCAAAGTCCATCAAGCTCTCAACCAAAGAAAGGTAGAAAAGTGCATTGATAGTGCTTATGAATGTACAATGGTGATCATTGAAAGGAGCTTATCAACTACTAATATTAACATAGGTCTTGTTCAAAGTGTGGATTTGTTGAAATAATTATTAGTCTTTTGATTAATACATTGGCTTTTTTGGATTCACTTTTAACATTTTTCTATTAAAGTGAATATTTCTATTCTAATTATCCTTTATTTCATGCCAACGTCTGGTACAAATGATGATGCACACTTACTATTAAGAAATTACTCCATATCCTAGTGTAGCAGCGAGGCTCAAAATTAAGTTTGAGCCTAATACAAATGATGATGCACACTTACTATGAAGAAATTACACTTACTCCATATCCTAGTGTAGCGGTCAGGCTGTCCAACCTTGGGGATGTCTTCTAACACAAGGCACAATCTCAGGTTGAGCGATCTTTACTTTGCAGCCCTTGTAAATGAGGCTCAATGACCCTTATGTGAAAGTCTTGGCATGTAATATGGTTCCTAATTCATTATGGTGCATCACTCAATGTTGAGTAATCTAAGTTTGGATACAAAGTACATGTGTAGATATAAAAATGACTAGTATTATCCTTGGTATATTATTTAAATCCTAAAAGTAATAGCATTTTATTTTAATCTTACAGATATATACAAAGAAGGGAAAGACGAAGATAACATTGCTCAACTAGAATATCATCATGAAAGCCCTACTAGAGAGATCAACTCTCATGATTCAAATGCTAGAAATAATGAAGACAACATGGTGGAGGTAGATCACATCGATGATTCAGCTGAGGTTAGTGAGAATAAAGATAAAGTTAATGAAGACCTTCAAGAGACTTTTGCAACCAAGGAGAGACAAGAAGAGATTGTCGAACAAATTGATGAGGCTACATATGCTACGAATAAAGGAAAAATAGTTGAAATCAAGGACTCTGTGGCGGCAGAGGGTGTTGAAGAAATTGACGAGGCTACATATGCTACGAATAAAGAGAGAATAGTTGAAATCAAGGACTCTGCGGGGCGCAGAGGGTGCCAAGAAAACTAAAGGTAGATCTTTTTCAATAGGATGTTATTTAAGATGATTTATTCAACAATTTTGTGTGTTAAAAAGTATGGTTCTCAGCGAGAGTTGTTTTTCCAGGTACAACTGCTTCTAACAATCACAAGTTAAGTACGCAAGAAATAGAGCAACGTGTTGAGGAGCTACGTTTCGATACACAAAAGAGTAGGCCTCTAGGAAGTTTATATTCTTTTGAGAGAGATGGAGATAGATTAGTATTTCAATCTTCACCAATCAATAGGGAAATGCAATCAAGTCTAGGAGCCATCGTCTCATAGATGAGTATGGGAGCATGAAACGAAAGTAAACTTGTGGATGTTTTGTTGTAATTAGCTCTCATTGATAATATAGGATCACTTGTTTTAACATTGTTAAGTATGTAAACACATTAAAGTGTTATCATTCTTTTGTATTCTTTTGTATCGTATGTAGAAAATATTCCTCTCGTGCAATCACCATAAAGAAACATGCACTTATACTTGATCTTAATGTAGTTTTACTCAACAAGGAAGAGAAGAGGCATCCACAAACAAATTGTATTCGAATTGATATTGGTCGCACCACAGTTGTTATTCGCCCCAGGTGTTTTGAATTTTTGGATGAGATTTGCCAGTACTTTCATGTTGGTATTTGGTCCACCATGCTACACAAGAATGTTTGTGCTTATGTAAACACTCTTGAACAGTATGCACATAAGAAATATCATTTCTTTATGGTGTGGGGACAAGAAGAATGTTATATCCATAATCTTCGAAAAGTGTATAGTACAGATAAGTCTACTGTTGAGGCTATGTTTAAACCTTTACTCAAGGTTTGGAATCAGTGCCAAGATATTTGCAATAAGAAGAATACATTGCTTATTGATGATAGCCCTTTCAAGGGATGTGTTAATCCAAAAGACAACTGTCTCTTCCTTGAAAGTTTTCAAGGAGGGCACGACTACGTACTGTGCAATGACCTTCTACCCTACCTTTTAAATCTAAATAATACAAATGACATTAGGTCTATTATTTTGCTTCATCGGCTAGGTCAATCTCCTATCACACATTGTCATAATTTATTTATCGATTTTCAAGATGTACTGGAAGAATGGCTCCAATTCACCTTCCAATTTTTGCGAGAAGAGCTCAACGAATATTCAGATGAAGTGGAAAACTCATCTTCACACTTACGATTGTATGGTGATAAGCTAAAGTATGTCCAATCAAGAGGAAAAAAAAGAGAAGTAGAATCCATAAGCAAGGATCTAGCAATGTTGGCATCCAAAGCTGGAGTACCATTACTATCCAAAGACCAGCTAAGCTTGTTAAAAGTGTGTTACAAAAGAAGAATTTTGAGTGATCAACACGCTATTTCTTATGCTACTCGCTTGGGATATGATCGTGGTCATCTCATAAGTGGAGTTGCAGCAGCAAAAGCATACATATCAAGGCTACAAAAGGCTTACTTGAGCTTATGGGCAGGATAATGTCTGGTTTCATTAAACATTGAGTATATAATCAGATTCCAACCTAACCCATACTAGTTGTTGCTGCAGGTCGAAGGAAACCATTTCTGAGGTCTAAACGTGCAGTTTGAAGTATGGGATCTACACAAATATCAAGACTTGTTGGGTGCAGAATGTTTGGAGCCATTTTATACTAAAAGCCCATAAGATAGACTTAGGCTTTGGCCAAAACAATGTGCTTAGATGGGTTTAATTTTTGGATTGTACGAGCCAAATCTTTACACTATTGTATCAAGCAAGCAAATGCCTCCAAACTTACTGTCATTTGATTATCTCTTTTGTCAATATTTACAATTCGATTGCAATGAAGATGTGTTTGTTTTTTATTGAAGATATTGCCTTGTCAAGGTGTAAGGCTATGAATATTATAATTTAATTTGGATAGACTCAATTATCTCAACAGTGAAAATCTTTTATACATCATATTCAATAAATTTGATGAAATTTAGCATTGACAATATACTCGCTCTTTTATTTTTTTGGTTGAACTTCTGAGGTATTGGAGCGTTTGTCTATGAAGGTTTAAGACCATCCATATCATGGATGAATTTATGTTGTTGTTGGCACATAATATATTTATTTAAATTTTTGAATGTCCATTAATCATACATTTTGTTTTCAACAGGATATGTTGAAGCATATAGCTTTGATTTCAAGTGTATAGAAAACTTACTATTGAGATGGCACCAATCATTGGTGACTCATGTACGTAGAAGCAAAAGAGTTCCACCACCCCCAGATACAATAAGGAAACAAAGAAGAGTATTGATACTTGAACTCAATGGTGTTTTACTTAAGACCATTGAGATGCAACATGGTGATGTATGTCCAGAAGACTGGGCCAATCTTATGGAAGAGAATACAAGTGTTTGGCATTTGATTTGCAAAGATGCATTCACTCTCCTTGATTTTTGTATGCAATGGTTTGAGGTATGAATCTGGAGTACTAATAGACTACAAAGGACTCGACGCATTCTTGAGTTGTGCTTTCCTCGGCACCATCAAAAGTTTAAGGTTGTAGCAGAGTAGGCAGCATGTCAAAAGACGGATCTTCTAATTGGATATCGATTTGTATACCACAAAAACTTGGATGTAGCATGGAGAATTTTTCATGACCTGGATGGAAATAACAAGCTAATTTTTGATGATACCCTCTACAATGTAATGTGGAATATGCCCGGAACCTACTTGATTTTTCCAAAGATGTGGAATCAAAATATAGAGGAGCTTCAAAGTTTTTTGGAGACAACAATCAGCGCATGGTTACTTGGTTGGATTTATGCAAAGAACAAACGGGAGTATACTTGCAACACTTAAGTAAATGAAGCAGCTTATGATAAAGAAACTTTGTATGCATTGGAGCAATACATGAGAAAACGCTATGTTTGAGATACAATTTATACTCAATTATCATCTTGACGAAGTGTCTACAAAGGGTTTTTGTCTTCGGATGCATTGTAAACTTGAATGTAATAATCTCATTGAAATTTGATTGCTTTTGGTGTTTCTAAACACCACACTCTTTGGAGATCCCTCAATTCTAAGGTTCCTTTTCCAAGTGTTCTTTGGCATTATTATCCCATGTTTTTACTTCAATGTCCCTCAAATTTGAGCATATATATCATGATTTATAATCTTGATATAGTGTCTAAGATGGGTTTTTATCTATGGATCAATCGTAAACTTAGCACATTGTACTGTCATTGAGATTTACTTTTTGTTTTGTTGTTTCTAACACCACACCCTTTAGAGATCTCTCACTTCTAAGGTTCCTTTTTAAGTGATATTAGAATTCTTTTGGCAAATTAAATAAAGCCCATGTTTTTACTTCAATGTCTCAAAGTGGAGATAGTATTTAACATTATCTTCTTCATATGAAAGGTGTTGTATAATCTCAATTAAGTTTAGTGTCATGTTTTCCTTGTCCTTCCAATATTGTTGAATTGACGTATGTATCTATACAACTACAAACAAATACGCCAAATAGTTGTGTCAAGATATAATCTAATGGCATAAAGAGTGCACCAACAAATAGATGTTAGCTCAAACTACACAAAAATACTGAGTTTCCAACCAATCCTATAAGAAATGGGACTCGAATAATTTGTTGAGAGATGTAATCGCGGTATTGTGTGTATGTGGGAAAGCACCCTAGAGGTGCAAGATATTGTGGCAAGATAGGAATGCCACATGTAAGATTGTATGGTGTGTGAGAGTTGACCAAAAGAGTGGAAAAGGAGTTGCCACATGGATGATGACATGTAAAGTGGGATAAGGCTAGAGAGCCTATATCATTGTATGGTTCATTGTTATATGCAATACAAGGGAATAGTGTTGAGTGTGCAATCTCCCTCTCTCTCGTCATGGAGTTTTTAGTGTGGTTTAATCCACCTTAATCTTATGCTTAATCCTTGTCCTTCACCATGATCAATCCCATTTCTAGAATCTTAACATGGTATCAGAGCCAAATTGGCTCTTGGTCATGGTGTTTATTATGTATATTAGCTTGGTTGTGAGTTTCTTGAATTAAGCATTATTTTCAGCTTATTATGAAAAAAAATTATGCACACTCATATTATCATTTGGATTTGCATTTGTGAGGATTTGAGAGGAGATTTGCAGTTCAAGAAGGTTGCATAGAAGCTGCCCAAGAGAGTTGCAAATGGAGTTTTGCAACATAGAGAGCTTGATCATCATCAAGGAAGCTGAAAATGGAGATTTCAGCATTATGAAGGCTATGGAGACTTCATCACCGTCAAGGAAAAGCTGCCAAGAGAAGATATGCTGCTGATTATGCCTCAAGAAGGTTGGTTTTGTGAAGTTTTGCCTCAAAGTTTTGTGTTTGAGCATGGAAAAATGCTCAATGTATAAGGGTTGCTTTATGGGATGAGAAGATCCCATGGTTCTTTGTTGCAAATGGGCAAAGAGTGTAAGGAGGTGCAATCTTATCCAAATGAGGGGTAAGATAAGGAGTTATGGGCTGAGAAAAGAGCCCATGATTGGGCACACCAAGGGGGGTGATGCTTGTTGAGTTTGCTCACAAATTTGAGCAAAATTGTGGAGGCCAATGAAGGCCATTCATTCTATTTTGGCACCTATGGTTTCAAGAGAAACCACTTGAAGAGAGTACCCTTAAAAGACTGATTGTATGCAATAAGGAGCATGCACTTTTGGAGCTCAATGGGGAGCTAGCTATACAGTCATATTGAAGGCTATATGTAAACCTCAAGAAACAGGTTTGATGGTTGAGGCAAGAGGAGGTGAGTTCCATGGGGAGCTCAATGTAACCATTTTGAAGGAGGCCCTCTACTGCACAAACCAAAATAAGGTTTGGTTATTACAATGAGAATCTAAGGCAAAAGCTTTTGAGGAAGGGGAGAAGAAGAAAGCTTGGTTGAAAGCTTTCAACTGAGAGAGACAGTCCCAAGGCAGCATCGAGAGAGAAGTCTTTGGTGTGGAAGCTCATTTAAGAACTTGATATAGCCATGTTGATGGCTACCATGGAAAACCTCGCCTTTGAGAGCAATGAGGCAAAATGATGGTAGATAAAGCTCAATAGAAGATGGGTGAGCATCAAAGAAATTGAGCAGGGCTCTTGAAGGAGCTAGAGCAGCTGATCAAAGCTCGCAAGGTAAGCCGAGTGCAGAAGCAGTCGAGAGGAAGGTGTCAGGAAATTCAACGTGGAGCATTCAACGTGCATTAGAATTTTAAAATTTTTTTAAAATAAAAAAATGTGTGGCTCAAAAATCGACCCTTAGCCACATTATTTCTATGGTGCATAGCCACTTTAGCCCTTGTTTTATAGGCATGGAAAATCACATGTATGGTATCCATATTTGACGGTGGTCACATGTAAAAGCACCATGGGAGGGCTCAAAATTTATTTCCCAAAATGTGGTTATATCTCTCCTATGCCTTGAAATAATAGGCAAATATCGGCTTTGGTGATAAAAGTCGTGGATGTTGATCATTATTTTTTGAGACGAGAGCCCTGCCCTTGCACACGCATAAAAAGGATTGTATTTGTTTCACCCATGATTATGAGGGTAATCGTACCAGAGAAAGCTCAAAACGAGATGTGTATTCACCCATGGTATGAGGGTAACCTACCCGAGCTCACCGAGAAGCTCAAAATGGTTGTCGTGATGTGTGCATGAGCGATGCACGTGTGAGGTGCATGCGCATGGGTTGGATCCCACCCGAACTTCCATGTTCAAATTGGACTCAGTGGTTCCGCTGTGAGTGATGAGTCGGCTCAAAATGGACTAGGTGTCTAAGATGGTAGACACGGGCACACATGTTTGGTTGATAAACACTCCAATGTATCATTGAGGGGGAGTGTTGAGAGGTAGCGATTGCGGTTGTGCAATGCTACATTGATATGGGTGATGGGTGATGGGTGAGTTATGGAACACCTCGATTAAGAGGGGGTGTTGAGAGATGTAATCGCGGTATTGTGTGTATGTGGGAAAGCACCCTAGAGGTGCAAGATATTGTGGCAAGATAGGAATGCCACATGTAATATTGTATGGTGTGTGAGAGTTGACCAAAAGAGTGGAAAAGGAGTTGCCACATGGATGATGACATGTAAAGTGGGATAAGGCTAGAGAGCCTATATCATTGTATGGTTCATTGTTATATGCAATACAAGGGAATAGTGTTGCCCTCTCTCTCTAGTCATGGAGTTTTTAGTGTGGATTAATGAAAAGATGCAGGGGGGAAGAGAGCTTGAGATCTTGCAAGCACACACACACACTCACAAAACCCTAAAAGAGAACACACAAGGTGAGAGGCTGAAAATCTTCTTCTTCTCTACTCAACACTCAACACTATTCCCTTGTATTGCATATAACAATGAACCATACAATGACATAGGCTCTCTAGCCTTATCCCACTTTACATGTCATCATCCATGTGGCAACTCCTTTTCCACTCTTTTGGTCAACTCTCACACACCATATAATATTACATGTGGCATTCCTATCTTGCCACAATATCTTGCACCTCTAGGGTGCTTTCCCACATACACACAATACCGCGATTACATCTCTCAACATAATTCCCAAAATTCCTAAATTTATCTTTTAAGCTAATACTTGTTCCCAGCTCAGGAAAAGAGGAGAAGAGAACAAAGGGAAAGCCCACCGAGATGAGCAAAAGCAAAGAAGAGAGGTGGTGGGATTAGTGGAGGGACGCTAACTCGTAGTCCCATAGTCCTATTACGTGACGGCCCAGCAAACTGAGAGTCTTATCCATTTACGGCCGACTTGACTTGTTGTAGTAGGTCTCCTAGTCTTTCATGCCTACACACAGCACAATCATCGGAGAAACTCAGAAACTCAGAAATCGCGAAGAGCGAGATCAAGATTCAAACATTTAAGAAGGTTGAAACTTAATGCAACTAGGCTATAGCTGCTAGCGCCCTTAAGGATGCTTCATAGAATATACAAATTAAAAAACCCCTTCTATAAATTGACGCTATGGGTAAAAAAAGGCCTCCCTCTGTAAATAAATTTTTGTGAGTCCTTCCTATTTAAATATGCCTTATGTTGAATGCACGTGATAAGTACATTTCTATGTTAGTGAACCCCCCGAGTGGTTCCCACACTTGATCACCTAAGTAGTTAGATGCACTATCCTTTGGAGAAATTTTATCTTCTAGAATCTTTTAGAATCTCAAGTGCATGTAAAGATGTTTCAATACATCGAAGTTCACTACCTAGACCCAATTTTGTTCATGGGCCACTAGTTACCCAACGTGAATAACTCTAGTTTTTCATACCTAAATAGTTCACTCACTCTTCAAATTCAAGATAATAACATGGACTAGTACTACTCCCACAGTTGATTAGACTAAGCATCGTCTTTAATTAAACTAATCCAAAAGATAATCACGATGTGAATACCTAGGAGATAGTCATGCATGAATAACTGGAGATAGTCATTATGGCCGTGAAAAACTCTAGGTTTTAATGCCAAAGACTTTATCTTTTCATCAGTGCAATTTCTTTCCCACTGAACTTCAATAGTGAGTCTAGGACATGTAGTCACATTAATAGCCTCAATAGATAAAATTATTTTGTTGTGATTTTCTCAAGAATTTCATGGTGTGAATATCTAGGAAATAGTCATGCGTGAAAAATTGGAGATAGTCACATTAATAGCCTCAATAGATAAAATTATTTTGTTGTGATTTTCTCAAGAATTTCATGGTGTGAATATCTAGGAAATAGTCATGCGTGAAAAATTGGAGATAGTCACTGCCATGAAAAACTAGTATATGGAGTATGGAGAAGGAAGGCATTATAGTATATTTTTACTAGGTAAATTTCATCGAGAGAGACTAGCACTTGCCACTGATTTTGATGTCTCCCAACTTCCCATATTGGTGAACACAGAAGGTCATCTTGACTTCTGAAACTTTGAGGAATTTAGCATTGTATTTTGCTGACACGCATGAACCAATTGATCTAGATACTACGGAGATGAAGTGGGCTATTTCTGTGACGAGCGAGCAAGTTTGTGCTGTTAAGGGGTGGGAAAAATAGCCGGGTGGTGAAGGCTACCTTAGGATACATTTCAAAAGACTCACAGAAAGGAGAAGAATGGTCGATCAGCAGGTTCTCGAGAGGCCTCAGCCACTGCCAAGTCAATGGTGGAGCTGGAGCTGGAGCTACGAATTATGCGCTCTTCGATTCTCACTGGCATCTGTGAGTGTACGCTACGTCGGCTAGGGATGTGAGAATGGCACTCTGGAGCTTCGACCGGCAGGTGGAGGAGGTTGCTGCAGGCGGGGGTTGCTTGGTATTGGTGGTGCTCTAGTGGCGGTAGGAAATGTTCAGCGCTTGGGGCATCGAGCGGCGGCAGCTGTGGCGGGTGGTCTGGTGGTGCGTGCAGGGCTTGCTCTATTGCGGCGACCGGAAGGTCTGGATGGTGGTAATGTGCGGCAGCAGCTGTGGCAGCGATTGCTTGGATGACGCGCCTGGATAGCTGGAGGCTTGGGGGGGGGGGGGCGGGGGGGGAACGAAGGGGTTGGGGGAGTTGAGAGAAGCAGAGGGCCCTCGAAGGCACAAGGAAGCTGCGTCGTAGGCTCGTGCCGCCGCTTCCGCAGTAGCGTGCTGACTCGAGTCTTGCAATGCATGTCAGTCGCTTTTAGACGGAGCCAGCTTTTATACAGCCTTTGTACAGCTGGTGGGCGGTCCAAGCAAATCCAGCTCAGTGTTCACAGAAAACCCCCAAACCTTTACAAGTACCTTCAAAATTCAGAATCTCACTTGTAAATTTTATTTTTGCAATTTTAATGATCGACAAAATTTGAAGTATTTTAGTTATATTTTGAAAAAAACTTGTAAATTTTAATATTGCAAGTTTTAAGATACGAGAAGAAAAAAATTCTCCGTGAACACTAATCCAGCCTTGCTTTTTGTTCCAATCATCATTTGAAGGACTGACAACAAACACTGAAAAAGCATAATACAGAAAAGGATACACCGAGACTGTCCCACTTCTTTCTCTTGACCCATGCTCCATCCACATCTATCAACATGTCACATGAAAATCCAGCTTATCAATAGTCTACCCATTTTAGACCAAGCAAATGCCACTTTGGACATACCTACTTTAGTCTTCAATATTTTGGGTCATCATCAAGAATTGATAGGCTTTTCTTCAGTCAACAAGTTTCAATGCATGTCAGTCACTTTTAGACGGCGCCAGCTTTTATACAGCCTTTGTACAGTTGGTGGTGGGCGGTCCAAGCAAATCCAGCCCAGTGTTCACAGAAAACCCGCAAACCCTTACAACGTATCTGCAAAATTCAAGATCTCACTTGTAAATTTTATTTTTGCAATTTTAAAGGTCGACAAAATTTTTGTAAATTTTATTTTTGCAATTTTAAAGGTCGACAAAATTTTAAGTATTTTAGTTATATTTTAATGGAAAAACTAGTAAATATTGAAAAAAAACTTGTAAATTTTAAAATTGCAAGTTTTAAGATATGAGAAGACAAAAATTCTCCATGAACACTTATCCAGCCTTGCTTTTTGCTCCAATCATCATTTGAAGGACTGACAACAAACACTAAAAAAAGCATAATACAGAAAAGGATACACCGAGACTTTCCAACTTCTTTCTCTTGACCCGTGCTCCCTCCACATCTATCAACATGTCACATGAAAATCCAACTTATCAATAGTCGAGCCACCTTAGACCAAGCAAATGCCACTTTGGACATACCTACTTTAGTCTTTAATATTTTGGGTCATCATCAAGAATTGATAGGGTTTTCTTTAGTCAACAAGTTGTATGGGTTCCTCATACCTTCGTTTGCTAAAGTGGAATCTTGTTCTACCCTGTCAGATCATATGTCCTTGAAACGGGGGTGGCATGTGGCTGAGTGGGGGGAAGATAGGCTTATACGATTTCCTACAGGGAAGTTGAATTTACAACCCCATACTTATTACTAGTGATTTTAAAGATTAGAAGGTTGCAATTACACTAAGCTCGAGTTTTTCTCACAGACTGGCAACAACCCCATAAGGTTATCTAGAGCGAAGAAATTTCACAAGGAAATATTGATGGTTTTTTACTACACAACATAAAATATATAGTTACTAAGCAATTTTCTATACAAAAACGAGAATAAGTAGGACACGTGAAAACAAGAAAAAATGATACATGTTTCTTAGCCAAGGTATAAGTTTTCCTATATGTAAAGAAATTCTCTTGCTACATGAGTAATAACTTTCACTACATAAGACAAATATCACACAAAGAGAGAGCTAAAAATGATACACGTTTCTTAGCCAAGGTATAAGTTTTCCTATATGTAAAGAAATTATCTTGCTACATGAGTAATAACTTTCACTACATAAGACAAATATCACACAAAGAGAGAGCTAAAAATTATCTAGTCAAGCTATCTATTAAACCCATATTTTCCAGATTTCTTACACGTCTCATACTTCCATCATGGAAGGCTATTTATATATGTTACAAAAGTAACTAAAACACATGTATACTATGGATAAAATATTATTAAATCTAGATAAGGATGTACTTAAAGTAAGGCTCAAACAAGATTTCCATGTTTATGATATCAAGTATTTAATAAAACATGAAGTAACACAAATTTCCTCCTATCGGCTATTTGAAAATCAGCTCAAATTTTAGCCCATAAATTAGTCTATTTGTGAGGTAGTTATTATGGATGGTCTAGTGGATAGGAAAGGCAACAAATTAGCTACTACTTTACCTAGAAGGACATGTGTAGATTCTCATCATGCATCTTATTCTTTTGTGAATCATGCTCTCGTTACTAGTATATAGAATAAAGAGGAATATATTTCCTTTGAGGAAGCAAAGGAAAATGATCATTGGATGCATGCCATGTTGGATGAGTACTCAATCCTTAAAAATAACACTTTGTTATTTAGCCAATTTTCCTTATGGTAAAAAGGCCATTGGTATAAAGTGGGTTTATAAGCTAAAGCACAAAGCTGATGGTAGCATTGATGGCCGCTACTACAAGGCAAGGCTTGTTGTAAAGGGTTATGCTCAAGAGAAGGGGATAGATTATGTTAAAACCTGTGTGCACCCATATCTTATATGACTCTATATGGCCTTAAGTATGCTCCCAAATCATGGTATGAGAAGATAAAGGCATACTTGGTCGCAAATGGTTTTTGAAATAGTCCAACTGAGTGTCTCATGTCTGTAAAGAGTGTAAAGATTGTTTTTTGGTTATTGCTGATGTCATGTTGCTCATAAGCCCTAACAAGGAGAAGATTTCAGCTAAGGCAAAATTACATGTGCCATTTGAGATGATAGATTTGGGCTTGTTGTATTATTATTTAGGCATATAGTTTCGTGATGTTACATTCAAAGTACATACAAAGGCTACTTACACAGTTTGGTCTTGAAGATTGTAAGCTTGTTGCTACACTAGTAGAGATAGGTGCTAGGCTTAGTCCAAGATCTAGGTGAACCATTTAATGTATCGCTTTATCAGCAAGCTATTGGGTGCCTCATCTATCTATGTAATACGAGGCCAGACATTCAATTTGGGGTCTCCTAGTTGAGCAAGTTTATGTATAGTCCCGAAAGTAAACATTGACAACTTGCCAAGTGAGTATTCAGATACCTACATGGCACCCATTCCTTTGGCTTATTCAGATACCTACAGGGCACCCATTCCTTTGGCTTATTCAGATACCTACAAGGCACCCATTCCTTTGGCTTATTCTATGCTAAGGGGGGTGATATTCAACTCCATGCTTTTAGTGATTTCGATTGGGCTAGATGTTATGACACATGAGTAGTGACTTTTTCTTTCACCTTGTTGGTGATTCATGTATATCATTGCTCAACAAGAAGTAGCCAATAGTGACAATTTCTAGTTGTGAAGCTGCAGGGTAGTGCGTACAGCTCATATACCTTTTGTCAGATCTTGGTATTTTTCACTCATAGCCAAAGTGTATTAGCTGTTTGTGAGAGGAACCCAATGTTTCATGCTCACATAAAACACATTGAAGTGTAGGAGATATTAGTAGCCCTAGCTTATGTCTCTACAAACGACAAAGTGGCAGATATATTCACAAAGACTCTCCTCACAAGAGAAGTTTGAAACTTTTCATAAAGCTTTGGGATTATTTACATTTAGGGATTGATTAGCCACATGATCCCTCTACATGTTCACATCATCACTACTGGGAGATTTATAGGATTTATATGGTAGTGATGTGTGGACGTAATAATGGGCCGAGGCACTTTTTTCATGTTTAGGATGATTTCCCCTCGAACGTATGTACACATTCTTGTGAGTGTGTAAGTGACCTTATCATATCACTTTACTTGTACTTCACTCATTCTCATCAATCTACTTTGAGTGTTCTGCTTCTATCTATCTCTCCTTACTTGTGCTGCATAGGTATGTGTGTGTTGCTACATTGACCTCCACTCTAACAGTAATTAAATTAAACCCGAGTTTTTCTCATGCACTAGAAATTGCCATCTACGTAAGGATGTAGATTAATTAAACTTATATTTTATAATATAATCTCCATGTTTCACATAACATTCTCTAATATCAAAGTAAGATTCCTTTCATAATAGCAATATAAACATTGTAATTTGTATGATAAAAGCTAGCCACGTCCATGTTACCGAGTCATTTATTTATTTTTTAGGGGACCAAGTGTGAATAAGGGCTAATTGTATGTAAGCCATTTTTCTCATAATACAAAGACACAATTCACTTTTGTGCTAATTGAGCACCGGTGTAATAGCTTCTCAAAAGAGTGTAACTAGTAAACACTAATGGAGCTTGGAAGCTATAGAGACTCCAAGTTTGGAAGCAAGCTAGTAAATATCCTATGATGATTGTTACATGTTTCGTGAATGTTGAAATTTTGGGCCATAACATTTTTAATCCCACTATCATGGAAGCAATCTTGCTTCTTCCCTCTTATTTGATCACTCAACTCCTTTACTTTCATTTTTATCTATTTTTGGTGAAGATTGTGTGAAGAGAAGTGTGGATAAGGTTTTCGTTATGGGAGAAAAAGGATAGTAAAAGTGTTTTTTTGTTGGTTTTGATGGTTTGATTGACTTGTGAGTGCTTGGCAAACTTGGAAGATAGTAACTAAATCATTTCTCTTTTAGTTTTTTATGGGTGTTAGCATTGTTGATTCTCCACATGAAAAACTAGGGTGTTAGCTCTCCATGTGAAAAACCAAGGTGCTAGCTCCTTTTTTTTCCATAAAAACCATTAAAAATATTCTAGTTTGAATCTTGTTGTGATTAGAATTGACTTAGCCTAGCTAACAAGGATCAAACTACAGATTTTTAGTAGGAGAAACCAAGATTTAAAACCCCAAGATCACACCAAATACTAGTTTTTCATGCCTTCAAAATAATCAAGTCATGAAAAACTTCCTAGAATCACTCTAGTGTGATTATATGGATTGCTATATTGAGGTTAGAAAAGCTTATCTTAAGAATATTATCTCTTGATCTACAAAGATTTTGAACATGAAAAGCCAATAGAGTTTGTTCCACGTGTGCAACTTGAGGTTATCACATCCAAAATAATACTGATATTAAGATCATTACAAGGACAAGAGGATAGCGATTGAACAGGGGGGAACCTTAGAATTAAATTTTTGCTTTAAAAGTAAAGTTGGTTTCAAGTAAAAAACTAGTCATAGTTAGTCATGTCGTGAAACTATTATGAGATAATCACGTTGTAAATATCTCCTAAATCAACTCATTTATGACATATACTTCGTCATTTAAAAGTAAAGTTGCCTACACATAAAAAAACTAGTCATAGCTACTTAAGTCGTGACTATTGTGAGACCTTAATAACAAGGGCTCATGCATAACCAATACCCCCTACAAGAGGTGACACATAGAGAAACCTTTGCTAGGAAAAATGAGCACTTCTAGGTTTTTGAGAGACATTGAGAAGGTGCCTTTGGGAAAAAGGGAACCTTATTTCCCACTCCAATTTGAGTCTACTTGTGAAACTTCAAGATCCATTAGCTCTTCCTAACGTTATAGCAACTAGTGGCACACGACTTTAAGAAGCATGAGGATAAAGATACTTTCACTCTGCTGAAGAATGTATTTATACTAAGATTTGTAAGAAGTGGTGATGTGTGGAGCCTAGTGGAAAAACTCTACAATGTGAAGTAGCAAGAGCATAAATTGATGAGATATTACATTCTCGACTTAAGCATTTGAATTGTAAACTTTGGGAGAAGTTGATTGACTAGCAATTATTGTCTTATTTTCAAAAGAGCGTATGAGATCATAAATTATATGATTATTAACAGAGTAGAGAAAATAAAAGGTATGAATTTCTTTTATCTAGAATAACTTTGATGGATGCATGCTACAAGGTTAACAAGAATATTATGTTAGAACTACGATGATACTAAGACTTCCTTGTTGGCTACACCTTCTCCTGTGTCTAGTTGTCATGGTGCTTTCACTACGGAGCAATAGGTGAAGACCATGACAATTGATGAAATTAAACTCGGCCATCTTAGAAAATGTTAAGCTAAAGGAGGTCATTTGTATCAAAGATGAGGGCTTATTTAGTGTTCAACTTATAGACAAAATCATATAAGTAGAAAATTCCCTCATATAAGACCCAGGCTATTATTTCTTTTAGTGTAAGAGAATGCCCAAGAAATGCTCATCACACTATCCAAGAAGAGGACTCATTAGGTGTTTAGTATGCTCATCACTATCTAAGAAGAGGACTTATCTCATGTTCAGTATGTAGACAAAATCATATGAGCACAAAATGCCCTTATATAAGCCCTAGATTGTTGCTTTATTGTTGTGAAAATTACAGACGTTTACATAATTAGGAAATTTTTGGACCCAAAAAGGGCCTCCTAAGGATTCCTAATTTTAAGGAACTAGAGCTTAAAAAAGCTAGTCTTAAGGGAGACAAAGGCTATGATAACCCCTATTTTTTGCCTTGCCACATTAGCCATACCCCCCTAGTTTCACTTTTTAAAGGGAATATTCTCATACTCTCTCTCTTACTTTTTGACTTTTCCCATACTTTCTCTCTTACTTTTTGAATTTTTATCTTCACTCTCTACAAATTGAATCTTTGTTGTCAGTTTGAAATCTTCTTTCTCATTAACTCCCACCATATCTCCCTTCCACATCAGCAAAACATTCTCGTATTTAGGTGGGCCCCAAAAAGTGATTTTTTAAACATTTTGAGGTAGAAAAAATACCACCCAACTAATATGTATGATGAAAATAAAAATTTTCCTCCAAAAAGCTTGTAATTCAAGGGTCACATCAGAAGCCTGTCAGGAGCCAGTACATCCATAACTAACTGTTAGGTCCCCACAACCCCATAAACATAAATAACTGTCATTGGCAATGATTTTATATTCACGTGATCATAATTTTTTTTTTGTTAATAACATGTGTTAACATGTTATTAACATGTTAACATGTTCCTAAAAAAGCCGGTGGGAGGTTCCCTGATAACCGGCTAAAATCCTGTCGAGATTTTGCAATACCCGGCTGTCTCGCCGGGAAAATTAAAAACCCGACGGGACCCGCCGGGGTCATCATCTAGCCCGGCGGGCTACAATTTTCTATATATTTGGGCCCGCCGGGGGGCCCTTTGGGAGTTCACTGCTGACAGTATACATAGGTAATGACAGTTGTGGGTGTGTGTGTTTGTGTGGGTGTGTGTGGGTGTGTGTTCGTGCGGGCAGCCGCCCATTGTCGCAATGCGTGACAGGATGTGGGTGGTCCGCCACACAAGGGTGTGTGTGTAAGGCCATTCTTCAGAATGGTGCTTATCCTGGGGCACTTAGTCGGTAACGCGGCTGGTCTGTGTCCTATGGTAAGTATGGCACGCCGTAGCGGTACTAGTCGGTAACGCGGCAAGCATAGTATCGTTATGGCGATGTCACCTTCCCTTCCCTTCCCTTTGTCAAATGCGGGCATATGGTCGGTAACGCGGCCAGTGTATGTCCGTATCCTATTCGTATTCCCATAGAATCGAGCGGCATTTTGTCGTTAACGCGGCAAGTTGGTGTCGTCCGCTAGTGCATATATTGTTTTTTGCATATTGCGGCATTTGATCGTTAACGCGGTCGGAAAAATGTCGTAAATTTGCTTGATTTGACTTGTATTATTTTTATTGTGTGTGATCCATGCGATACTTGGTTGGTAACACGGCATGAGTATTTCATGGATCAAAGTTTACATCATATTGTCTTTAAGTTTAATTTCATAATATCGTGACTCGAAAAAATGAATATTTCTCTCTCTTCCTCCCCCCCTCTCTCTCTCTCTCATGATACACTTCACAACTCTCTCTCTCTCTCTCTCATGATACACTTCACAACTCTCTCTCTCTCTCGATACACTTCACAACTCTTTCTCTCTCTCTCTCTCTCTCATGATACACTTCACAACACGATAGATGTGTAGATGAGGAGTTCTTTTTTTTTCTCTTAAAATATACATAATCCCTAATAAATTCCTGTTTCTCCCTCTATTTTCTTAAAATATAAAACAGTACATTATTTTCCTCTCTTTAGGAACTCACAAAACTATTGAAAATATCATCTAATGTTTCTTCTCTCTCTATCTGTCACAACTCTCTCTCCTCCTCCCCCTCTCTCTCTCATGATACACTTCACAATTCTCTCTCTCTCTCTCTCATGATACACTTCACAACTCTCTTTCTCTCTCTCATGATACACTTCACAACTCTCTCTCTCTCTCTCTCTCTCTCTCTCTCTCACGATAGGTGTGTAGATGAGGAGTGCTTTAGGAATACAAAACATTATTTTTCTCTCTTTAGGAACTCACAAAACTATTAAAAATGTCATCTAATATTTCCTCTCTCTCTATCTGTCACACCTCTCTCTCTTCCTCCCCCTCTCTCTCTCTCTCTCTCTCATGATACACTTCACAACTCTCTCTCTCTCTCTCTGTCACGGTAGGTGTGTAGATGAGGAGTGCAACATGTATACACTTGATAAGTAATGATAAGTAATGATGCACTTGTTGCGGTTGTCTCACGTTCGATAATGTATTGCATGATGTTGAGTTCAGTAATATTGTTTGATATTCCGTTTTTGTTTGATCATTGATAAGTAATGATACACTTGTTGCGGTTGTCTCACGTTTGATGATGTATTGGATGATGTTGATTTTAGTAATATTATTTGATATTCCGTTTTTGTTTGATCATTGATAAGTAATGATACACTTGTTGGTGTTCTCTCACGTTTGATGATGTATTGCTTGATGTTGATTTCAGTAATGTTGTTTAATCTTCTGTTTTTGTTGTGTTTAGTGATATTTGCTAGATTTACGAAGACGACCAACATGCTTTCCCCCTGAAGAGCGTAAAATCATTCTACGAGCAATTCGCAATGTGCAGAAGACGTCGTCAAAAAGATCAATGAGTCTGAGATACTCATGCGAGATCTATTAGAGCAGATATGGGAAAATGCACAGCGTCGACTTCGAAGCGGAGGCAACGCTGAGTTGCTTGATATACAAAAGATAGCAGACTTCAACCATCAATATATAACACGAACTATTTTGGGGAGCATGCGTGTAGCATGCAATGATCTTAGAGATGCTGCCCCGCCTGAAGCTAATATGCATCGTCTACAGTTATGGGACGCTGTATGGAGCGAGCAAAGAGCCAAGAGCAAGCGCATGAAGGCGCTGGATGCAGAGTCACTCCCCAAAAGAGTGCGCATTGCCCAGGACGTCGCTGCAACATCCAGCCAAGCAGATGCGAGTGGGACGGGTGCCATTAATCGTACAATCTACAATTCTATGTGCACACACCTCATTGGCATCCCGCACGAGGCTCTGCTCGAAGGGCGAACAATAGGCTCTGATATTTTTGGCACAGTAAAAGAGTATACAGTTAGAGGTATATCATTTTTGCCAGAGCACATTACTTTTTGCGGAAAGCACTACAAAGGAGAAGGCAGCACCAAGTTTGAGAGCTTCCAGGCAGAGCAGGGCATGCAGGTTCTACACCCATCAATTGTCAGGTGTATTGCCTTCACAAAAGAATCTCCTTGGATCACTATTTTTCCATACTATAATGGCGGCTCGCTTGGTGATACTCTTCTGAAGGTCCCCTTCAGATTCAGTGAGTTCACCAGAGCAATTTTCCGTTTGGATCGAGGATGGAGAAAACCCCTGCCCGATAATATTCCGTTTGGATCGAGGATGGAGAAAACCCCTGCCCGATAATATTCCTTTAAGTCATCTAGAACTTTCTAAAATAAAACAAATAGTAATAACCATGCCACATATTATGCATGCCCTGGTGGAAGGCCTAGTGGCAGCACATTTGGCAGGAATTGTACATACCGACCTACATCCATTCAATGTAGTGTTGGATTTTACAAAAGAGTTGAAGCCACGCGTAGGTATTATCGATTGGGGGTTACTGCTGAGAGTGCCCAAAAAACGGGTGTCTCTCAATTTTGTATTTGAAGCAGACAAGAACCCTGAGAAGGTGGCATAGGCGGTCTCCTACGCAGACAGAGAGCGAAATAAACGGTCGTGGATAGCCCCGAAAATTTATGATCCGTTTTTGGCAGATGCATACACTCCTGCATTTGATGTTTTTGCTTTAGGGTATTTATTACAAATTTTATATGACTTTTGGCAAAAAGTACAAGAGTTGTGGATGGACAATAGTTCCTATGACAAAGTTACCATGGATACTATTATTTATAGAGTCAAAAATTGGATGTGTCTGCCTGATCGCGACGAGCGAAAATCTATTTTGCAAGTAGTAAAATTTTTTAGATCACTAAATACTGACCCAACGAGGGCACAACGTCCTCTTGTAGAGCTATCGGTGTCATTCACCCCAATTTCGTAATGATACAGTATCAGGAGATTAAGTTTCAAGAATGGCTCTTTGTTTGTCTCTCTTCAAAATTTGATATGTGCCCATTGTTTGAAATATTTTCTCCTTGAGTCTTTGCAATATCTCTCTCCTCTTGTGGTGTTTAAGTTTATGTTTTCTCTTCAAAATTTGATGTGTGCGCATTGTTTGAAGTATTTTTTGAGTCAAGTGGATATTTCTCATTGAGTCTTTGCAATACATATCTCATCTCGTGGTGTTAAACTTTAAGTTTTTGAGGGTAATGGTCAATTTATCTTACGTTGATCTTTATAGTTCATTAAAATCCTAAAGTCATTTTCATTCATGCAGATATGGCAGAAGCACAAGCAAATGAGCATCAAGAGTTAGCCAAGAAGGCATATGAGTGAATGAAGGCCCTTGCTTGCACATGGACTGACAGCCCGCGAAGCTACGAGAACAGCATGCAGGTTGTCGAAATGGACAAATCCTACTTATGCCCAATGGAAAGACATAAATAAACGCGTAACCACAGAGATGATAAAGGAAATATGGCCATGTCCAGATGGCGAGATTAAGAAGGGAAGATGGAAGGTTTCGCGTTGCACTCATAATGATATCAAAATTAATGCTGAGCGCATTTTCTTGGAGGTGTACGGTCGTTCTCTCCATAACGCTGACGCTCTACTCTATTTTGCTAAGATGCTATATGCACAATTTATCCTAGAAACTCCAGTGGACTTCGCCTCCAAAGAGGCCACTGTCAACACCCACGACATACGTGAAGAGATAGTGACATTCACAAGGGAGGAACTTGCTCTCATGGTGGAGGGCGCTGGATTGGAGTTAAACAAGGTCAAAGAAAGCTTAGGGGCACAGCTAGCAGAGAAGGAGAAAGAAGCTGTACGATTATCTCAAGCGTCAACTCCTCCCCCAGCCAATAGAGGGATTCAAGAGCAGCTCACAAAGATCAGCCAAGATGTACAGACCATCTCTTCACGTATAGCTCCTGTGCGCCAAGGGAACCACATCTCTCATTTTTTGATACATCTTGATCTTGTGGGAGTTTTTGCTGAGGCTACTAGTTCCTCCACCCCCCAATGTCCTATATGTTACAAAGTATTCGATGGGTGGAGCGGCCAATATATCCTACCCTGTGGACACTACTACCACTTAATATGTTTAGTGAGGCAAATGCAAAATATTTCCACGTGCATTGTGCAGTGTCCCAATAAATCAAGGTATTTATACAGTGTTCGGCATGGCTAGCGAATATAAACCACCAGGACCTTTAGATGCAACTCCTAGTGCAATTCGCAATTTATTTCAAGATGAAAGCTAAGAAAGACATAAATCCTACTTTTGTATTGATAATTTCTCCAAATACAATTATTTGTACAAGTATTTTTTATGAAATTAATGAAATGACTTCTTCCTCTATGTCAGTATCTTGCTCCAAAATTCTTTCACCGTTTACCCTCTCGTCTGCTAAATTAAGCTCATCTAAGTCAATGTCCAAATTGTCTTCTATCTCAAGGGTAGTGCACACGACGTGCGTCCAACATCAAAGTTCTCGTCTACTACATCATCACAATCGTACATCCATCTGGGCATATCTTCTTCATACTCTTCGCTTTCAATGTCTCGCAAGATCTTTTCATTGCAATACATGTAAACAAGTTTATCTGCTCGATCTGCAAGAAGTCGATTGCGAATAGTACTGTGAATATTTTTATACATGCTCCAGTTTCTTTCTGAGCCTGAGTTTGAAGAGCACTGACTTAGAACCTTCATCGCAAGGTTGCGCAATAAAGCATAATGCTCACCACCATTCATCATCCACCACTTCCATGCAGGTTGCTTTGTAGCCATTTGTTGAACAAGGGAGTTGGAAAATAAACCCTCTTTCAATCGAAATGAGGTCATCTCCTTTATGCACTTTAAACACGATCATCAACATCATTATAAAAAGTGCACCTCAACGTTGGACATCAAATCCATATTCCAATATTCAGGATCTAACATGTAAGCAGCACTGTGTAGTGGTGAATGCGCTCCAATCCATCTAGCATGAAAGTACTTCAATAGGACTTTTCTTTGTCTACTGGAGAATGGTACACGCCATTGCTTTTCCACCACTGAATGCTCTAATTTCTTAGGACACTCCAAACTCCGCTGGACAGTCCACCATTGCATCCATGCTTTCCCGAGATTAGGCGCTCTTTGATCAAGACTTCGTACGGCATACATAACAGGCATCATTACATGGTATGCATCCATCACACTATTCCACCTTCTTCTTCTCGTAAGCGTTGCCTTCAAGACTTTGATTTTCTCTTTCACTTTTTCAAGTTGAGTGCTCTCCCAGTCATGAAATGCCATGCATGTAAATGTTTCACAAACTGCATCTTTATTTCGAAGAAGAGACTCAAAAGTGTAAAAGTGAGTGCAAAACCTAGTCTCCGCTGGAAGCTTTAACATAACTGACATGCGAGGTCGAAAAATATCTAACACTCTCTGTCTCTTGAGCATGAATCTCACAAGCTGCGAGCAGTGTCGACAATTGAGGCAAACCATTTGGTATCATCACTTTTATACCAATCTTTTAATACAAGATTCAAACTATGAGTATTACAGCCTACCAGAAAAACATGTGGATAGTGTCGCTTTAGGATTTTGGATGCATTCTTGCAATTCTTTGCATTGTCCATGACGATTTGGACTACATTTTTGGCACCCACTTCCTCTATCACAGAGCCAATGACTTGAGCAATGTAAGCCCCAATTTTGATTGAACCAGCAGAATCCACGGCACGGATGAAAGTCTCACCTCTAGGTGAAATAACCATTATATTAATTAATGGTTTTCTTTGTACATTAGACCATCCATCACTTACTATACTACATCCAGAAAGCTCTATATTGCTAAGAAGTATTCTTTGTACACGTTCTTTTACTTGTGCATAACATTTATCTAATAGATCATTTCGCATAGCATGGTACGTAGGCGGTGAAAACCCTGGTCCAAACTCACCAATTTTCTTCCATGCTCTCTTCTAATGCTCACTGTCCACCATCATCATAGCACTCCTAGAAAAGTAAATCGCTTCAGCAAGGGCGAGTTGTGCATCATCGAGCCGACCTTGACGTAGGCTTTCTTGCAATGAAGTTTGACGCATGGGTATATTTCCTACGTCAAAGTTCCACTTATAGGAAGATGCACTGGGTAGATTACTTTCTAGTTGCACATTGACGTTCGGAGTACAAGCAGGCGATGTAGCGGGAGTTTGATGATTAGAACAACAGTGTTCTTGCTGCCTTGATACATTAATGGTAGGAGTGTAATGTTTTCTTGGATCTTTCTTTTGAATTTCTTCTCTTATGCGTTTGGCCACTGCAGGTGTAGAGGGGTGGGTACATGACTTTTTCTTCGCTCCGCCTAAAAAGTGTTCTCTTAGTCGAGACGCCCCACCTGATTTTACTGTGTGGCATAGCTTACACTCCCAATCTATGAATCGATCACCAACGTTAATTGCATATTGCCACTCTATCCCAAGTGCCTTTTTTTTCCTACTATTTGGAATTTGGACTCTATTGGAGGCATCACTGGATCCAACATGGTCCTCCATCTCAAATAACCTATTCAACCAAGCATATAACAATGAATACGCAAATGAAAAAACAACAAAGTCACTCACGTATTACAAAACATACATTAGCAGACAAACTACTTTGAAACTATCTTGACAAACACAAAAGATCATCACATAACACAAAACTACTTCGAAACTATCTTGCAAGGTCTGACTACAAAACTACTTCGAAACTATCATGCACATTGCACCCCCAATGAAGGATGCCTTTTGTACCCAATTAAGGATACTTTACATAATCAAAGATCTATGCTTGCCCAATACTCTAGTATAGGACAATAGACCTTCTCTAACATTCACAAAGAAAATCAAAGATCTATGCTTGCCCAATACTCTAGTATAGGACAATAGACCCTTGTCTACTCTAAACTATAGCAAGTATCAAGAACCAAAACAAGCCCCTAAGCAAGACTTGGCTTCATCAAGTCATTCATAAAGCAGAATGAGGTAGATTACCTACGTAGCTCAAATGCAAAGCTGAATGACTCCAACTTTGTCCCTAAATCTTCGCAAGTATTAGCTACGAATCACACCCTACCCCCAATTCAAAGAACTAAGGACGAGTGGCTCAATAGCCTTAGCAGAATGAGGTAGATTACCTACGTAGCTCAAATGCAAAGCTGAATGACTCCAACTTTGTCCCTAAATCTTCGCAAGTATTAGCTACGAATCACACCCTACCCCCAATTCAAAGAACTAAGGACGAGTGGCTCAATAGCCTTAGGAGTGCCTACAAGGAAAGACGACAGCCCCTAAGATAAGGACGTTCTTCCCAAGAGGACACTTCTAGCAACTCGAGAGCTCTACAAGTACTTTGAGGAGAGATATCACGCCCCCAAAACAAGGACTATCTCCCCAAAAGTTGCACGATGGGTGTCGGGCAATGTTTATAAACAGAACAGAACCCCGTCGGGCTTCTTTTGTTTTCTCGGCGGGTTCGCCGGGAAAACAAGAAACCCGGAGGTGTTACGGGACTAGTGGGTTCTGGCAGGTCATTGCTCAGGTCATGTGAATATACAATGTGATCACAAGTTTTAATATGTTAACAATAGGTTTTGTTAATGTGATCACGAAATTGTGAAGACGTTAATGAAATCCCTGGTCATCAGGAACCACTACATCCATGAGATCCCGAAATTGTGGGGATCCTAAAAATTATTATTTTTTAATTTTTCTCATAAATGTAATTTATTGATGCATGTTAGTATAGTTGTATATCAAAAATATCATTTTCTACTTAGAAAAACAGATTTGTATTAAACCTCCAACAACAAAGTTTTAACAGTTTCTCTCTCTCTCTATCTCTCTCTCTCTCTCTCTCTCTCTCTCTCTCTCTCCCTCTCTGAGGATCTCCCTGCTTAGCTATGGAGCCTTTGCAAGCTGTGTGTGTAGCCTCTTGTGAAGCTAGAAAATGAAAGGTTGATTTACACATTCCGTATTCGAAGAGTATGGCAGCTCTCTAAAAAAACCCATCCTACTGATGCATAATCTGTCCAAGCTCGTAGAATAGCTAAGGAGAAAAATGTAGATCTTTGGATTGATGGGCGTCTCTATCCAATTGACCCTCCATTAAGAGCAAACCCTCATTTTCGTGATTTATCATCTTTTATGCAATTTGTTGGTTAAGGAGAGCTTGGCTTGTTAGGATACTACAGAAGATTGACTACAAGTGGAGATTGGAAAACCCATATTCTCCAATCTCAATTGCAAGCATCACAATTCACCCTTTTACAATGTCAAGAAGGACTTAAAACATCATCAGATAAAATGAAAGAGATCTTCACAGAGAATGTGGAGAAGGATGCAAAGATTCAAAGGCTAGAGGAACTTATCGAACGACTCAAAGCAATGCCAAATGGTGCTCGTGAACGCAAAAAGATATTGGCGGCTGGTATAGAATCTCTTGCGTTTAAAGGTGAAGCATGGAAGAAAAGGATTCGTACAACAAAGTAAGTAACATAAACTTTCATTATGCACTTAGTGATTTAAACAAAATAGTCATGATTTGTGTTCTGCCAAGAATTTTCTACAACAAGAGGTTTGTGGTTCTAACGAAGAGGGATGGAAGGATTTGGTCAAAGCCATTCTGAATACCAAGGATATTCTCTTACTAACCCTCATCATCCTAAAATACACCAAACTGCTGTCAGCAATGTGGTGAGTGAGATTACCACCTCCATCGATTCTTCATTAATTCAACATGCTTGTGATGCGGCTGGAATCAGCATGAAAGGGTACCAAGCAATCCGTCAGGTTGTTGAAGATGCATTTCTAAGATAAGGAATCACTAGCACTTTATTTCCTACACTCAAGGTGATTCACAATGTCAAGCGTATCAATAATGATGATGTGTAGCAAGCAGGGATTTAATATTCACGTGATCACAAGCTTTTTTGTGATAATAACACATGTGAACAAGTTATTCATATGTTCTCATGTTACCGTTCACAAAATAACAGGTCACTTGCCATTTGGGAACCCCTTAAAAACTTGGCTACACATGGGAATAAGCTATTCACATGTTCTCATGTTACCATCTTCACATAATAGCAGGTCAGTGGCCACCTAAGAAGATTTTTTATGCCCGAAAAAGATAATTTTTTAAGGCCCTTATGAAAGCTTTGTGAATATAACATGTGATCACAAGATTTTTTGTGTTATCAACATATGTTATTAACATGTTCACATGTTTTCGTTTACGTCAGTGAAATCCCTGGCAGCGAGCTATAGGACAGTTTTATCGTGTTGAGGTCACACTAACATTAGACACATGGTCGAGCAGAAAGAAAATCAAGACAACAAGTATAGAATTTCACTATGATGTTTACAATAACATCTTTGTTCATATTGAGAGACTACAACAAGCTATGGTGAAGTTCTATGGTCTTTTACTAGAAGGTGAGAACTTGCAATTAATACTATTCATGTTTTTCAATAGAAAATGAAGACGATTATTTTGTTTTGAATATTGTAAATTACCGTTTATTTGTAGTTTTGGGGAGCACAATTTCATTTGTGCTCAAGCTAGATGAGTGCCAATTTGTGAAAGGTCGGAAGCTAGAAGGTATGAGTATTACACTCATGAATGAGGCCATGATATGTGTATGGGAAAAGACTACCAAACCAAGTTTTAGTGTGCAATCTGAGAAAGAGGTCTGGTGGCTTGGTGCATTCGAGGTACCGAAGGAGACACATAAGTTACTAACATGGATGTTTGAAAGCACTCCCTGGATAATAGATGTAATCAAAAAGCAAATTGATGGTCAACTTTTAGATGTAGAAAACATAGGAAAGTTCAAGGTGGATTGGCATCTTGGGGGAGATTTGAAGACAATTAAATGCATGATGGGTTGTGCTTAAGGTGCGACATCAAGATGGCCTTGTCCATACTGCATTGCAGTATGGCCTTGTCCATACTGCAATGCTCAGATTGATATTCCTAGGTAGAAAAAGACAAATGGAAAAGGTATGCAGAAGGTTGGTTCTATTGGGAAGGATGCCTCAAAAGGTCCCAAGAAAGGGAAGAAGCAACAAGAAGATGCAATAGATCCAATCGAGTCAACTGATGATGAAGATGAGGAACAACCAAATGCAAGATGGGTGGAAGGTGTCATGTCTCCTGATATGCTAGGAAAACCAAACAGGAACTCAAATTGGAGCCCCATCATTAATTTTCCGCTAAAGAATATTCACTTTTGCACACTTCATGCATTCATGAGAATCTTCGATCGATTGCTTAAGTGCCATATCGATTATGCATTCACAATGCCTACACAAGAGAGGAAAGTTGCAGCCCTTGGTAAATTAGAGCATCTTTTGAATTCTCTGGGCTGCCATGGCGGAAACGTGAAAATTGAAGTGAATAAGTAGGCCTCTGGTATGTCATACGAGGTTTGCTCAAAAGGTCTTCATGACTTGAGCAAAGGCAAAGAGATTTTTGGAGAAGCCAGCAAACATAGAGAATTTACAGAAGACTTAGGGACTCTGGAGAGACCTGTGTGCAATCACCACAAATTTAGATTGTCCAATGCCAGCTCTTGTAAATATGCACAAACAACTTTGGATAAATTTCAATAACATGGTTTGTATTATGAATCAAAGTAGCATAACTGCCCAAGAACGAGCAGAACGAGCATCATTCCAACAACATATCGTAGAGAGTAAAGTAACACACTATATGGTGAGTTGTACAACAATAAAAAATTAAACTGGTGTTTTAACCTAGAATTTTTCTAATTAAGTTCTATTGTCATGTGTACAACACATAGTTTATGCGCATGGTGTGTATTTCATGAACAAGTATGGATTGCTCGACATGTGGAGTACCCAAGGGATGGAGAAATCACATTATAAAGCAAGAGGGGTTTATTTAAAAAATACAAGACATGGAGGTGGAGCTTCTGCAGGAGAAACATGTACAAACTATCTACAAGAGATGTTCAATTGGTTTATTGCATAACCTTTGGAAGGGTATTGGTTAGGGAGCAGGCCCAACAATCAAAGCTTGTGCAAGGGGCACACAAGGCTGCAAAAAGGCATGCTCAGCTTGAATGGTTGCAGACCAATGCTCCCCATAGGCATGGTGTGTGGCATGCACGAATGAGGAGACAAGGGAGGCGTTGGGTTGTGCATGCACCAACACAAATCTAGATGTAATAAGGCTAAGAAAATAAGTTTAGCTAGGTTTTTTTTCCCTAAAAAAAACATCTAGATGTAATAAGGCTAAGAAAATAAGTTTAGCTAGTTTTTTTCCCCCTAAAAAAAGCTATTAATAGTTCCTTCTCTCACTTCATTTTCATTTCACTTTTTTAGAGAGCTTGAGCTCAAGATCTACGTAGGCACACCCACGTAAAGACACCAGCACATCACCATGTTAGCACAATAGGCATAGTCATACATGGATATGGCATGCACTAAGAACACCGCACGTGTTACCATGCCTTCACAAAACACAATGCAAGGCACCCAACGACCACATACTGGGCGACACCATGGAAGAGAGTGACCCCTTTGATTCCCAATGGGATCACCAGAGTCCAACCCTCCTCCCACAGCAACACCAACGCACACACATAAAGGCCCTTCTAGTGGGAGCAAGCGCGTGAAGAAGACCCCACAATGCAGCCACCCAAGAGATCAAGACAGAGAGGCCGATGATGAGCAGTTCGACTGGGTTGGTGAAAACATTCCTACATTGCGCAGCACCATAGGTGGCAAGACCCTATTACCAGGACAAGGTCCCCTACCTACTCGGGAGGAACTTAATACACAGGTACCACAGCAGGAGGAGGAGGAGGATTCAGACTATCAGAGAGACCAAGAGGAGGTTCCTGAAAGTGCGTGCAAGCATAGAAAGGTCAAGCTTTTCAAGCCAAGAAAGTCCCAACCTCGCCAACGCACCAACATAACACAGAGAGCTCCAAGGAGAAGGATGCGCCATAGGGCATAGGGCTCTACAAGAAATCAAGTTTAATAAGAGGAACACTGAGTTGCTGATAAGAAGAGCCCCTTTCCTACATAGTGAAGGAGATTCTCCAACGATATAGATCATAGTTCCATGTGTGCAGGGGATTTCCCTTGAAGCATTGCAAGAAGCCTTCGAGGATTACCTTGTTGGGCTTTTTGAAGACACCAACCTCCTTGCAATACATGCAAAGAGGATTACCATTTCTGCCAAGGACATCCAACTAGCTCGGCGTATTCGAGGCGAGAGAGACACGATCTAGAGATCTTAGATGTTAACCTTATTTTTGAAGAAACTCTTTTGTTTCAAACCCCCCTTTGTAACAAGCCTATTTGGCTTTCATTTGTAACCTTCTGATAATTAAAATTTTAAGTTTCTCTTACAATGTCTCGGTGTTATCGTGTTTGTTGAACATGGAGTGTCTATCATGTGCCAGTTTGTCACCCAAGGCATCAGAAATGCTCCAGGAGGACTGAGGAAGCTGTGCTAGAGCAGTGCAAATTTGGCCTCTCCAACGACGATGTAGGCTAAAAATTCGCACTGTTCTGGCACTTCTCCCCTAGCCACTCAAGATCATTATCATTTTTGATGCATTTATATTGAAGTTGAGTACACTAATTGTGAGAAACAGTAGTTTACAATATAAAAACACCCCTAATCATGTGTAAAAATACATTGTTTGTCATCCAATGCATCAAAATTGCTCCTGGAGGACTCGGGAAGCTATGCGAGAACAATACGAATTTAGGCTTTGCAGCGGCGGTGCAGGCTCAAAATTCGCACTATTCTAGCACCTCCCCTAGCCACTTAGGATCATTTTTGATACATTTATAATGAAGTTGAGTACACTAATTGTGAGAAACAGTAGTTTACAAGATAAAAACACCTTTAATCATGTGTAAAAATACATTGTTTGTCATCCAATGCATCAGAATTTCTCCTGGAGGACTGGGGAAGCTATGCCAGAATAGTGCAAATTTAGGCTCTGCAGTGGGGCGGTGCAGGCTCAAAATTCGCATTGTTCTCGCACTGCTTCCCCAGCCACTCAAGATTATTTCTGATGCATTTGTAATGAAGTTGAGTACATTGATTATAAAAAATAATAATTAACAAGATAAAAACTCCTTTAATCATGTGTAAAAATACATTATTTATCATCCAATGCATCAAAATTGCTCCTGAAGGGCTGGGGAGGCTGTGCCAAAACAGTGCGAATTTGGGCTCTACAGTAGCGGTGCAGGCTCAAAATTCGCACTGTTCTGGCACTGCTCCCCCAGGCTCCCAAGGTCATTTCTGATGCATTTACAAGAAAAATGATGGTACAAACTAGAAAAAACAATGATATACTTGATGAAAATAAGCTTGCAAAAATTGTATTGTATTTATAATAAGAAGTGATACATCATCTTTACAAAAGCTTTCTTACAATATCGAGCTTCCTTCTTTTGTTATTGGGCAGAGTGTGCTCAAGGAGTGATTGGGCTATTTCTTGAGGATCCTCTATGCCTATGCTTTTGGCTATACCTATATGTGCAAGAAGCTTACCCCTAAATCCAGAACCAAAAATATCGAAGGCAAGGGATTTTTTAATCAGAACTATACATTTGGTGCTCTGCGCCATAGAGGCTACATAGAGCACCTTAGAGAGAGCTTTCAAAAAGAAGAGAGTGACGGTAGATTGAGGGGTGTAGTCCCTATGGATAATGGTGATGCCATCCACAGGAAGCCGACCAAGATAGTGCTCCAACGCAGCATCATGTCCATGGACCTTGGCTTGCTGTCTCTGCTGTCGCCGCCTCTCCCAGCAAATTCGTCAATTTCAACCACCCTCTGCAATCAAAGGAAAAATCAAAATATTTTCCTATACATAATTGCAAATGTTTCTAAGTTGTAAAAGATCAATTATTACCTATTGTTCAATGTTTTCTTTTGCCAAAGTGTTGGTGGGGGGCAGAGAGGTCAATCGAGGACTTAGCCTCATCCTTTTTAGGTACTTTGGTATCCTCCATCACTCCAGCAGGCAAGGGTATCCTTTTCAACCTCTAGCTTGTCTTGTAAGGTTGTGAATTCCTCCTCTGGAACTAGGGCTTGCTCCACGGTCTCAACCATAGTTTCCTTGACCAAAGCAACTGTCTCTGCAATAGATTCTCCAAGGGGTAATATAACGGTGTCTAGGTGAGGAGGACTGAGGTTGGACATATCAAGGTCCACCTCACATTGCCCATGCATATAATGCCCAAAACACCATATTAGTGAATTTGGGAATTTCCCAATTCCCATTTTTGAATACTTAAAAAAGGGGGACATGGATAACATGTTTGTAAGTTTCTCAAAACCCTATCATATGACCTATCGTTGGAAAGCGCTTGAAAAATGGAATCTAAAGAGCTATAAAGCGCTCATTTTGGATTAGTAGTGTTCAAGTTATGGTTAATCCAAACTTTTGACCACGTGTCCCAAAATTGTGGAAAATTCTCATATTCCCCAATATGGTGTTCCAAGCATTCATCCATTCTCAAGCCAGCTGCCTTTTCAAGGTCATGAAGAAATAAGTACTCTTCACCTTCCACCACAATGGTGCTCAAGAGATTGATCTCAAGCTCTGACACCACCTTGCTCTCCTCGTGTGGGGAAGATGGCCCCGCATCTTCTACTACAGTGGGTTGTTCAGGTGCAGATTATGCACCCTCTGGAAAGTGCTCTGATGCAAGATGCTCTTCCACACCAGCACTCATATACCTAGTGCCTTCACTTCCTTGTCATTCCTCAAATACCCTGCCAACTGCAATGCAGGCATCTCTACCTCCTCATCCGAATCCTCATCGCCCGCGCTGATGAGGAACGCAAAAGTGGTGACCCACAAGAGGAACCTAGTTCCTAAATTTTCCTTCCCCGACCTCTTCACCTCCTACCTATTGAAGGTATAGTAACCTCCTGCGGGGATGCAAATGTCGATGAGGGATTCAAGGTGCTGGATGTAGGGGCGGACATATTGTTGAATGTACTTAAGCAGCTCAATAGACACCCATATCGATCATTGGGGCAATGGGAAAAGGAGATGGAGTGGGGAGCCAAGTATTGCTCCATGTATACAATCTGCGTCTCATAATGTTGGGACACAAGGGCGAGCGACTTTTCAAAGTCGACTTCACAAGCAAACATGACAAAGGGCTCGCTCTTGCCTGCCCATGGGGTGGTGGAGAGGAACTCACAGAAGTTGTCAAAGTAGGTATCCATGTGAATGCAAAGAGATAGTGTGAGCTCGTGCTTGGTTTCTATTGCGTGAAAATGAGAAAGAAGGCACCTTTGGCTATTTATAGAGTTAAAATTTAAAGTCTGGCCTTTTCACACTAGACCGCTAGACAAAAAAATCAGTTTACAAAAATATTAAGATTTCAATTAAATAAAGATTGGTTTAAAAAGAGCCTGCTACAAAATTATAAGCATGTCATCTTATCTAAAATTAAGATTTCAATTAAATAAAGATTGGTTTAAAAAGAGCCTGCTACAAAATTATAAGCATGTCATCTTATCTAAAATTGTTATAATGTCTTCATTTTTTGCCTCTCTTGTGACATGTACTTCATGTTGATCTCCATCTCCTTGTTGACTTGAAAGCTCGTCATTGCCTTCACCTCGATCTTGAAACTCTTGCCCCTCACATGCATCAGAACAAAGGCTATTTTCCCATATACCCAGTTCATCTTTAAGCTCTTCCACATGCCTACTATGTGTTGGTAGGGCTATGCACCACCTTGCTGCTGAAAATTCAAGGTCCCCATTTGCCATGATTCTAATACCATGGTTGTCCCCTCCTTACGCTTCCCAATCTGTAAAAATATAGAAAGTTGCACGATAACCAAAAAGTGTAAGGGTTAATTCTAGACATGTAGTGGAGTCAGATATACCTTTCTTCTCATCAACTTGAAACTTGACTCTTCCACATTGTTAAAGCCCATGATGCTAAAGTGTTGACGCAGGCCTGCTAGGCTCTAATGCTTGCTTGCTGCCACTTGCTCAATCCATCCATTTTGCATCATCACAACTACCTCAATAGGCAAAATTTCTTCTTTTGAATCTTGAAGTGGGATCCACGTCTCGTGCTTTTGCATCCATCTTTGGTAGTGTAGATGCATGTACAAAATAGAGTGTGCCTTCAAGAACCTGATAGACACTGTAGAATCTACTACATTGCACTTGTACACATCACCTTCATGTGACCCCTCATTAACCTCCCAACCCTCTCCTAGTAATCCTCCTTGAATTAGGTCAGACCGTACCTCCTTACAAATATACATTGTTTTTGTTTGGTGCATTGGCATATGGAATTGAACATGTGCACAAAAACATGTAAAGGACAAAACCAATTTAGCCTTACTGACCTAGATGCCTTTGAAAACATGTAAAGGACAAAACATGTAAAGGACAAAACCAATTTAGCCCTACTGACCTAGATGCCTTTGAAAACATGTAAAGGACAAAACCAATTTAGCCCTACTGACCTAGATGCCTTTGAAAACTTGAGTGATGTCTTGATATCACTTACCATCTTAAACATTAAGCATAAGATGGTCCAAGCATCAGGTTTGGGCCATTCGGGATTATTAAGAGGGGGGTTGGGGATCTCTTCTAGCCTGCCAAATAAACTTGGTTTTTTATCTACAAAATATGAGTGAGAAAAGAAAACGATATTGTTCTGTACCAGATCACTTGGGCTTTGAGATATAAACATTGCATTAGGGTAATTTTGGACTCAACTTTAGGTCCTCTAAGAAGTGCCAACTAAGCTTAGAGAGGGAGAATCCAAAAAGCCTAAAAAATAAGGTGAAATTGATTTTGGCGTATTTTCTCTTGGCATTTTCTTGAGATATAGAGGATATATTTCTATTCTTAAATGTACATAAAAATGATAGAATATTGCCAGTTCTCAAAGTCTTCAATCTGTTCATGTACTATATGTACTACGTGAACAATGAATTGGTCAATTCTCCAAGTTTAATGGCTTATATCTCAAAATCTCTACGTACAAGCCAAAATAGAATATTTCTTAAAATTTGAACCAAGGATCATCCAAAAATAGTTCGACTTCTCTGCAAGAAATTTCACCTCAAATTTCGAAGGTTTTTGACTTCCCTCCCTACAAGAAACTTTACCTCAAATTTTGAAGTTATTACATATCAAAGTTTGCAGGTGTTGGTACCTTTAAAATCAAGGTTTTTCTTGCAAATTAGTTGGACTCTTTACTTCATTTTACTATTTCGGCACCTTTCTCTTTCCATTCAGATTTTTCTACTAATCAAGAGCAAGGAGGAACACCACAGAGAGAATCAAGAGGATGGTAGAGGGATCAAGAGAAAGGAGAAATATAGAGAAAAGAGACATTTACAACCTGCACATCGAGCTTGAACATGAATATGAACCTCTAAGTAAGAGAAATAAACCTAATACTTTGTGTACTACTTCTAAAGAAATGTCGAGGATGCAAGGGAAGAAAAACATAGATTTATGGATTGATGGGAGGTTATATCCAAAAGACCCTTTTACAAACTCCACACCCCCATTTAGGAATATGACATCTCTCTTTACTTTGTTGGAGATGGCTATAATGGGCTCCTAGGATATACACATCATTTTGAAGAAACAAGCAATGTCCTTAAATTAGAAAGAGATTTGTTTGAGAAGGAGAACATTCATTTGAAGAAAACCATGGAGCATTGTGTGTAGAAGTTATTAAGCAATAAGGAAACCATTTCATGGCTTGAAAAACAAATGTCTCAATTAAGACATAAGCAGACCTCATTAGTTTCCGTAAACGAAAAAAAAACTAAGGGATATTGAGCAAATGAAGCCAGGAGGTGGTGGCATTAAGAAGAGAATACATGCAATCAAGTAAGCTTCTTTCTATTAACTGGTTTATTGTTTCTATTGTGATATTTTATGAATAGCAATCATTATTGCATATGTTCATGTATATCAATTTCTACATTTCAATATGATATCAGATCATTATTGCACCCTAATAAAGAATCAACAGAACCTTCTGGTGCACATTTAAGTCTTCTTTTAGATTGCTAGTATGCAGAAGCACTGATGAACAAGAAGAAATATAAGAAGGTCTCAGAAAAGCAAGTAGATAACTTTTTCAAAGATAATCAACTCAATCCACCACAGGACATCTAGGCAATACTTGATGAGGCTGATATATCACACAGAGGGTACTCAGCCATTTATAAGACTTTGCAGGAAAAGATGAAGGATTCTAGTATGAAAGGATCATTATCGCCAAATCCTTCTTTGGTTAAAAAAATGCATAAACAAGTAAACGAAGAGGTACTGCAAGCACTAGGAACCCGATTTCATATTGAAGACACCTATGCTGCACCAACAGGAGATGTGGTCTACACAATAGATACAATAATATTTTCTACGACTTGGAGGCCTTACAATCATATGCTATTCAGTTGTTTGAAGTTACTTCTGAAGAATGTGATGGTGTCCTCAAATTTGTGCTAAAGCTTGATGAGTGTCAAATTGTGAAGGAGAGAAAGTTAGAAAGGGTTACCATCACACTGATGAACAGGGCACTTGATACATCTATTTTAAAAGATGATCCTAGATGGTTTAGTGTTCAATCTGAAAACAATATATTGTCGTTAGGATCGTTTGAGGTAAAATTTCTTAGACTCGGATATGTTTGTGAAAAAAGAATTACATATAAAAAACACTAATGGGTGTTGCATTTCGATGTTTCTTAGAATCAGAGAATTTTGATGTTCTGCATTGGGTCTTTCATAAGACATCGATACTTGAGATCATCAGAGTGAGCAGAGAAATGGTAAAATCTTGGATGTGGAAAGCATGGGACAATATAAGGTGGAGTGCGTTGTAGTAATTTGATGAAATATTAGTGAGAAAATGAAACTACAAGGAAAAATGTGCCAAAATCACTGCAACACCATACGTGTGGGAGAATTCCCAAGGAGCCCTCTCTTCACGTTATAGTGATTTGATGCAATATTTCAAAGGCAATGACGATTGTAAGAAAATTCACTACAAGAATGATAGTAGGACAAATCACTATAACGCGATATGGGTGGGAGAGTTCTCACTGACTCCCCTCTTCGCGCTTTAGTAATTTGATCAATTATTTGTAAGGAAAAAATTAATTTCTTAAAAATCTAAACGATGAAATCTTTGAAAAAGTAAAAAAAGAATGACAGTAGGATAAATCACTATAACGTGATATGCTTGAGAGAGTTTGCACCAAGACCTCTTCTTGTGTTGTAGTGCTTTCAAGAAATTTATGCAAGCAAATTTCCATTGTGGGCAAAATCACTACAACGGGATATGGGTACGTTAGTTCTCACCGAGATCCCTCTTCATGTTGTAGTGATTTGATGAAATATTTGGGAAAAATAAATTAAATTCTTAAAAATCTAAAAGCAGCAATCTTTGATGGAATATTTATAAAACAATTATACAACTTTGGCCAAATTGAAATACGAAAATATTCAAAAACATACCGCGAAATTCACTAGGAGAGCAAGAAGCAACCAACGAAGTTGACTCTAAGAGAGCAAGAAGTAGGGTGAAGGTGATCACTGCGAGAAAAATTGCACGAGAGTAAGAAGCAACAAATAATGAATGTTGGACACCTTTATCCACAGAAACTAACAGCCTGTACATGTGGCAAACATGCATGATGGCACACCACGTGCTTTGCGCACATATGATGACACGTATCAAAATTTGATTGATCGTAATCATCATGAGTACGGCCCCATGTCCTCCTTGGCACGTGTGGACATGATCTTTTGCATGTGTGTTGTGCTTGTCCTCGGTAAATGTGGTACTTATCCTCAGTAAATGTCCTTGTCTTTTGTCACCGTTTTGTTCTGCCTCCTTCAGCTGCGTGTATTCCTCTGTCGTGCCTCATCTACGCCATCTCTGTGATTTATCAAGCAAGCATCCATCACTTCAACATTTTCCCTGTGCATCCATCACTTCAACATTTTCCCTGTGTAATTCTTTGGTAAGTTATCAAGCAATCACTCCTGGTCTTAAATGTTATATTCAGTCATATATATCATGTTTTACCTAAGTTCATTATATATTGGGTCAAACGAAAGGCAATGTCTGACAAGTCACCACGACGCGAAGAATGAATTACGATTTTTTTTGATGTAGCCATATCACGTTATAGTGTTTTGGACATACTTTCTTGTCCTATACATTGTTCTGTGTCGTGTATGTTATCTATTACTTATTTCCATGACCTACTTTGTGAAATGAAACGCTCTGTGCAAGAAATCACTACAGCGTGTTGAGGGTATGACGATTAGGTCTGATATGCCTCTATCGCGATGTAGTGATTTGGACCTATTTTATCGTCATAGGTGTTGTTAGGTTATATTGGGTCAAACAAAAGGCAATGTCTTAAATGTTATATTCAATCATATATATCATGTTTTACCTATGTTCATTAGATATTGGGTCAAACGAAAGGCAATGTCTGCTGACAAGTCACCAGACGCGAAGAATGAATTACGATTTTTCTTGATGTAGCCATATCGCGTTATAGTGTTTTAGACATACTTTCTTGTCCTATACATTGTTCTGTATCGTGTATGTTATCTATTACTTATTTCCATGACCTACTTTGTGAAATGAAACGCTCTGTGCAAGAAATCACTATAGCGCATTGAGGGTATGACGATTAGGTCTGATATGCCTCTATCGCGATGTAGTGATTTGGACCTATTTTATCGTCATAGGTGTTGTTAGGTTATATTGGGTCAAACAAAAGGCAATGTCTTAAATGTTATATTCAATCATATATATCATGTTTTACCTACGTTCATTAGATAGTGGGTCAATCATATATATCATGTTTTACCTACGTTCATTAGATATAGTGGGTCAAACGAAAGGCAATGTCTGACAAGTCACCACGACGCGAAGAATGAATTATGATTTTTTCTGATGTAGCCATATCGCATTATAGTGTTTTGGACATACTTTCTTGTCCTATACATTGTTTTGTGTCATGTATGTTATCTATTACTTATTTCCATGACCTACTTTATGAAATGAAATGCTCTGTGTGCAAGAAATCACTACAGCATGTTGAGGGTATGACGATTAGGTCTGATATGCCTCTATCGCGATGTAGTGATTTGGACCTATTTTATCATCCTAGGTGTTGTTAGTAGGTGTATTGTTCTTGTGTTATTTTGTCAAATGAAAGGGTCTCTGAGAAATCAATACAATGTAAGGAGTTGATGTAGATTTTGTCTGAAGTACCCATATTGTGTTGTAGTGATTTGAAGCTAATTCGTTATCCAAGTTAACTTTTTTAGTAGTTTTTGTATTATTATCCTATGTATTTATTGAGAAGCTTATCATGTAACATTATGACTATTTTTAGATGGCACGTACGAAGAAGACTGCAAGGCTCTCATCTACAGATGATTCTCAATTAGATAGAGAAGCTAGTTGGGAAAGGAAATTTTTGCTGCACTGTGCTCAATGAGGAGACGCAGATACGACCAACATAGATCCGTCCTTCTTGAACTAAGGAAGGTGGAGAAACATATGCATTGCGCGGTTTTGAAATTGCCATTCCAGCGTGTAGTCCGGTCTATATGCGAGAATTTTGGCATTAATATGCATTGGCAGGCCTCTGCCCTAGGATGTTTGCAAGAGGCTGCGGAAGACTGGCTTGTCGAGTTTTTTCAAGATAGCTATGTCCTTGCCGCACATGCACATAGAGTCACTGTGATACCAAAAGACATGAACTTGCTTCGTTTGCTCAGGTTCAAATATGACCGTACGCTAGAGCCCGCCCTACTTAGTGACAAGAGAATGAAGGGAATTTTAGAAATCCTACCTTTGATGAAGACAATTAAGATCATAGAAGTGAAAGAGGCTAGTCATTCACGTGACACAAGGCTCAACGCACAAAGGGACCAAGCCAGGATGCAGGAGCTCCAAGAATTGCAGTTAAAGAAATCGGCTATTCGGGAAATGCATAAGCTGAATGTCAGAGCTTTGAGTTATTTTTTCCCCTTGTTTCACGTTAGACTTCCGATGCGAGGCACCATGCAATTTTTGCCTTTAGATGCGGAGGAGATTGATGTTTTGTCCAATGTTTTAAGGGAGTTCAACGATAGAATTATCATAAGAGTTCTAAGGTTTGCTACGTCCTTTTCATCATCGTGATTGTAAAGTGGGTTGCTTGTCCAAAGTAACTAATATAATGTAATCTTGTGCAGCTTGGTTGTATCAAATCTCCCATTCGATGTTCAAAATCGTGTATATATTGTAGATTCCCTTCTTTCCTCGATTCTTATTGCACAACATACTTCATTGGTTGATGTATGTTCGTGGTTTAGTTTGATAAATTTCGATGTAGCTCAAATAATCCTAATGGCATACAATAAAGAGTAAGTGACATGCAATCTCATTTATAGTCTTAGTATTGTGACCTATATTTACTATATATTTTTGATGTTACTTCTGATATTCCTAATTGCATGTTGTAGTTCACACTCGAGTTTGATCCTTTACGATATGGAATCCAAGACTTGTTACTTGGCCAATTCAGGTGAAGAATTCCATGGCACCGTGAGACAGTAAGTCCATACATTCAGTATTTATATATCGTAAGTGAGTTGGAGAGAGAGAGAGAGAGAGAGAGAGAGAGAGAGAGAGAGAAGGAGAAGTAGTTAGAGAACTTTCAGTAACAGTATTGTTTTGTACAGATCGGTTAGAAAGCTATTAACTGCTCTTGAGGCCATAATCCAAGACACACTACTAGAACACACAAGGACTGTGAGATGCAGAGTCCCGCAGCAATGAGATGGCCATAGTTGCGGTTGGAGGGTGTGCTACAACGCAAAGTTGCTGCTACATTTAATTCTCTCGTTACCTGCGCAGAAAATGTAGGCATGCTCCTTTTTTTTAATGATATGTTACTTTCCTTCCTCATTCTTTGACGACACGTCTATTTTTTGGCCTTTTGTAGAATCCACGATTATAAGAACACTCTGATGTGGATTTAGGGATGTTCAGGGAAGAGGTCATTGAGCATATTATTGTCAACATTCATAGCATGCCGCCTAATATCCTTGTTGCGTTTGTGCCCCGTCCACCATGGCCGCGACCAGGACCACCACCACGGGGCAGTACCCCCGAACACAAGTCAACAGGTTTGTTGTCGAGCTTCTAGAATCTGATTAATCTGAAGACGTCAATTTGGAAGCTTCAACCTTGCAACAACGACAGCAAGCTTCAGTTCTAGAAGAGCAACCACCCCAAGATCCTGACAAAGAGCAATCAACCCAAGAGTGTCCCAAAGAGCAAGCACCCCCTCAATGACAAGCCTCACTGCCCTAACAACAAGAATCATCCCACACACAATAGCACGCTTCGTAGGAAAAAATGAGAACATGCTATCAATGTTTTAAACATCCAATAAGAAAATGTAGAATATTTGTCTTAGTTTCTATTTCTCTAAGAAATACAAAATGTTGTCATGATTGATGTAATTATATGCTGTCAAAAATACATTTATCTCCATTTATCTCTATGTGATGATCGTTTGCACCATGAAAACTTGCTTCCTTGTAATGTCTTTACATTGAATGGTCCTTTCTTTTCTCCTTGGTACCTATTTCCAAAAATCAAAGTAATGTATATAAGTAATAATGATTATGGCGTAGTTTTGGAATGAATACTTTTTCGAGGTTAGATTGAATAACATACCTTATGGCCGTTGCACTTGAACACATAATCATCAGGCACTTGTAGGTCATCCTCATTTGCCAAGTCTATTCTCACTTGATGCAGTGAGATTTTTGACCTTATTGATGAGAGTACTATCAAGAGCTCATGTTCAAACCATACCTCTAGTAACATCAATGGATTTTCAATGTCATCCTCCAAGTCCTGATCAATTGCTACAAGTTTTCCATTGACATAATGCCATCTCATATAATGAAAGGCCAAAATAAAATTCGAGGACCCAATCATATATTTACAGACAATAGATTTCCTATAGATTTTGTAGGTAACCCCATTTAATTCTTTCACATCCCAATTTTGACCTAAGAAATCCAGACATTTCTCGCAGATAAACATTGACAATGTTTTTTTAACCTCCTCATCATAAAAGAAGTCGACAAAAACATGCGCAATGGAATAAAGACAACGATTTTCACCTGACGATTTGCTACATTTGGTCTTATACACCTTTGCACGTCTTGGTATATCTTTAATCTAAATCACTCACTTGTTTCTGCTGTTGGTATGGGCCATTTTGGACTATCGAATGAAGGCAGTGGTAATGCTTTCAAAGATCCATAACCTGTAACACTATGAGGTGCTATGTAAAATTCATTATAAAAGAAAACTCCTCTCTCTGCCAAAGACCTGCTGAATGTTTCTTTGTATAGCTTCTCACCAATAGATAAATGAAAAACATCAAAGATTCCCACAATATTATCTATTGGCTGCCAGTCAACCAAGTTTGAAGGATATATATCAATACTATAGACGAATACAAGAGAAGCATAAGTATAGAAATGAAACACATTACATAAACATAATGTAAAAACATTTACTTATAGTTTGGTCTATGGAGTGGGATTCCATCAGGCAAACATTGCAGACATAGTTCTAAGTGCATGTAGGCATGTTGTATAAGGACTTCCTTAATGCTCCTACCTGTGTCAGAGAGTTTAAAGTCCTGAACTCTGCCTTTGTAAGTGTCGATGAACTCATTCTTTGTTTTTTTTCGCTTCCTAGTCTGCAACATAATCCAACTACCAATAGAGATTGTGGTAGGAATCCACCTTTGATTATCCATATCAAAACCGTTGTATAATATAATAGCTCTAGTAGAGGAGCAGGGATGCCTAGGACGTCTGGTTTCCATGGAAGCGAATAGAAAATAAAAGCAGATGTAAGAAGATGAGATGGTAGAAGAGATAACGTCCAAAACGTGCGAAATTTTTAGAGGGAAATCCATTCATCAAATGACGTAGGAACTTCGAAGAGAACATTTCAAATTTTTAGAGGAAAAAAGCAATTTTATTAAATGAGTTGAATGAGGAAAATTTTTAGATTGAAAACCAGTCATTAAGCTGAGATTTATTAAATGAGCTGACAACACTCTATTTTTCATATATATTAAAGAAATTTGACATTATAAAGTGTGGTCAAATGCATTTCGTATTTCTTTTAATAATAATATATTCATATAAAGAATATATGATAAACGTTTAATTATCAAAAGTTCCATTACGGTGGTTCTCTTCCTATTGGTCGAAAGCCTTTCTCTCTCTAGAGAAAAAAGGCCCAAAGTTGAGTCCAAAATTCGCCTAATGCCTCTCCAATGGATGCATGCATAGCATAGAAAACTCCAGTGAGGCTTTGGAGTGGTTGTTCCTCAACATAATTAGAGGGGAAAATATCTACATATAGAGACATAAGAAAATTATTTTGGTGTGATTTTCTTAAGAAATTCATGGTGTAAATATATAGGAGATAGTCACAATGTGAAAAAATGAATTTTCTTAAGAAATTCAAGGTTTGAATATATAGGAGATAGTTATGAGTGAAAAATTAGAGATAGTCTACGATTTTATTAATAGCCTCAATATTTGAGTTTATTTTTTTGTGATTTTCTTAATAAATTCACGGTGTGAATGTCTAGGAGATAGCCACATGTGAAAAATTGGAGATAGTCAAACGGGTATGAAAAAATGTGGTTTTCATGCCAAAATGCTTTTAAGATAAGATGATAAGGTTTCAAGGATAATAATTTTTATTTTTGGCAAGGTAATCCCTCAAATCACAAAGTGATTTTTTTATTTTTTCGATGTGAATTTGTATGGTTTTTCATAGTGTAAAAAACTCTCTAGCAAACCAATTTTTGTCTTCGATTAGATTTTGGGGGTCTAAATCCTACTTTTACATACTCAAAAGATGTAGTTTAAGCCTGCTTACCATAGCTTAGGAAATGAAAGCTTCAATAAGACCCAAACAATAATATTTTTATAGTTTTTGCGATTTTCTAAAAAAAGTTAAAAAAAGCACAACACCCTTGTTTTTCATGTGAAAAAGCAGAAATGCTGCAAACATAAAAATTAACAACAAAAATGATTGGTTTCCTTTCCTCCAAGTTTCTAAAGTAACTCACAACCTAATATTTTAACCAAAAATGACAAAATCTCAAACTTATACCATACTTTTCACCCTTTTTTAACCCTATCAGCCACTCAAGTCTTCACTCAAAACCTAACCATAACTTGAAAATCTATATATTTTTAGCATACAAGAAAGGAGATGAGTTCTCAAAGACGAAGGAAGAAGCAATATTAGTTCCCCGGTAGTGGTTCCAAAAATGTTATGGCCTATTTCTACCTCTTCAAGAACTCTCTCTCATTTAAGCATGAATGAAAAATAGAGTATAATCTTTGTGGGGATACTTCACTTCTAAATCTAGGATCTCGATGACCTCCACGTTCCACCATTGGTAGCTAACTCCAAGTTCCTAGCCTCCCCCTTACTGTGAACAAGAGGTTTGCTACACCTCCTTGCAAGGACACACCTCTTCTCACAAAGCATAAAGAGGCACATATACTAGGAGCAAGCAAGAGGCTTTCTAGTACACCTATTGTCAAGGGCACATCTCTATCAATAAAGCATAAAGAGGCACATAGACTAGGAGTAAGAAAGCATCTCCTCTCAACTCTCTCTCTCTCTCTCCCTCCCTCTCTCTCTCTCTCTCTCTCTCTCTCTCTCTCTCTCTCTCACACACACACACACACACACACACACACAAAGGCATCCAAATGTGAATAAGGTCCATCTGTATAAAAGGAATTTCTCATTATGCAATAATACAATCCCCCTTTATGCTAAGTAACTTCTTCAATACTTAAAAATTAACTAATAAGCTAGATAGATTTTCTCATAATATTTATTACTTTTATAGTGGCTTGTCATATCACTTATTACTACTCATGTATGTAGTAGAGAGTGCTTTTGTTTACACATAACATAATCTAGTATAAATGTCTACACACACTTGCCTAGTTGGGCACAACCATTATTATCCACACACTTGGCCAGTTGGGCATTGCCACTATTCTCGGACCCACATTGGTAGACTACTATCCACACATACAATGTTATACTTTAGTTGTCGATGAGCTTGCATTCTCACTTGGCCAGTTGGGCATTGCCACTATTCTCCCCACATTGGTAGACTACTATCCACACATACAATGTTATCCTCTAGTTGTCAGTGAGCTTGCATTCTCAACACTACCCCTCGAGCTCATCATATACATCTCATGTAGTCCAATGCATACCCACCACTAGGAGATCTCCTATTTTATAAGCACTACTTGCCTAATCTATATCTGTGTAATCATACACTATCACATCCTTTCCATGCTCATAATATAAACCATAATGGGAAATGGTCTTTAGATATCCATGATTGTAGCATCCAAATGTGGCTTCGTGGGACTACATAAACTGACTAACTAGTCATGTTGTATGACACAAATTTGGTCTAGTGATAGTCAAGTAAATATCAAGTTCTTGATTGCCTTCTTATACATAGTAACATCATCTAAGTCATCACCAAGGTCATCCCTTAACTTTATGTTATACTTCAATGGTGTTGTCATAGGCTTGCATCAAGTCATGCCATACGTTGCCAACATATCCAAGGCATATTGGCTTTGCACTAACCATATACCATGTGATAGTTAAGTAAATATCAAGCTATCGATCATCTTCCTATACATAGTAACATCATCCAACTTATCACCAAGATCAGCACTTAACTTTATTTTTTGCTCCAATGGTGTGGCACATAGGCTTATATCCAGCCATGCAATACTTTGCCAACATATCCAAGGCATATTATCATTGCACTAACCATATACCATGTGATGTCCTGAGATAACCTCAATGCTAGCATTTGCATTGACGCAAATTAAGAACCAACAAGATGCATCTAAGACATTATCATTTGTATGTTGTAATCCTATTTCTAACAAATGAAAAGAGATGTGATCTCGTTTGGTTTGTCATTCTTAAACTTATACATCCCATAAATAATAGAGATATAACCAACATACTTTTTTTTAAAAAGTAACTTGTAGGTTTCCATTATCACATCACAGTAGCGATCTACTGAGACCATTTTAGTTCCATTCATAGTAACTTGTAGGTTTCCATTATCACATCACAGTAGCGATCTACTGAGACCATTTTAGTTCCATTCAGTGGGCATTAATAGTACATGCAGGTAGTTAGGATATTTGAATTCTTTGTCAAGGATTAGTTATTTGTATAGGTAGAATGGAAGGTAATGATGTACTTGGGATGCTTTTCACTCAGGATAAGGTTGACAAGACCAACTACTTTTTGTGGTCCTATATGATGCACCATGTATTGGTTATTATCAAAGAGCTTTATAATGTTATTACTAGTATTGAGGCATGCCCTATCTTGCCAGCAGGCAATAACATTTAGCCATAGGGATTGAAAGGATAAAACTTTTAGTGAGAAAAGGAGCATTACTCCTCATAACTGCTCATATAAAATTGTGAAGCATGCATGGGATATGCTTATTACACTTTACCAAGGTGTGTAACAAGGCACCAACGACCTACTTGTACAAACAATTAGAGTTTCAAAATTTGAATGAGGCAGATTTAATGGATGCATTCCTCATAAGGATTAAAGATCATAGGGAACATGTTGCATGTATTGATGAGGCCTATCCAGATAATTCTTTGGTATGTATTATTCTCATAGCTCTACAAGATTCATACTAGGGTTTTACATCATCTACACTTCAGCTCTCATGATGAAGGGTAAACCCAATTCTCTTACTTTTGATCAGCTAGTTATAGTGCTTTGCAAGAAGAGAAATCTTGACAAAACCAAACTAGTATGCATGTGGGAGATTAGGTATTTAAATTGCCAACTTTCAACCTTTGTGAAAAATGGGGAAAACGAAGTCCGAATGGGATAACCTTTGGTACATGTGCTCCCAAACTTTTGGAGAAGATCTTTACAAGATCAAATTTTTTAGTTTTGATACTCCCTCTCACTAGGCCATCATTCAGAAGGAACACACTTTTCATGTTCCGAAGACTTTGGACTGCCAAACCTAAATCCTTTGTGAAAACATATCAAGTGTGATCCAAACTAAGAGCTAATCTTCATACACCTTCTTCACTACCTAAAAGGTCTTCCCATTATGTAAATTTATTTTGCAATAAAGATTCAACCTATTCCATCAAGTTTACTAAGGGTCTGGGCTAAACAAGATACCCATTTGACTATGCATATATGGCAATTAGTGCACTCGATCCAAGAGATAACATTCTAAACAAGAAGCTCCTCGAGCACCTGATGTGTTTTTGCAAGATCACCATGATATGATAAGCCATTAGAAGGAGGTCTCTCCCTCTAATGATGCCCATAAAAGTGAACACTCCATGCCCTAGCATGGTCGGGAGCAATGGAGGCTTTACCACAGTCGTTTGGTGTCACTTCTTCATTACCGTCACATGGACTTGCACGCATAGACATCAAAGAGTAGATATCCTCATCATGAAGCGAGATCATGGCTTCATTGATCAAGGCCTTAATGGTGGAGCTCAATTGATTGATCACATCATGAGAGAAGAGTCTAAAGGGGGTGGCCCTTGTAGTTGAGTGCACGCATTACTCGGGGGGTATGGGCTCATGTTAACTTACATTATCTTCATTCCCATCCACATCCTCATTCACATTCTCTTCCTTGATGGGATTATCATCTTCCACTTCTTGAAGAGGCACTTGAGGTGTTGCCGCCGATGGTTGGCTTTTACATAGCATTTTGGGCCGGTTGAGTGTTGGAGACCCAAACAGTGCAAAAATTGTGTGATCAAGACTTGATAGGAAGTTTATGATTTCTATTTTACACTTTCAAAGGATTGAACTTAAGATGAATAGGAAAATATCTCTCTATTTTGGGATTTGTGTAGAGTTGTCCAGTTATGTAGGTTTGCCCAAAACCCCAATATCTCATCAATGAGTGATCGGAATGCCATGAAACTTAGTGTGAGTGTAGAGGATACTTAGGAGGAACTCATCCAAGTGTTATTTGGAAAATTTGGTCTAGCATGATCAAGCTATGCATGACTGATCTGAAAACCTTGTTTTTGTCATAACTCCACTAAATGGTGTTGAAATCACACCAAACTGAATGGGATGGTGGGGGACACTAGAAGAAAACCTCCCAAGGAAGTGAGAATACTCACTTCTGATGTCGTATCGCAAAGTTATTCAAAAAGCCTAATTTGGTCACCAATTATACATACGTGCTCAAAGTGGCATATGCATGGCTTCTACTAGTTATGGTTCACCTCTCCATAAAGTCTCATTAAGAACTGATGCTTGAAACTTAAGTTAGAGAAAGTTTTCCAAACTTTGATTATAAGGTTGTGTTAGGCATACATAGCTCAACATGTGGCATCATAGCACGCCAAATAGCATCAACTAGTGGACACAAGACTCATGAATTTGGATCCAGAGCTTTCTCAACCTACATCTATTTTGCAACAAAGAAAGAGACTATGTCCCAACTACAAAGCTTGACAAGCCATATCAAAGTTTTGTGCTTTGCATACCATCATGGCTTCAATATTTTCTTGAATCCTCTTGCATGAAAAGAGCTGCATATCCTACAAAACAAATTCCATTCCAAGTGATAACTAAGCATGACCAGAGCTTGTGTTTTGAGCAGTCGGCATATCTTCAAAACATGTTAATACTTCTTTGGCTTATCTTGCAATGATTGCATTTCAAGAGAAATCATCCAACATTATCCATTAGGAAAGGAAGACACAGAAAAAGGAATTTAAACCTCATGCAACTTAAAAATGATTACAAGCACTAAAAATAAAGAAATAATGTCAGACATTTAAAGTTCATAGAAGTAAAAAGGCATATGTAACATTATAAAAATCAAGAAATTGCACTAGATCAAAGAGGTAGCTACAAAAAAGTACTTACAAAATGCTCTTTTGCAGCCCAAAATGAAACATCTACAATGTCTTGTCTTCTCATCTTTGAGGAAGCTTCCACTTTGTCTTTTTGTTAACCTCCTGGTCAAAATTGGAGACCACAAGTAGTTAGAGCAGCCACATAAGCGGATAGCACAAGTCATGTTTTTGCAAAAAACATAAGAGATTTACATTTTACATCAAGAAAGATAAATGACGGAAACATAGCTTTAAAAAATTCCTTTCACACACAGTAGGCCTTAGTATAAAAGAATTGATGCACCTTTAAAGTATCCCTAGTGATCCTTCGCAAAGTCATTGAAAACTTTCCAATCATTTTCATCAAGCTGATACTTATTCTTGTTGTAATCATATGTGAGGTTCGCGAGCAATCACACTATTTATCATTTGAAGATCCGTTAGATCATATGTGAAGCACCTCGTCCCTTTTTCTTTTTGATACCATCTAATTTGAACCTCCACTCCCGATGGCCTGTCTGAGAGACTAAACCCTCTCTTATACTCCACATACGCACCACCAACCTTTCTTTTCATCTTTTGGACTTGTCCCAACAAGTACCATATGCTATTTGTTTTCCTCTTACTTCTTGAAGATCTTGCCTTGCATGACCTTGTTATTTTCTCATTGGTCTTGTCTTCTTGAAAGTATATAGCACAATCAAATCCAATGCCAAACAGATTTGCATTTGTGGCTGCATGAGATTTCTTAGAGTAGCACACTCCTTGTCGGAACCCTTGTAAGTCTATCTTTTGACAATGTGGGATTGCCATTGAGGAGCCATTGAGATGACTCACTAATGTAGACTTGAAAAGGAACTTGCCAGCAACTTCAACAACCGGGTTCACTTCTTCTTTTTCATCCAAAACACAATCTACCACATGTCTTATCTCACCGCGGAAATGTTCTCCTTTGAATCTTCTTCATAAGACATTGTAGGAAACTCTTCCTCTATATTAGAGTCTTGCAAATTTGAATTAGCATACGCATCTAAGAATCCATTGAACCAAGACTTTGACCACCATTTCTTCTCTTCTTTACTTTTTGGCTTCATCTGTAGGTGTTCACAAATTTTCTGAGCACTATGCAATCTCCTTTTCAAGGCATTGATGATATTCTCATAGATTGAAACACAGTCATAGTCACCTAAATTTTCTTTCTTCAGTCCTCGTTGAGATTTAATTCCCTCCACACATGCTCTTAATTCGTGTGAGCCCTTTTGAATGACACACCATCCTCCTTACATTTGAAATGTGCAAGCCTATTCATAATCCCTATATTGTGTAGCATATCCATTAAGTCATATGAGCGCTCCTGCCCCACCATGCTCCCAATTTTGCTGAAAAAGATTTAAACTGCATCTAGGCTAGTGAGATGTAGAGGACACTTTAAGCCTGGGTGAAAGTTTTTGGAAGACTTGATTAGATGTAGTCTCCAACAATCTCAAGATAGGCTTGTGTTCCTACCATACTCTACTCTCTTCTCTGCACTCCATTGCTCACCAACTCCCCCAGACACTTGCTACATATTTAATGAGCCACAACCCAATTTTGCCGATCATCCTACTTGATATCTCCTTCCCTAAGCATATGCTTAAATAGGGAAAGAATCATACACAATGATAACATGGTTCAAGGTAACCCAAACATCACCAACAGCCAATTGATGCTTTGGTTTATCAAGAACATTGACCATCTTCTTTCCAAATTGCATGCTCGAGACATCCTCTTTTGTCACTTTAGCTGAAAGAGGCCATCCATCCCATCCAATATTGTACATCATGCCTTGTTTGTCAACATAGTTAGTAAGCATTAATTTTCTTCAACAACGACTATCTCCATCTGATGCATGTCCAATAATGGGACCCACTGTAGACTAAAACTTCTCATCCCACAAGCTTGAAATCTCATCCCATTTCCTTCACACAAAAGATACATCAAACTGATTGCACATATAATGGGCTAACCAAAATGAAGCATGGAAGTGCTTCATGTAGCGGGTTTGCAACAAAAACTCTTGCATAACCACCAATGATACAACTCTTAAATGCATCAACAAATCACATCATAACTCGTTTTTCCCTCTCCAACTTTGATCATGCAAGAGGTAAATCACTCATGGCACTGGTTATAGCCATCAAATCCAACAAGCATGTCATTCTTTGGGTTCCACCTACAACAAAAACAACAAGATGTAGGAGATACATGAGCTGATTGCAAGCCCTCTTACATGTCAAAACAAAAATTTGAGTTTTTCTATGTTTACCTTATCTTCTTCTTAATGGTTGTTTGATCTTCACTAGAATGAAGGGTTTTTTGTTGCGATACCATGTTTTTCTTTCTCTTTCTCATATATTTCAACAATGGTATAAAAAACATAGCCATGTATGCTCATTATGAATTGTGTGGCGGATCTTTGCCCTCTTTTTGTTGTTGATAGTGACGGGCCATTAAGGTTGGCACTTAGGAAATCATGCAACCTTGGTTCACCCCACATCTTTGCGACCTCAAATATAGCCTTCATGTACTCACTATATCTTTGTCCTTGATGGGACATGAGCATGTTTATTGCTACATCTTGTAGAAGTCCCATAGAGGAGGTTTACCACTAAACTTCCCTAGTCTATGGGCTTCTACTATGTTTTTACAAAACCACTTTACATCCTTTCGTTGAGAGACTACATGGAGACTACATGCTTACTTCTTATAAAGTTTGTATCCTCACTGAAAGAATCGAAATCTGAGACTTTGCCTACCAAAAATTGAGAGATAAATCTCTTGCATGTTTCTTGGCAATAATAGTTGTTTGTCTAAGCTCTTGTCTAGTGAGATCTCAGGGGGGTCACTCATAAATATGTAAGCGCAGCGTATGGGTTCATAAGGGGTTTTTAAAACCCCTTATGAACCCCTTTTTTACACAATTTTTACATACATAAGGGTACCATTTAAAGGGGCTATTCACAGGTTGAATAGAAAAAGGCTATGATTTATTCATGAAAAAATCACAGATAAGGGGTTTTTAAAATAGGCCTTGAACGCATGTGATATAGAGGGCTTACATATAGTAAATCCCCCTGAGAGTGAGATAATCTAATCTTCTCCTTGTTCCCCTATTTCCTCTTTTCTTATCGACGATCTTCTCTTTGTATAATCTCATCCTAACATCATGAAGCTTAGGGATCCCTTTGCAATCATTGTATGGGAAGGCTTCAAATGGTTTTCCATTACTAGAAACTCATGGACAACTTATGTGATGAAAGCATCCATCTATGTGAAAGCTAGTACTTCCATTATGAAAGGTTGCCTTAGTGTAAGGCTCTGCAAACCAAAACTTACCACCACATTGATTATCCAACAAAGGCTTTATGCTAAAATTATTGTTGTTCACATGAATCTCATGACACCAAAACCCCAACATTATAAATTCAAACTTATCTAAGATGTTCCACTTTCTTCATAGTTATTGAGAGGAGAGGAGTCAACCGTACTTAAGCTTCCATTTTTTGTAGAAACCACAATCTTGCTAAGAGATGTTTGCTTTGGACAAAGCTCCTTCCCCTTCCTAGGATGCCCTCCTAAGCCCATCAACAATGGGTTGGTTCTTTTCACCTCCTTCATAAGTGACTTGTTATGAGAGACGGACTTTGTGTGCTCAATAAGAATGATATACAAATTTGACCTTGCTGGATGGGCACAAATGTAGCCATGTATCATAGTAGTTGTACCTCACTCAAACAAAGCTCTTGTCTTTGAAATCATGTAGTGTGGCTACTGCAGTCACCTCAAAATCCCAACCTATATGCATATGAAATATGATACAAGTTACAAATTTGGAGCAAATTTGATATCAAGATAGACTCCATCCATATGCACATCACTGAATTCATGCAAAGACAAGAAATGATATTACTAAACTTGAAAAAAGGAAGAGATGATACCTTCATTTGTCACTATGTAAGAATGTAGCTTCTCTATGGAAGTCTCTATCTCTTTTCTATCATCCTGTTCTTGGTCAGCCACACTACATGTTGCATAACTTTCTTTCGAAGCCCATGGAAAAACCATGTAATTTCTTTCATGTCTTTTACTCTCCAATTTGTGGGTTCTCATAAAATTAGAGAGGCAATTATATGTCGCATGCTTCCTTCTACTGAAACTTTCCCATATAAAGAGCTGCACTCATGACACCAAATCCGTACCTATGGTTCTCCATTAAAGTCTTCACTATGCAACTCAAACCTATCATCCCTTGGAATTGTCATTTGTTTAAGATTTAGTCTTGTTCTATCACATTATTGTTGCCATTTCTCAAGAATGCTTGCACTCAACAATTTACTAGAGAGATTCCAAGTGGTGTTGCCCCATGAGTGTCACCTTTTTTCTCACCAATTTGTTATATGCATTGTTTCAAGGTATATTTGTCCTTTATGAACTCAAAAGATCTGAACATAAGCTCATCACCTTGAATCTGTTCGCGAATTTGAGAAAAGGTGGAAGATCCCATCAAGCCCACAACACAAAGTATATTAATCAACTATGAATCCTACATCAAATATAAAGCATATAAGAAGTTGATCCTTAGGGGTGCACTACTAAAGAAATCCTATATATCACATGCGTTGCAGGGTATTTTAAAAACCCTTTACGTATGAATTTTTCATGAATAAAATGATCCTTTTTTCAAGGGGTTGTTGCCAGTCTGTGAGAAAAAAAAGCAAGGCTGGATGGATTTGCGCGGACCGCCGCCCACACCAGCTGTACAAAGGCTGTAGAAAAGCTGGCGCCGACACTGACATCCGACAGTTTATATTACGAGACTCGAGTCATCGGTTCCCGCACTTTTTGTTTGGCAATCCCGCGATGAATAGTGGACAGAGGCTCAAGGGGGTGAGGAGGAGGCCATGGGGGAAGTGGGTTTGCGAGATAAGGATGCCTCGCAGCAGGGAGCGCATTTGGCTGGGCTCCTACGCTACGGCAGAAGCGGCGGCACGAGCCTACGACGCAGCTTCGTTGTGCCTTCGAGGGCCCTCTGCTTCTCTCAACTTCCCCAACCCCTTCCTTCCCCCCCCCCCCCCCAAGCCTCCAGCTATCCAGGCGCGTCATCCAAGCAATCGCTGCCACAGCTGCTGCCGCACATTACCACCATCCAGACGCCGCAATAGAGCAAGCCCCGCACGCACCACCAGACCACCCGCAGCTGCCGCCGCTCGATGCCCCAAGCGCTGAACATTTCCTACCGCCACTAGAGCACCACCAATACCAAGCAACCCCCGCCTGCAGCAACCTCCTCCACCTCGAAGAGCGCATAATTCGTAGCTCCAGCTCCAGCTCCACCATTGACTTGGCAGTGGCTGAGGCCTCTCGAGAACCTGCTGATCGACCATTCTTCTCCTTTCTGTGAGTCTTTTGAAATGTATCCTAAGGTCGCCTTCACCACCCGACTATTTGCAACGAAAATCCAACGAAAATGAATTGCAGAAACGTCAATGCAAAATACAGAAACGTCAATATGCACGCTTTCATTTGGTATCGAATCGTTGGTACAATCGTCTAAACAACGGTTTAATAAACCATCAGAAATATCGTCTATATATCTTTCGGAATAAATGTCTTTACATCCATCTGAAAACTAGTCGAAAAAATAGTTCAGTTATTGCTGATATTCCGATGCTTTTTTAGACGATTTTTTTCGATGCAGAAACGAATTGTTTTTTTTAAATGTTTTTGACTTTTAAATGTTTTCGGCATAATGGTGCATCTACGTGCAAATGTGTACTTGGATGCACCATTATGCCAAATGTATAGAGACCTTGCTTGAACTGGTCTCAAATGAAAAATTTGACACAATTAAACAATTAAACAATTAAACAATTAAACATACACACACACACAAACACACACACACACACACACATATATATATGTATGTATATATATATGTATGTGTGTATATATATATGTATGTATGTGTATATATATACACACACACACACACACATATTGGAATAAATGTCTTAACATCCATCTGAAAACAAGCCGAAAAATAGTTCAAGATGATTTTTTTGATGCATAAACCGATTGTTTTTTGGACATTATTTTCGACCTCTTTTTCGACGCTATTAAATGTGGATGTAAGTTTTAAATGTTTTTGGCATAACGGTGTATCCAGGTGCAGATTGTACTTGGATGCACCATTATGCCAAATGTATAGAGACCTTGCTTCAACTGGTCTCAAATGAAGAATTTGATATAATTAAACATTAAGACAAAGATTCATTAATACGAAGATATGAGTAATTGCCAACCGAATATCAAAGATTATATGAAAATTGTTGCATACATAAATGTTGTCGTACATGGGAGCAAATTATACAACTCCAAAAAGGGTGCAAAATGGATCTATAAAACCCCATCTACATATCTAAGCAAAAATAAGCTCGTAGATGCGAGCTACTAAGTGGTATCCATTCGCGAGCTAGTTTCCTCTAGGGGGCTCGGGTATTTCTCTTTGCAAAAACAATGCAATACCCACAAATCAGCCCCCCTGCAAACTAAAGTGATATCCAAGCTCGTAACATATATTCAAAAGGTACAAAGTACTTGCCAAAACCACAACTGTTCAATTCACATTCTCACCACAGTGCTAAATTTTCTCAAGCAAGACATAGGTACCATGCTTGAACGCATAGCGCTCCTCCAGCTCAGTAGGTCAGCATGCAATCACCCTCTCTTATCATGCATGTAAATAGCACATAAAAACATACAGCTATACACTTTACATACACATGAGAGGCCATGAGAAGCATGGATACTTACAAAATACTCATAGAATGAGTCCCATCCACCACTGCTGAGGTGTGAGCTCCCCACTCTCTCCATCTGCTTCCTCTTGTTGTGCGTGGTTATTGGTGTGCTTCCTCACCTCCTCATCCCATTTCTCTTGGTCCACATGCCAAGGCTTTTCTCTCCCTCTTTTCACCGCTTGGGTGATATTGGACCGCTTGTGCTTCATACAATCTCTCATGAGATCGTGAAATCCATCTATTTGGTACCTCCTCTCTACCCGGGGTTGACTTAAACTCATTCTTGATTTGATTGCATATCCTGATTTTTTTCCCTGATGAGTGGTGGGGGAATGTAGTCATAGTGTCTGGGCAAACACTATGACTGTCATGTATATGGACATGTACATGCATGACAATTTTGGGGGTCCCTAAAGATTGGATATTTAATATCCAAGAGGAGTACCTATGGGATGAGGAAGTGGTGCCAATGTGGCAAAAATAACAGCAAGGTTCTCATGATGATTTATTGCATTTTGAGCTTCATAATGGACTCATTTACTACAAAGTCAAAGTCTACCTTGTGCCTACATCGAGATACAAGAAGAGGGTGTTAGAAGAGATGTGTTCTTCTCTATTATTGGGGCACATGAGGCTATTCAAGACCTTTGAGAAGGTGCAGAAGAGTTTATGCGACTCCGCATCTTCTGTCCTATCTCATCAAGAACTATACACCCTTCCCGCATCGTGTGAAGATATTATTTTGCATTGGGGAGAGGGCTACTACCAAAATGCCAACTACGCGGCAACATGATGAGATGGGGGAGTCGGCCACACTATCTATGGGTGGCCACTCTCATGGAGAGGTAATTGTATCCATGGAACCACAATTAGAACAACCACCACCACTAATGTCAACCACCACCACCAATGTGACACGAGCATCTACTACGGTTGGAGGAATGGCCCGAGGGTGGGGTGTGAGTAGGGGATGGCAAGGGTGTGACTGTACACGTGTTTTATTGTGATGGGCCAGTCGGCTTGTCTTGGGTGAAGCAGGCTCGAGCCATGGTTTGTTGCTCAGGAAGGGTGTGGGGGTGAGTTAAACCATCACAATGTTGGGGGGCAGGTGTAGGTGCAACTCAACTCCACCATAGAGCTTCCAAGGTACTGTAAGAAAGAGAACCAATGTGTAGGTTTTTGGCGCTGTAAAATTATAAAGCCATTGGAAAAAACATCAAAAATAACAAGGGAAAATGCGTCTAATATACTACTAGTAAAAACGTCGGTAATAGCATCAGAAATAATGTTCTCCAGATGTTCTTACATATTTTTAGACGAAATTTTTGGTGTTGTTTCTGACGATCATACAAACAACGAGGAACTTTATATTCAAAAAAAGTAAAGGGCCTTTGAAATTCAAATGTTTTTTGTGCCTTGACACCTTTTCCACTTGAATTTAAACTTTGGCCGACTAGACCGGCACCTAATATATATAGGGGCCATTCCCCCCTCTCAAAAACACACAAATTGGGCCATTTCCCCCTCCCAAATCGATCATGGACCTCGAAAACACTACTGCAAACACGCTAGGGGAGCACTACTAAAAAACCCTATGTATCACGTGCGTTCAAGGGGTATTTAAAAAACCCCTTACCTATGAATTTTTCATGAATAAAATGACCCCCTTTTCTTTATAGACTTATGGGTATTTTTTCAAAATTGATTAAAAAACCCTTTTGTAAATGTATTTTTATAAATTTATTTTAAAATTTTGAATTTAAAAAACCCTTCATTTGAACTCACGTGCTATACTTATATATTTCTAGGTGAACCCCCTGAGCAAACACGTCATCTTGTCCGAACGTTGAGGAGAAATGCTTGTGCCCTTGCAACAGGTGCAAAGTACCAAATCTCTCGACAACAACAAATTTGCAATGACCATGTTAAAAAGAACGATATATTTCCAATTGAGGTCTGAGTGCCTTACTTGGTGTTGTGAATATGTGCCCTTGCAATGAACCGATCGACTGCTTGGACCTTCAACCTGAGCGAAGTAGACAGACAACGACATAAACAAGTACTACTCAGCCTCATGTTGAAGAAGAAACTATGGTGGATTCTCTGACATCTTTGGATCAAGATATGGGTGATATGATAGACGCCCTACATGATGCAAGGGATCTTGAGTGATAAATAACACACGAAATGGGTGGTGTCCCATCGATGCATGGAGCAGGCTTCGAGAGAAGAGCAAGGGTTACGTAGTTTGGTTTGTATGCCTCTTTATCATGGTGCACATATATCTATTTTGTGTGGCATGCCTCGCAATGCTAAACTTGCATCAATATCTGGATGGTATGATACTAGCATATCAAAACTTTTTGCATAAGTACTTATCACCCTTTGAACCATTTTATCTCTTTTGACACGTTATTGAGAGATCAAATATTACCCGAGGGCAATGAGATGCCTATACATGAAAAATCCATCTTACAATCCATTGGTATGGACTACAATTCTTACCATGCTTGTCCAAATGATAGTTTTCTCTATTGGCATGATCATGGAGGTATTACAAAATATCCATAGTGTGGAGAATCTAGATATAGGAAAGATGTCCAAGGGGAAAGGGTTCCTGCAAAAGTACTCAGGCACTTTCATGTCATTTTATGGATTCAAACAATGTTCAAGTATAAATCCATAGCGTTTATGATGTCTTGGCATCAAAACACTAGATTTGCGATGCTGTTATGTGTGTGTCCCCCCTCCAACTGATTGCCCTGCATGGAGACACATTAAAGAGAATTGTCCATGCTTTAACGAGGAGCCTCACAACATTTACCTCGGGCTAGCTATGAATAGTGTGAACCCGTTTGGTCTTAAAATCTCAACATGGAGCACATGGTTGTGAACTACAATCTTCCACTATGGTTAGCAATAAAGAAGGGGCATCTTTGCTCTCATTGATAGTGCATGGGAAGTACAAGGTAGCCAACATGGATGTGTACTTAGCCTCATTAATAGAGGAGCTACAACGATTGTGGGAAGAAATTAATGTTCATGACATGTCATAAAGGGATTTCTCATTACGAGGAATACTAATGTGGACAATGCATGATTGGCTAAGCTATGGAGAATACATTGGTAATATATTTTGCTATTATCCATGTTGATATCTATACTATTTGTATAATATTAATTATTTTAATACAGGACTATCAATCTTTGGATACAATGCATTCCCTTTGTGTGGGCCTAGACTAGAGGCTCACCATTCAAGATGCTTGAGAAAGATATGAGGGTCACAATAAGTATCTACCAAAGGAACATGAGCTACGTGAGGGCTTTTTGGGTTGGCCTCCTTCTACACTAAAGGCAAACGATTGGAAAAGAGCATGGGAGGACATCTAAGGTTATCCACCCCTCCAAATGTAGCGGTTGTTGTCCATCTTCTACCAACTACTATATTGGGATAGTCTTCTAGTTAACCATTTGCTTGACCCTATACATATTAAAATAAAAAATAAAAGTGGTGCTTTGGAAGACTATTAATGGGGCCAAAGAGAGAAAGGGAGAAAGGGAGGATTTATAAATAAGTGATCGTATGCAACACTTATGGCCACGAACCAAAGCTAATGGTAAGTTGCTACTACCTAAAGCTCCTTCATGGTATTGATGAAAGAAGAGAAAGCTCAAGTTAAGAGGTGCATTTCAGAGTTTCATACTCCGACTAGATGCATGCACTACCTAGCACTACCTACAGGGGGCATTTACAAAGGATGACCACCTCTCGAGCCTGAAATCACATTATTGGTATTAAGAAACTAAGGTTATGTAGAAGGGAAAGAGCAGGGTGTGAGTGTGAATGGACTTAAGGTCCACTAGCTCACCTATTTAAAGGTGGAGCTAGGAGGCATTTTGTATTGAGCAAGGCCTAGTTGTATTCATAAACAACTTAATAAGAAAGATATTGTTCTTGTACTTTGTGAATCTCTCCTCTCCACACACTTGATCTATCATGAGTACCACATTTTCTCAACATGGTATCTAGAGCCTTGGTTGATTAGGACCCTTGTGGTGTAGATTAGGTCATTTTTCTTCACTTTTCCCTTATCTTCTACTTGTGGAGCTCAACCCCCTAGCAGTGGAGAAGCTCTACCAGCTTGTAGAGGCCATATCTCGGGGAGATCTCAACATGGGAAATGAAGAAGAGGTGTAGGCGCTTCCATTCGTATAGCCAATCGACAAAATCTTCCACTCCTCCCCGCGGCATTGCGCTGTTTGCAGGCCGGCATAGATTTTGACCGTAGGCGTGGTCAAACAGAAATACGCCGCTTGTGAGCCATTATAGGCTATGGGAGTTGAGGGATTTTGAAGCCCACTCTCTCCCCTATCTACAGCTTGATTCTCACGCTGAATGGTGCACTGACGCGACGGCTACAGCAGAAAAACCAGTCAGTTTTTTTTTTCAAGCTCTTGAAGCTTTCCATTAAAGCTTCAAACTTAGTTTCTTTCTTGCTCTAATCCTTCCCTCATTGCTCTAATCACCCAAGTGATGTTGTGAATGATTGTTGCTGATCCTTCTCTTGAGTTTGAAGTGGTGGTCAACCACATGAGGTATCCATAAGCCTCATTCTCATCAAGCTCCATATTCAACATCACTTTCAAGTTTTTAAAGCTTTTCAAAGTGTGCTTATGAGCACTAATAGTGTTGATTAACATTAATGAAGCTTCTAATTCAGCAAAGGGAAGTTATTATAAAGTGTTTTTAAATACTAAGAGTGTTATTAAACACTAATGGTGAATCTAATCACCAAAATAAGTATCATTAGATGCTAAAAATATGCTCTTAAGCACTAATTATGTTTTTAAAACACTAATGGTGATCTTAATCACCAAACAAAGTGTTCTTTAACACTAATAAAGCTAATTTCCATCAAAATTAGTAATTGGGCACAAACCCTAAGTGTTAAACCATAAAAATTACTATTTTAATCTCTTATTTATGCAACATTCTTGACTTGATTAGGGTTGTTGCACTTTTATAAGCCTCTCTCTTTCTAATTGAGCCTAAATATCATAAATTTTTGGTTTTTTCTTCTTCATAAATCATCCCATTACTCTCTAATATTCTCTTTCAATAACCAATGTCAAAGGACAACACTCAAATCAAGAAGTTCTCAGGAGAGGGCTTCCACACTTGGCAAGTCCTTGTCAAATACAAGATGATGTCCAAAGGTTTTTGGCCATTCATCTCCGACACTAAGGTCATTGATCAAACAAAGGCTGAAGATATTGAAGATGATGAGAGGGCACAAGCCATCATCATGCTTCATCTTGATGAGGCTCTCATTCACCATGTGGACCAGCTTCCGACTGCAAAGGAGAAATGGGATGAGCTTGATAAGCTCTATGGAGCTCGTGGTAAGAATTCCAAGATCTCACTCAAAATTGAATTTTTAAGCTTGGAACTCAAAGAGAGGGAGATGGCATTGGAGCCTTCATCTCTCACTTGAAGGGCCTTATGGCTTAACTTGCATCAGTAAATGCGAGAATGGATGAAGATGATGCAGTGGCTGTTTTGCTCAAAGCAGTCAAAAAGGTGTACCCCACTTTAGTCACCACCCTGAAGAACATACCTAATCCCACCCTCGAAGGAGTCATTCAATCTTGTCTTGATGAAGAAAAGAGGCCAAAGGGAGCAGTTGAATCTTCAAATGCAACCACTTCATTGAATATCGAACAAGCCTGGTCACATCAAGTGGTCAAAGTAAGATGTGTCCATTGCAAAAAGGTGGGTCATTTGGCAAATAATTGTTGGATCAAATATCCCAACAAAATGAAATGTAACAAGTGTAAACAAACGGGACATATGACTTCAAAATGTCGTAACAAAGAGTCAGAGGATAACTTTGTATCAACCTCTAACTCCTCTGAGCATTTGTTTTAAATCTCAATGTAATCACACCTATATTCCAAACCTTGTACGCCTAATGTTATAAAGGCATCCTATGTCAATACCACCTATTCCATTCTTTCATAGTTGGTATTGAGGGGGGGTATTAAGAGACTAAGGTTATGTAGAAGGGGAAGAGAAGGGTGTGAGTCGAATGCCCCTAGCTTACCTATTTAAAGGTGGAGCTAGGAGGCATTTTGTATTGAGCAAGGCCTAGTTGTATTCATAAATAACTTAATAAGCAAGATATTACATTGTATTCATAAATAACTTAATAAGCAAGATATTGTTCTTGTACTTTGTGAGTCTCTCCTCTCCACACACTTGATCTATCATGAGCACCACGTTTTCTCAACAATTGGCACAAGTTATAATTTGTATTGCCTTGGTAGCCATAAAGGATTGCCTCATAGCCCGACAACATAAGGGATACAATATACAAGATTAGCACCATGGTCCACTGGATTTCATTAAAGGAGACAAGAAAAGAAACTTTGGAAGTAGCGTGCTTAAATGCCATAGTAGTTGTTACATTGGTGGAGAAGTTTCTCCCAAATAGCATATTAACCATACAGATGCATTTCCTAGTTCATGTTGTGGGATGAGGTGGTAGTGGCAAAGGTCGTCCATTCACATTGGATGTTTTTTTTTGGAGAGGTTCATGCAAATTCTAAAAGGGTTTTCCCGTCAAAGAGCTCGCCTAGAGGGAAGTATGGCAGACTAGAGAGACTGGTCTAATATGTGTGTTTGTGGAGTTGGATACTAAGCGACTGCTGTGAATCGCTTGCGAGCTCCGCTTCTCCCCCCCCGCTGCTTCTCGCCATCGCGCCCCCCTCTCCCCCCCGCCAGTCCGCCTGCATTGCGCCTTCTCTCCCCCGCCGCCTTCTGCCTCGTGTCCTCCCCCGCCTTCACTCCCCCGCCTCCCTCCTCGTTTCCGCCTTCTTTCCCCCCGCCTTCTCTTCCTTCGCCACCTTCCACGCTGCCTTCCCCGCCATTCCCCCCGCCGCTTGCTTCCTTCCCCCGTCATCTTTTCCTCCGCTTCTCTAACCCCTTCGCCTCCTTCTCCCCCGCCTCTCTTCTCTCCCCCGCCTCCTCTCCCCCCTCCGCCTTCTCTCTCCTCCCTTCCGTCTCCCCCCTCCGCCTTCTCTCTCCTCCCTTCCGTCTCCCCCTCCTCTCGCCCCTCCGCCGTCTCTCTCCTCCCTTCCGCCTCTCTTCTCTCCCCGCCATAGCCCCCCCCCCCCCCCCCCCCCCGCCCCGCTCCCGCTATCCTGTAGCCCTCCGCCTCTTTTTTCCTCGCAGGGCTGTGTCCCTCCCGTTGGTGACCCCGGTTTCTGGCCTTTTCCCTTTGGAGGACTCCATGGAAGCCGCTCCGACTAACCCTGCCGATTTCGGTCTCCGTCTGGAGTTCACAGCTGAAGATCTTCAGTTGTTTGTTTCCATAGTTTCCGCTCTTGAGGCCTCCTCCTTGGTCTGCAAGATAGTGGGTAGCCGTCCGATGCGGAGAGAGCTTCGCGACCTTCTACAAGGCAGCCTTGTTGGCGTGCCCGCCAAGATTGTCAGCGTAGATTTTTTGGGACGTGGCTACTACCAGGTGGATTTCGAGTCCCCACAGGCAGCTCAGATGGTGCTGACTCGGAGCCCCATTGCCCTCCGCTCATCCCGGGCGTTCCTGGCGCGATGGACTCATGGTTTCGACCCCGCTTCTGACCCGCTAGCAGGCGCGACAGGTTTCCCCGCCGTCACTATCTGCTTTCCTGGACTCCGTAGGGAGTACTTGCCCCTCTTGTCATCCATTGGCAAGGCGTTCGGGCAGGTGGTGGAGACGCCTCAGACAGCGGCTTCAGTGATTGCTCGGGCAGCAGGACTCCCGGCCATTCGGGTTGTGGTTCCGTCACCGGAGTCCCTCCCGAAGACGATCCTTCTCCCTTGTCTTTCTGGAGGTCATATGATACAGCGCGTGGAGTATTCGGGCCTCCCCAGCCAGTGTTACACATGTCGGGAGATGGGCCATCTCGCACGCGCCTGTCCCCCCCACAAGGGGACTCATCCTTCACGCTATGCTGCCTCTGGACCCCCTGCAGGAGTCCCGAGGGGTGGCCATCCTCTTCAGAGACCGGACATCCCTGGCTCGCCACAGCAGGCGCCATCATCTGACGAGCAGGCCCCGGCGGAGGATGCCGCGCAGTCCCAGGAGGCTGGCGGATGGCAGGAGGTTCGCCGGCGGAAACGCCCGGCCCGTAGGGACCATCGCAGACGCCAGCAAGCAGCACAGGCTGGCGGACAGGCTGGCGGACAAGCGACTCCGGGTGGCGTACAGGCACCTACCCGCACTTATGCTCCTGTCAGGGATAGGCGGCCAGCAGGTCCCACCCCGATGGACGAGGATTCAGACTCAGTGCCCGTTGAGGCCGCTGGTGGAGCCTCCCACGTGGAGACCCCGCTCCCGCCTCCCCCCGCGGGGGGCCCCGCCCCCTCCTTGGAGCAGATTCCTGAGGATCCCGGGCCGCACTCTTCGGCTCCCCTTCCCCCCACCCGGAGAGCACTCGTTCCACCCTCCCCTCTCCCCCCCCAGCCCCCCCTCCCTCCTCCCCCGGCGGCCCCCCCTGACACCTATCCTCTGGCAGATGCCTCTCCATCCTCTCCTCGCTCTCCCCCCTCCTCGCCGCGAGCCCCCATCCCTCCCTCGGCCTCTCCAGGATACTTCGCCAAACCACCCACTGCCCCGGGGCAGCGCAGCTGGGTAGGCCAGAGCTCAGTCCAGCGGCGGCTGTTCCACCGCCACTCCGGGCCGGTGGAGATGGCGATCCTTGCTTCGCCCGCCACAGAGTTCTCTCCACCCAGCCTCCCCGGGGGGCCCCCCCGCGAGTGATGGGGCTACCAGTGGATTACGGTTTTTTCAGGTGCCTCCAGCTGGATGCTGGCCCTTTCGAGACACTGGTCGCGCCCTTGCGAGTTTGCGTGGTGTGCCATCCCTCTCGTTCTCCCTCTGTGGTGAGCAGCATGGTGGCTTTCTCCTTTCCTCTCAGTGTTGCCCCAGACACAGCTTGGGATTGCAACTCTGTAGAGGAAGTTTTGCGTGATCAGATACTGGAGTTTTCCCACCACTTCAGTGACTTGGGGCTCACGGACCTATTGCAGACCCGATTACACCAGCCCGCATGAGCTTGTTTGGTATAGGAGACTGGCGGGCGGATCCGGTCCACACCTCAGTTGAGGCGGTGCTTCTGATTCTCCTCCATGCCGCCCCGAGGGTGCAGCCTACCGCCCCCGAGGGTGCAGCCTACCTTTAGATACATATATGCAGAGGATTGGTCTCATGCCTATGCCCTGGATAGGGCGAAGGCGGAGTGGGGTTGGACACAGAGACAGGTCACCCTCTTTTTGGAGAGACTCCGCAGCCGGACAGACAGTGATTATTCTCCCTCCAAGCCGGCGCCCAAGACTCACAGAGTGGAGGGCAGATCATCCGGGCCGGCTGAGAGGGGTGAGCCAGTGGAGGCTACTTCACTTGCCATAGCTCATCCATGAGGATCCTCTCATGGAACATCCAGGGTCTCGGTGGACATCGCTGCTACATTGGTCGGGGCAGACTTCGTCAGGAGATCCAGAGGGCTCTCGTTGGAGGACCCATAGATATCCTTTTCATCCAGGAGCACCACCTTTCTGCCGGGCGTACCCGCACCTGCGGGAAGATCTTGCCAGGCAGGAGTCACACTTTTTGGTCACCGGCATATGGCTCCCAGGGGAACCAGGGTGGAGTATGCATCTCAGTCAGCGAGCAGCTTCTATCCGAGGTTGTGGACTCTGGCATTCTGGTCCAGGGTCGTGCGCAGTGGATCATCCTTCGGGTTGGGGAAGACCGCATTGGCTTCCTCAACTTCTTCGCCCCTAATGGGGCGACCGGGAGAGCCGAGTTCTGGAGCACCATTAGGCAGTCCCTCCCCTTGGCAGACCACTGGTGCCTCGGAGGGGATTGCAACATGCTGGAGGATGCAGAGGACAGGATGGGGGGCAGCCAGGAGACCATTCATGGGCCGGAGCTCGCTGCCTGGGAGGAACTAGTGCTACAGGTGAGACGCCAAGATCCGTGGACTCTCCCGGAGTTTGGCAGGTTGCAGGGGAGTCTATCTTTCTCGCGCTCGGATAAACGGGCCACAGGAGTTAACCTTTCCCGCATCGACAGGTTTTACATTGATGAGTGGGCCTGTGATAGAGGTGGCATAGTGGGCATACTTGCAAGCTCCTCGTTTTCAGACCACTTTCAAGTGCTTCTCCAGATCGAGGACCCCACGAGAGGAGAGCAGGGCCAGAGCGTCCGGATTCCAGATTGTCTCATAGAGGAGCCCGAGATTGCGATCAGAGTTGAGCAGGTCTGGCAGGAGCTGCAGTTCAGGAGAGGATCAGCAGCCAGTGATCTTGCCAGTGGCTTGTAGGAGATCAACCAGATGCTCAGACAGGCTGCCTTGGACCGGCTGGAGGCCTTCAGAGAGCAGGAGAGGAGCCTACGGAGGAGTCTAGAGTCCCTCCAGAGACTCCAGGAGAGGGATCCTACGAGCCCTTGGATCTCAGAGCAGATGGAGTCAGCTCGCACTGAGATCAGATCCATCGAGGAGAGGAGGGTGGAGTTCCGATTCCATGCTCGTGCGTCTTTTTGGACACAGGCTGGAGACAGAGTGACTCGAGATTTCTTTGAGGAGACAAGGCCTCGCTTCAGACGAGAGGGTCTCAGGCGTCTTCGGCAGGCTGATGGCTAGGTTGTGGTGGATCCCCCCAGGGTTCGGGCTATAGCCACAGATTTTTACAGGGATCTTCTCTCTGCTGAGCCAGCAGATGACAGGGTGAGAGAGGCTCGGGAGGCAGTCTGGAGCTTCACGAGACCGGTTGTGCCGGCCCATTTGCAGCACTCCCTTCTCTCCCCCTTCTCGGATACGGAACTGGAGGAGGCTCTTCAGGCATTACCTCGGGGCAAATGCCCTGGAGAGGACGGTCTTTCGGTGGCTTTCTTCCAGAGGTACTGGTGGGGCCTCTTACATAGGGGCTTCAGAGTGGCATTCCAGGAGATTATGGAGTCAGGTGTCATGCCGGACAGCATGGCAGAGGGGTTGATCCACTTGATCCCCAACAAAGAGGGAGGAGACAGACTGGAGATTAGACAGTGGCGACCGATCACCTTGCTAGGCACGGCCTACAAGGTCCTAGCTAAGGCGATCAGCAGCAGCAGGCGGCTTCAGCCTCACCTTCCGGACATCATCCACTCCACGCAGACAGGCTTCATCCAGGATAGGAGCATTCTGGATAACATTTTCTCTTTCTGGGAGGCTACGGCTCTGGCTAGATTTCGACAGGAGGATCTGGCAGTGCTCCTTCTCGACTTCGAGAAGGCATATGATCGGGTGGACTGGGCCTTCTTGGAAGGCACTATGGAGAGGATGGGCTTCCCCCCTCAGTGGATCCGTGGGGTCTCTGCACTCTACACATCGGCTCATAGCCAGGTGCTGATACAGGGCGTGCGCGGAGAGAGGTTCCAGCTCTCGCGCTCGGTGCGGCAGGGGTGCCCCTTGGCGCCCTTTCTTTTTCTTTTTGTGGCGGAGGCCATGAGCACTTTTTTGACGGCACAGGATACAGGTTTGCGGGGCCTCCAGCTTCCCATCCGCACCTCGGAGGAGCTCCTAGACTCGGAGTTTGCGGATGACACTACTGTCTATCTTCAGGGGGGTGAGGAGAACCTCCGCCGCTTCACCTTAGCCATGGACAGGTTTTGCAGAGCTTCGGGCGCTTTGATCAACTGGCACAAGTCATGTGGGTTGTGGGTCAGCTCTATGCCCCCCCCGACTTGGAGGCCAGTTGACGGTTTTCAGTGGTGGCTGCCCCCCGGCACTACAGTGCGTTATTTGGGATGCTATGTGGGCATTGACATATCTTCGGAGCAGCAGATAGCCCCCCTTCTTCTGAGCATTCGGAAGAAGCTTCTGTATTGGAGTACCGCTCGTTTATCTCTGGCTGGCCGAGTAGTTGTGGCCAACCAGGTTCTGCTTGCTACTATGTGGTACATCACTTCTTGCTGGGCCTTCTCTCGGGCGTGCATTGGCCAGGTGCAGAGGCTCATCAGGAACTTTCTTTGGTCCGGTGGCGACGGGCGGCCCGCCAGGGCCAAGGTGGCATGGGCGGTGATCACTCAGCCGAGGGAGAGAGGCGGCCTGGGCATTGTTGATCCTATTTGCCAAAGCCAAGCATTGCTTGGCAAGCTGGTAGTTCGTGGCCTCCTGCCAGGCGCTGAGCCGTGGAAGGAGTTTCTTGTTTCCAGGATGCTCAGCCGCACCCCTTCTCTTAGCGGCCCCTGGACCCCCAGCATCAGGTGGATCTTTACAGAGCAGCGATCTAGAGGAGTGGGCCTTGGCTTCGAGGAGCGTTTTGCAGCTAGCCTTCTGAGGGCCTGGTCGCATCTGAGGCCGTCACTCTTCCAGACTCCCCCGGGCACCGATGAGGAGCGCCTGAGGCAGCCTTTGATCTGGAACCCCTTGATTCGTCTCCCCAGTGGCCATATGGTTGGATCGCGGTCTCACGTGTCGTGGGGCCCGCTGAGCTCTGGCCCAGTCCAGTCCCTAGACGACTGGATAGGATTTCAGCAGCTGCCTCTAGAGGCTCAGGAGAGGAGACTCAGTGGGATGAGGGGCAGAGAGTTGATGAGACAGGACATTGAGGCGGCCATCCCCCGGGAGTGGCGGACCCCAGTACAGGACCCTCCACCTCCACAGTGGATGGGTGTCTTTACTCGGCATGAGATCCTTCTAGCGGTCTGCGGCACAGCGGAGAGAGTCGCCCCACTCACTTTCGAGGTGGGAGAGGGTGGCCAGCTTCAGAGGACACGACTAGATTTGGTGGATGGGTTCCAGGGATGTATTCTTCAGAGGGTGCGGGTGGTCGGCTTTCATCAGAGACAGTGGCATGTAGACCCCTCACCGGCCTCGATAGGGGAGGACTGTTCTTGGAGATTATGGGCTTGGGACAGCAGGCCTCTTATTCGCCTTCATCAGTGGGATCCAGGTGAGTGGTTTTGGCGAGATCCCTACTTGGCCCCTACCAGCCCAGGCATTCCCTTTTTTCAGTACACAGCGAGGCTGGGGCGGCGGATTCAGAGACACAGGATAGCGAGCACCCCGGCGGCGGCCGAGCATTGGCGGCGACAGGGGCTCTCCCCTACCTTTCTTAGGGACTTCTGGCAGCGCCTTTGGGCCACCGGCCCCGGAAGGTGACGCTGTTTCTCTGGCTCACAGCGCATAGAGGACTGGCTGTGGGGGCTTGGCTAGCTTTCGGCAGTCACCCAGGGTCCTGCCCTCGGTGCGGCCATGCACAGGAGTCGCAGCGGCACTGCTTATGGGATTGCCCACAGGCACAGCAGGTCTGGCAGCGCGCTCTCAGGATGGTTTTTGCAGGCTCACCAGGTGAGATGCTGGTGACGTGGGGTGCGGTGGCTTGGGCCACGGACAGCGGCCCGGCCCTTGGATATGAGGACGTCCCTGACAGTGCGACCATCCAGGTCTCTGACAGGGTGATGGTGGTGGTTCCGATGCCAGATTTCTCTTCGGCAGCCCCTCGGGAGGGGGTCGGGCAGCACAGATGGGAGTTGATCAGCAGCATGACGGCTTGGCACATTTGGAGAGCCCGATATGCAGGGAGGCCATTGACCGCCAGGCGACTCCACCGGTGGAGGTCATACAGGCCCTCTGGGTGGACATCATTCACACCTTGAGGGGGAAACTCCAGGGCGACTCGGACCGCATGAGAGGGCGCCGCAAGGCTTTCCTCCGCACTTGGCAGCCTGGCCCTTTCCTCACCGCGAGGGGCGAGGATGTCACTTGGCACTACAGGCCTCCAGTTTGGCTTTTCTCACCTCCCACATGTACTATTAGGTAGCCCCCCCCAGCCACCACGGGGGTGGAGCTCAGGAGTTCACTATGTTTTTATCCCTCCTTGCGAGGTGAGCTTTGTAGCCTTATGGCGTTTTCTCATTAACTAATAGAAGGATCTTTTTTCCAGAAAAAAAAAATAGAGGGAAGTATGGCAATGGGATGGCTTGTGCATGAACCCCTAGTGTACATCACAAAGTTTCTTAATACCTCAGACCCTGAAATCCCTAAACTGTGGTCAACAGAGGAGGATGATAGGGTAGCTGGAGAAGAGCCACATCAAGGAGACAAGGGACTGAGAGAATGATGGATGTGGCCTTACGAAACAAGATCAATAAATTTTTCATCTTAAACTCAGGGATTATGCAAAAGTGGATCGAGCAGTACAAAGAGGCTTGGAACAAAAGGAATCAAGCTCATTGAGATTTTTGAAGGAATCGGATGATGTTTCATCAACTATACCCTCCATCACTTGCTATACTTCCAGACTTTCTATTAAGTAGATGGCTCCAACAAACCTTACAAGAAGAAAAAAATTGCGATGAAGTCATTACAGATGAGGAAGACGAGCTTGCATACAGTTGTGACTACCCTATAGATGATTTCAATCATTCTAAGCCTCGATATGTCCACATGTTAAGCTATTACAGATGAGGAAGCGGAGCTTGCATACGGTTGTGACTACCATGTAGGTGATTTCATCTCGGGGGAAGGGGGGGCACTCATAAATATGTAAACGTAGCACGTGGGCTCAACAAAAGGGGTTTTTTAAATCCATTTTTTACATACAGAAGGGTACCATTTAAAGGGGGAATTTACAGATTAAATAGAAAAAGGGTGTGTTTTATTCATGAAAAATTTACAGATAAGAGGTTTTTGAATTAGGTCTTGAACGCACATGATGTAGAGAGTTTATATATGGTGAACCCCCCGGGGATTTCATTCGTTCATTCTAAGCCTCGATATGTCCACATGTTCTCCAAATATTGTTTACAAATTCTCCATAAACTAATGAACGATGTGCTATTTTCTTCTAGTACCAAAAATTTGCAGCACTGTGGTCACATGGACACCGTTTTCGAGTGGAACGAATTGATAAGAAGAGACCAACGTTCAATTGTGGTGTTAAAGCAAATTTCGTGCAAGAAAGCAGGGCTAGTGCAAGTGATCTAAATATGGATGTGAACATGCTTGATTACTTTGGAACCATCTAAGATATCATCAAGGTTGTCTTTAGAAAATTTCATATGTTTATCTTTGATGTTAAGTGATTAAAGGTAGTCACAATAGGAGCACATGCAACCGTACAACGAGACAAATATAGATTAGTTCAAGTGGACTCCACAAAGTTATGGACATAATAAAAAGACACATTTGTACTACTAGAGCATTGTGAGCAAGTGATCTTTAAGGAGGACCCAAGAGATCGTCGATGGGTGGTTTGTAATCCAAGTGTCACAACATAGAAAACAAATATTTAAAGACATGGAAATAGGAGAAGATGAAGTAGAGATTGATGTAGGCCACCAACAAGAGCAAGTTAATTTGCGTATCAAAGTACATCAAGAGAAAGGGCTAGACAAAGGTATAGAGATTGAACAATTAGACACAAGAGATGACTCAAACACTCCAGGTGGTGATATTGATGACGAAGGACAACAAACAAATGAGGAACTAGGGCTAGAGCTAGAAGGTTTAGAGGCCGACATAGATGCATCTTTTGGTCTTACACGATTTGAACAAGGAGGGATTTTCCTTGAAATAGATCTTTTTGGGGCCAATGATATTTTTGAAGATGAGAGAGTTGATAATGAGCAGCTATAATTTTATAAACATGAAAAATAAGCTCATGACGTGCCCAACTTTCCTCGTTTTTTTGGTAATGATCAACTGTAATTTTGTAAACATGCAAATATTCTCATGACATGCCCAAATTTCCTCTTTTTGTTGGTTTCATATATGCTTCACTACACGGGATCGGGCTCATACCCGCGCTCCTAGCTGCTAAAAATGACGTGAAAAAAAGTAGCGGGCCCATGTATCAGCGCGTGTATCATCGCGGCTAGAGACATGCGTGTAAAAGCGCATGTATAGGACTGTTCAGACGCGCTGATACACGGGCATATACATGCGTTCTGTCAGTTCAGCTGTATTTAGACGCGCTGATACAAGTGTTTATACACGTGTTTTGTGACTTTAGATGCGCTTATACACACGTATTTCTCAGATTTGATGCGTTTATACACGCGTGTTTTACAGATTATCCGTGTATATACACGTGACTTTTTGCAGTGCTGACGCGTTTATACACGCGAACAGAGAGCAAAAAAAAAAATCCAGAGAGTGCTATTTGGTACTTGAATGCTGTTCCAGCATTCCAGCACCCAATAACACTCTCTGGATTTTTTTTTTGGTGCATTGGACCATCCACGAAGAACATATCCACGAGGAAGATTAAGACAAGAACGACATGAATGCATACATTGTCAATACATGATTCAAGACAGACATGAATGCAATACTATCGATTCACGATTCAATATTACTATCAAAATTTCACACATATATACAAGGGAGTCCATATGTCGAAGTAGCCCATGATTCAGTTTACAAAAAAAAATATACAACCACATCCTCAATATGGAATGTGATACTATAAGTCTGAGTACTACTCAGACCCAGATGATGACTCGGTGCTCCCTCCATGCTCAGATGAGCTCACATCGGTCGGAATGTCCGATGAGTCACGTCCACCCTCTGCAGTGGCGGCAGGTGGATCATCAGCAGCTTGTGCCTGTTCAAGTAATATATAGTATATAAGTATATATATATGTAATTCAATAAACCAAAATCATTCGTTTAGAGTTTTCAAGTACATGTCGACTGTATGGTCTCATGGCCATCTCAAACTGCGCATCCGTAATACGTCCCTCGGCTCTGAAGATGGCCCACGTGTCACGTCTGCTATGCCGACGAGCATACGCAGTATCGTGGGTTGTGGGCTTCCTCCCCGTAACCCGTCGATGTATCATAATCAACACAATTTGTAAGATTAAAACAATCATAGAATCAATGAATTAAGTAAACAATCAAATAAAGTGGCAAGATACTTACGAACTTTGCCTCCCATGACTCGACGCCACCAGATCCGAAATGCGAAGATCCAATGGTCTCCATCTGGATCCGTCGTGCCTCCACATGCTACCTGCTCTTCACGCCACCCTCTGCTCGTTTCTTTGCCTCCTTCCACTCGCGTTTGTGCGCAGTGGCAGGTTTCTCGGCAGGATAGCCACCCGCAGCTACATTTAGCCCATCATCGTATGCGAGTTTTTTAAGGTGAGATCTTTTATTACTTAAGATCTCCCTTATTCGCGTCCTTCCCCATACATCTGATAATGTAGCATGTGGGGGATTGAGGTACCGACTATGTACAGCCTCTATCACCTCCCCAACTAATCGGCTATTTTGATCTTTAAATTCAATAAAACAATTTCTATACAAGTTTGATACTACCCCACGCATGTACTCCATTACCTCTTTCCCCCTCGCATCCATCACTATCCTGCCCCTATCCGTCACATCATAGCAGATCACTCCCTCCACCTCTCTCATCTCCTCCTCTTCCGAACTGTCTCCTCTAACTCTTCTCCCTCTATCTCCTCTCTCACCGCGTGCCCTACTACCTCCCCCACCAAAGCACCCGCCGCATCCTCCACTCCCACTCTTCCTACTGCTGCGGGTGGAGTCACGACTGGGGGATTGTCTACGTGACGGTGGCTGTGAGCCCTGACGTGACGATGGCTCTGAGGGAGTACGTGATGGTGGTTGTGAGCACTGACGTGACGATGCTTGGGAGGGTGTGCGTGAGTGTGTCTGGGACGAGGTATGTCTCCTCGGTGGGCGTGGAAGAGGAGAAGCTGCATGCCGTCTCGTCGGACTCGTAGGCATAGACGGCAGTGGAGTGCCCTAGATACTCGCGGTAGGGGTATAGACACCAGGCATGGAAGGAGGGGGATGGGCATACATGTACTCTATAAGCTCAACTGGACCAGGATGGCACCCAAAATGATTTAGCATCTCCATCAGCCAATTGCTGTACGTAAATGGATCGGATGAAGAACCTGGAATATCCATAAAGAATCTGCAAAAATAATCCTCATGTACATCATGGGCTGTCTCTTGACTCACACAAATATCATCATCCAAGTCACCTATCAGCCTGCAAACCATAGAAACACGAAACACAGTCTCGTGTATATCATCATCCAGAAATGCGTGTATACACCCGTCCAAAAACGCGTGTATACACCCGTCCAAAAACACGTGTATATCCGTGTGAACAGTCTGTGCAGATAGGATACACGCGGATATACACGCGTTTTTACACGCGACCTGTGCAAAAAAAATTGAAAGCGACCGACCTCCGACAATGTGTCCTTATAAAAGGTCCACTGTCGCCCTTATCAGAATCGTTCACCCAAAATCGCAACCACAGAAGCAAAAGGACCGAGACAAACCCAAAAAGCAAAGAGAAAATAACATAAACAAATCTGAGGAAGGAGACAAGGCAAAGGACAAACTGACTCACCTCTGAAAAAGTGAGTCTTCTTTCTTGGTCGGTTTCCTTCACCCGTGTGTGCTCCTTCTCTGCTCCCTCCTTGCGTTATTAGTGTCTGTTGGAAGAGGCGAAAACGAAAGAGAGCATATATGTTAGTTCAAAATGTTTATTTGGGGAAGGCGGGTTATTTTTAGTTTAAACAGGTCGTCTCGCGTGTAGAAACGCGTGTATTTTCGCGTGTATGATAAATTAGCCGCGTTTATACACGCGATTTTATGGATCTAGCCACGTTTATACACGCGATTTTCAGGAAGCACCCGCGTTTATACACATGATTTTTAGGAAATAGCCGCGTTAATACACGCAATTTTTAGGAAATAGCCACGTTAATACACGCGATTTTTATACTTTTATTAAAAACATATTATGATTTTGTGTTTTCTGGTTTGTACATAGGATGTCATCAACCTCCTCAAGCAGTTCTGGGGAAGATGAGACAATGCGTCATCGTAATCGTGATGTGTGGTTGGGACAACGGATCAAATGTATGTGTAATCGATGTCAAGGATGCATTGTACGAGCACGTCGAATTACCTTGAATCACATCTCCATGTATGGAGAATGAAATCAAATAGGTTTAGAGGTGAGTAGATGTAAATTGATGGTATTCAAATGACTCATGGTATCCAAATTAAATTAATGGAGTTGTAATATATAAACTCTAACTGAAGCAGGATGCAGTACCACACCCTAACATGGTGCCCTACGCGAGGCGAGAGCACGCAAAGCATCGACGAGATGATGCTGGAGCTTCGGGATCTATTGTCAGAGATGAGTGGGAAAGGGATGACAATAGCCCTGCACCCCACGAAGTTGTGGAAGAGGAAGTGTTTGATGATATGGTGCGGAATCTTTTTAAGGATGATCCCAAAGGTATGGACGACGATGATATGGAACAAGAGCATCTTTACAAGGCTTCATTGACACCGGTTTTTGAAGGGTGCACATTCTCTATTTTACGTGCTTCACTTGAACTACTCAATATACAAACAGTTTATGGATGGAGCAATGCAAGTCTTGACGCATTATTGAAGTAAGCATTCTAACTTGCAAATTTGAATTAGTGGTTTAAGGTTTAGGATTTAGGACTAATTGATGATATTGGATACAGGCTATTATCAAACATGCTTCATTATACCTTGCAAAATGAACGTGCATGAGGTATAACGTACTATTTATTTATTTTTCAGATATGTTAGTTCCAAAGCAATTGATCCAGCCACGTTGGATGATGCGCGTGTTATGGCAGTGGAGGTGGTTTGTTTGGTAGAGGAGACTTTTCCGCGAACCATTCTCACAAGTCAACTACATCTCATTGTGCATTTAGTGGACGAAATCGCTTTATGTGGCACTGTGCATGCACGTTGGATGTTCTTCCTAGAGCGCTTCATGAAGACCTTAAGAGACTTTGTGAGGCAAAGTGCAAGGCCTAAAGGAAGCATGGTCGAGGGTTGGTTGATACAAGAGTCTCTTGTATATATTTCAGAATTTCTTGGTCAGGTGGACAGCTCTTTGCCACGACTATGGAGCAATGAAGAGGACTTGAGGATGACCTCTATTGTGCCTCAAGAAAAAGGATAGAGTAAAGTAATTGACAAAACATTGATTGATGATCTCAATTTCACTTGCATCCTCAATAGTGATGTGATGAGAGCAGATGGGTTACAAGATATGAGGATGCAAAGACAAAAAGGCAAGCAGAAAGAGCTCTCTTTCGGAGGCAACATGGCTCTCGTAAGGCGTACCCTAAGCATCTAGCAACACTTCCGAATGATATCCATGTTGATTGGTTGCATGAGGAAATGGAGAGAGCAGAGAGCGACGAGGGGCTGCATATCATAGCGGAAGAATGGGAGTATGCCCGAGGATGCATGTTAAAGGTACATAGAACTAATGTTTTGCATTAGTTTGTAAGTGATTTGCTTTTAATATTTATTCACATTGCTTACACAAATATTGCTTCTATTTTGGTCCAGTGCACTATGTTCAATGCTATATGGTGTGAAGGCAAGTATTTTTGAACACAAAGAATTGATGAAAAGAGGAATACACAAGATTGCGGTGTCATTAGTAGCTTTGAGGGAGCTAATGGAAAAATGGATGATTATTGTGGCACAATCCAAGACATATTTAGGCTTGACTTTCGTCGCTTCTTTGTGTATGTTTTGGATGTCAAATGGCAAATGAACGTGGTGGAAAAAGGGCCTAATGCAACGATAAAACGCCATGCAAGTGGCTATGTAACTATTGACTCTACAAAGTTTTGACAAACAAAGAAAGATAGGCTCGTATTGCCATAACAATGTGAGCAGGTATGCATTTTTTTACTAATGTGTTTCATGTACATATATATCTAAGCTCGCGTACCCCTTGACTTTTGATATGCTAATTAATTACTGTAGTATGTGTATTTGAGTAGGTTATCTATCTACCAATGGTGCATGACATTAAATGGTGGTACGTCATCCCTATTGCACCACGTTCCAAAGTGATATATAATACATTCACTGATATGGAGCATATGGAGGATGTAACAAGCCGCAATGAAGATGATGTCGAACATGCCAATGAAGATGTTGTGATCGATGATCAAGAAATAAGAGATGATCATGATAATGAGGATGAGCGTGCCATTTCTCATGATCATGAGAATGACCCTACCATTGAGAATGATGGTGATGTTGATGAGGATGATCAGGACATCGATACCATTATCAATGGACAGAATATTGATAGTGGAATAAATTTAATCGTAGCCTTACAAATTGATCAAATGGATATTGATGTTGATCGTTTGGCAAGGATGGATCTTATTGAAGATGAGATCGAACCCTAACCAATCCGTCACTGTATCGTTCTAAATTGATGACATTTCTATTATATGTGTTGTCTTTTAATTATCATCTCATGATTTATTTTTGAATATATTTCATTATTGTAAATACATGTAGTGGGATTGTGTAATGATATATATTGTAATGTACTATGAGATGGTTTAAAGAAAATAGTTTTTAATTTTGTAAAGGAATTCAGTTTTTCTTTACCAAGCGTGTATTGATGCATGTATTAATGCGTGTATTGATGCGTGTATTATTGCGTGTATATACACACGCTTATACACGCGCTAATAGATGCCAATATACACGCGAATTTAAATGTCAAAATACACGCGCTCGATTCTATTCAAATACATGCGCGACCATACACGCGCCCATAATTTATCACATGTATGAAACGCGTGTATGGCAGCATTGTCTTGTAGTGCTTATAGGTATTTATGTATACCAAAAGTGAGAATATATATGTATATACTGATTTGGATATAAAAAAGGCCAGTGGAGAAAAACTTGGGGAAAAATAAATTTTTGACACAGTTTTGACGCTCATTCAATCGAAATTATAGACCAAAACTCCGATAATATTATAGACCAAAATTTAAACCCACATTCAGTCAAATTTTGACGATACCGAGGTGTTGAAACTCGTCGTCAGAACATAAGCATCCTTTAGTAGTGTATGCTAAGTGATTTCTTGCTATCTCCTTGCTCTTGCTCTTGTGTGTGTGTGTGTGTGGGAGAGAGACAGAGAGATCGGAGAGAGAGACAGAGTTGAAAGAAGATTCTTTCTTTGAACTAGTATATGTGTCTCTTTATGCTTTATGAGAGAGAGAGTGTAGAGAGTGAGAGAGTCCTTCAAAGGAGGTGTAGAGCAAGCCTTCAAAGGAGTCCTTCAAAGGAGAGTGTAGAGAGTGAGAGAGTCCTTCAAAGGAGGTGTAGAGCAAGCCTTCAAAGGAGTCCTTCAAAGGAGGTGTAGCAAGCCTCTTGTTCATAGCAAGAGGGAGGAGTAGAACTTGAAGTTATCTACCATTAGTGGAGCTTCGAGTTCATAGATTCTAGGCTATGAAGAAGCATAAGTATCCCCACAATGACTGTAGTCTATTTTACTTCCATAACTTTTTTTGGCATCACTACTGGGGAACTAATCATACTTCTTCCTTATTCTTAGAGCACTCAAGTCCTTTCCTCCATGCTTATTAAGTTTTGGGTAGGTTTTGAGTGAAGAGTTAAGTGGATAAGGTTGTTGTATAAGGGCAAAAAGTATGCTAAAAGTTTTAAATTTTGTTGTTTTTGTTTGAAGTGTTGCGTTGTGAGTACCTCATAACCCTCTAGGGAAGAAAACTATTTTTTTTTTGATTTTTGTGTTTGTAGTACTTTTTCTATTTCAATGAAAACTACGATATTGTGTTTTTTTACTTTTTTACAAAATCACAAAAATATAAAAATATTATTATTTGAGTCTTGTTGTAGCTTTCATTGCCTTAGCTATGGTAAGTTGAGTTAAACTTCACTTTTTTGGGTATTTAAAAATAGGATTTGGTTCCCCGAAATCAAATCAAAGAAAAATTGGTTTTTCACACCTCTGCAAAGTCGTCCAAATCTACCAGCTCCCCATGCTTGAACGTAGCAAACGCATGAGCTATATGACATTTTACATGCATCTTGAAAAATGACACTTAAATAAGTACCAAAATTCCTAAATTGGTCTTTTATTTCCTTGTCATACAACTTATTTTGTTTTTTCTCAGACACAAGAGCATAAGAATGACAACCAAAAACATGCAAATGAGCCATAGAGGGCTTCTTACCATTCCAAGCTTCATCAAGGTAATTGTTTGAAAGGCCTTGGTGGGGCATCTGTTTAGCACGTAAGTGGCACACATAGTTGCCTACAACTAAAAAACGGGAGGAAAATTTTGGGCTTTAACCATGTAACATGCCATCTCCATGAGAGATTTGTTCTTTCTCGCAGCCATACCATTTTACCTACAACCAAAAAATGGGAGACAAATCTTAGCCTTAACCATGCAATGTGCCCTCTCTATGAGAGATTTGTTCTTTCTCTTATCCATACCATTTTGATGAGATGTATAAGGCACTATTTATTGATTTTTAATGCCTTTTTTAGCCATATATACATGAAACTCCTTTAACATATACTCCCTCCCCTCGATTTGTATGAAGGGTGCCAACTTTACATGTAGACACATTTTCAACTATGGATACAAAGTGTCTAAAGAATATAAACACCTCTGAATTTGTCTTCAATGGGATACATCTAGGTGTGCCTGGAGTAGTTATTAATAAAAATAACAAAGTAGAGATAATCTTTCAAGAATAATGCCTGTTGCATCTTGCCCAAAATGACTCCTCACATAAATGTTTGCTGGGGGCTCAAGCTTTGGAAACTCTAACACCATCTCTTATCTTTTAAGGTACAACAAACTACTAAAATTTAAGTGACCAAAGTGGGCATGCCATAGATCCACACCACTCATAACACGTGTGGTAGTAATTTAACAAGAATTATGTGCTAATGTCTCATACGTCTCCGACCGCTGTAAAGCCCATGCATGTTAGAGTACTAAATGCTATATTGATATCTCTATTACTCTGGTCATAAATTGTACATTTGTCATCAACAAATCTAACCAGTGGTGGGCTTGCCCTAGAAATGGTAAAGACTACCAACAAGTTCTTTTTTATGTAGCACAAACAATGCTTCTGAGAGAGTGATTGTCCCATTATTTGTTGCAGTAGAGTGCTATAGTAGCAGAGTGAGAAAACCCTTACCAACTCATTTTATAAGAGATAAGGAGTTTTTAAACAAGTGACAATTCATCCTATACATAGTTCGCTCTCTATCTTTTTAACACGGTGTGCGGATGCATTAGCCACAACCATGCTTGAGTATTTCTTCTTTTTTTTCTCCGATATTTTTTGCATTCATTGATCTAATGGCCTATCTTCTGATAGTAGTTGCATTTGCCTTTCTTCTTAGTCTTGTATCCACACCCGTTTTCATGGCATCCTTTCCATAAGACTGGCTTAATTTTGCCTTTGGCTTATAGACGCTCTCTAAGAAAAGGATTTTTCTTTACTTTCTTAACGGGAAGAAAAATGCATGAACTCCTACATGCATACTAGTTTGATTTTGTTGAGATTGTTCTTCTTGCAAAAGAAAAATGCATGAACTCCTACATGCATACTAGTTTGATTTTGTTGAGATTGTTCTTCTTGCAAAAGAGAACTATAACCAACTGATCAAAAGTAAGGGAATTGGGGCTACCCTTTATCAATGAGCCAAAGTGTAGATGCAAAACCCTAGTTTGAATCTAGTAGGGCTATGAAAAAAATAGATACCGAAGAAATGTTTGGATAATACTCATTATATGCAAGCTTCCCCCTGAGATCTTTAATCCTTGTAAGAAATTTATTCATTAAATATCCCTTATTCATATGCTTGAACTCTAATTGCGTGTGCAAGTAGGCCACTCGTGCCTCATTACATACCTGATAAAGTGCTACAAGTGCATCCCAATCTTGCTTCACTATTTTACATGAACTAATATGAGGAATAATGCTAGTTTTCATTGAAAGTTCTACTAATGTATGTGCATGTGTATCCCTCCCATCCCACTTGGCTTGTTCTACTATGGGAGGCACAGAGGCAAGTGCCACAGTTACATTAGAACTTGTATCACCATCCAAAGTTCCTATATTATGTTGTTGTGCTAGTGGTGGCAAGATAAGGCATGTCTCCAATGCTAATAACAACATTCTAAAGCCCTTTAGCAGTACATCATATAGGATCACAATGGTGGGTAATTGGTCCTATCAAGCTTCTATTCGGCAAGGAAAGAATCCCAACATCATTCCCTACCATTATTCCTTCAAATAACAAATTTTTGACACATAATGAAAATATCCAAACTATTGCAAGTATTGACTAATCTCTAATGTCACATAATGCAAATATCCCAAGTACCTATAGGGTATTATCAATGTGTACTAAATGCAACCGAAATGACTAGTAGAGCATTGATGACAATGGAAACCTATAAAGTGTATGAAAAATTACATACTGTAGAGTGTGGAAGTGATAATTATCAATAATGTAGAAATTGATGATAATGTTGATGATGTTGCTAAAGCTATTGATGATAAACTCAAAGACATGATGTCAAAGATTACGATAGCACTATCTGTACACTAAATGCTACTACTGCTGTGCAAAAAACCCAAAAAATGAACAATTTTTTTTTTGAACTAATGCTCCCTCAAGATGCCTACGAAAACCTTACACCATGTGAATGAGCTCGAAACGTGCCCAAAATGCTCCGAAGCACATAAAAATGTTGTTAACATAGATAATAGCACACTATATGGTATACCTTCTCTACCTCTAAGAGGATACCTCAATCTAAGACAATCAAATGAGCAACTCAAGGAGAAGATGACAAGGGGTGAGAGCCAAGAGAAACTTCTCTAATACCAATTGTTAGAGTGGAGATCAATGTAACGCGCACACGTTGATGCAGCAAGTAAGGAGAGATAGAAGCACAACACTCAAAGTAGATTGATGAGAATAAGTAAAGTATGAGTGAAGAGTCGTGATAAGGTCACTTACACACTCATAAAAGTACATACATATGCTCAAGGGAAAAAACTTCCTAAAGAGGAAAAAAAGTGTCTCAGCCCATTATTAGCATACGTCCACACATCTCTACCATATAAATGATGCTCACACTTCTAATTTTAAAAAACACTAGTAATAATTATGGGGTTGTAACTTTAACTTGTTGACTTTTTGATACTATTATCCATATCCTTGCCACCAAATTTGGTGAGATGATTGGTTGGTTTTGCACATTTTTGAAGTATTTATACATAGTCAAAGCCTAAGGTGGTTTTACACTGAGAATTGTTTTGACATAAGACACTTGTTTTTGCATAGTGAGATCATGACAATGATAGAATAGAGGACATTTGTGGATGTCAAAGTAGTTTTACAACTTTTTCACCATGGTTTCATGTCTGAAAAAATATGAAATTAGGAGTTTTATACACATCCCCCTCCCCCCCCCACCAAGCACTCCCCATGGTGACAAAGCTACAAAACTAGTGTCTTTTAGTAGTATAATACTTCCCATAACTAGTATTTACTCTTAATTATGATTATTTATGTTATGTTTATGTTTTATACACATTCCTCCCCTGCACCCCCCCAACCCAGCACTCCCCATGGTGACAAAGCTATAAAACTAGTGTGTTTTAGTAGTATAATACTTCCCACCATAACTATGTACTCTTAATTATGGTTATTTATGTTATGGTTCTCCTTAGTCTTGGGCCTTCTTACATGGGAAGTTTTGAAGGAAATATGTGTGTCTTCAAGTGTATCCCTCTTGATATTCCTTAGATTTATGGATAATTTGATCATTCTTTCCTAAGATCAGTAGGCATCTAATCACTATCCCAATCATGCACTACTTTAGATGTTTTGAGCTAGGGTCTTCCCAATAGCATACGATATGATACTATTTTGACAATGAAATGAGGGTTGGAAACTCCAAATTGTCTATGCTAATGTGAACTTTCTCAATCATCCTAAAGGGTTCATAATTAAGGGTTGTATTGTCCTTTGATCTGCCATTTTAACTCAAAAAGGAGCTTCCTTTAAATTTTTTAGTTTTAGCCTCCTTTGAGTTTGCTCATTCATAATGTTGGAACTTGTCCCTCCATCAATGATGACACCTTTTACTATGATCCCCTTGAACTTTAGATATTATTGGCACTACAATCTTGTCATGAATTGGTGGAATTTGTTGGCCCAACAACAGAGAACACTTCGATATGTGGAGTTTTGTTATTCTACCTTGCCCTTCTCTTCTTGAAACTAATCTTTTTTCTCAACTATGGCCCCTTTCTCTCGCCAACTTATCCACTGAGCTTAGAGTAATGTGTATTAATTTCCTAATTAATAATAACACAACTTTAGGTTTTTGAATCATTCCCATACCTCCATTGTCTTGTATGCTCTCCTAAGATCACTAGGCATCTAATCACTATCCCAATCATGCCATTTTAACTTAAAAAGGAGCTTCCTTTAATTTTTTTTAGTTTTAGCCTCTTTTGAGTTTGTTCATTCATAATGTTGGAACTTGTCCTTCCATCAATGATGACACCTTTTATATAGATCCCCTTTCACTTTAACTATTATTGGCACAATAATATTATCATGAATTGGTGGAATTTGTTGGCCCAACAACAGAGAACACTTTGATATGTGGAGATTTGTTATTCTACCTTGCCCTTATCTTCTTGAAATTGATCTTGTTTCTCAACTACCGCCCCTTGCTCTCACCAACTGATCCACTCAGCTTAGAATAATTTGTATTAATTTCCCAATCAATACTAACACAACTTTAGGTTTTTGAATTATTCCCAAACCTCCGTTGTCTTGTATGCTTTTCCGGAGACTCCTCTATGTCTTTTCCTAGAGAATGTATATGTGGACACTCACTCCTTCTAATGAACTATCTGTTGGAATTAGGGTTGCAGGAATGCACACACAACTTCAAGAAGATGAGGAAGCTTGAGCACAACACAGTAGTGTATTATGAGTGCCAAAAATGAAAGATAACTAGCCCTAGAAGATAATGGGCGTATATACAATGCACGGGGGAAAAAACCTCCTAGTGAGGGAAAAAGTGCCCCGGCGGTCCTAAGTGTGTTCACACACATCACTACTATAATATGGTAACAAATCCCCCCTGGAGTGATGCGGTGAACAAGAGCTAGCACTCATGTATAGGGAAGTGTCTAGCTATGTGGACGAATCCACAAAAGGGAGTAAGCCCAAAGCTTTGCGAAAAGCTTCGAACTTCTCACGAGGCAGAGCCTTTGTGAAAAGGTCTGCAAGGTTATCCTGTGTTGGCACATAAGCCAAACTGATCTCTCCTGCAGAGAGTCTCTCCCTGACATAATGGTAGTGCACCTCAATGTGCTTCGTACGAGCATGGAACACTGGGTTCCGCGCAACTGCCAATGCGCTCTGACTGTCAGTGAAGATGGTGGTGGCAGATGGCTGCCCAACACCCAAATCAGCCATAAGGCGTCTGAGCCACACACACTCAACCGTAGCTGTGAAAGCTGCCCTGTACTCAGCTTCACAACTAGAAGTGGCCACAGTAGGCTGCTTCTTGCTCAACCATGATATGCATGAGCTTCCAAGCATGAAGCAAAAACCACTCGTGGACACGCGTGTGTCATAACAACCAGCCCAGTCAAAATCTGAAAAAACATGTAAATCTGGCGGCAATGATCCCCCCTTGGGATAAAACAACCCAAGATGCCGAGTACCACTCAAATAGCGAAAGATACGCTTCACTGCCTGCCAATGCTTAATGCCTGGGCTATGCATAAATCTGCTCACCTGTGAGACTGCAAACTGAATGTCTGGCCTCGTAATGCATACATAAATGAGGCAACCAACAGCTGTCTGATAGAGTGTGACATCAAAGTGATCTCCAGCATCATGAAGACTCAACTTCAAACCTGTCTCCATTGGAGTAGCAATAGGCTTGCAGTCTTCAAGGCCAAATCTCCGCAACAATGTTTCAATATACTTTGTCTGACACAAAGCAATACCTCCATCACACTGCTTAAATTGTATCCCCAAATAATGATGCAAATGCCCCAAATCTGACATCTCAAAAGAGGCATTCAAATCAGCCTTAAAATCAGCAATATGACTCTCATTTGGTCCTGTGAGCAGCATGTCATCGACATAGAGAGCAATGATTAGATGTACACCATCCACACGTTTAACATACAAAGTGCTTTCTGTTGGACTATTCTGAAACCCATGTGCAGTCAAATACGCATGTATTTTTTCATACCAAGCTCGTGGAGCTTGCTTTAAACCATATAAAGCCTTTTTTAACCTGCACACTTTGTTTTCCTGCCCTCTTTGAACAAAACCACGAGGCTGCGATACATACACCTCCTCATGCAAATCTCCATTTAAGAACGCAGTCTTTATGTCCAGCTGATGTACATTCCAACCATTATGAGCTGCTAATGCACAGATGCTACGAACAGTGGTCATACGACATGTGGGAGCAAAAGTCTCATCAAAATCAATGCCCTTCTCTTGAGCATAACCTTTTGCAACAAGCCTAGCCTTATGGCGATCCACTGTGCCATCAGGCTTACGCTTCAATTTGTATACCCACTTAGTGCCAATGGCCTTCTTGCCAGGGGGCAAGTCACATAAAGACCATGTACTATTCTTCATAATAGCATCGTATTCTGCTTGCATAGCAGCCATCCAATTTTCTGAACTTTGTGCCTCATCAAATGAAACAGGCTCACTTTCATCGCACATACTAGAAACAGCCAATGCATAACAATCTGACGCATAAGAGGCACCATGAGAGCCAGAACGAGTGCGACTAGACAAAGGGGCATCCAACTTGCTGTCACGCAAAGTCTGCACCAGCCATCTAGGCATGTTCCTAGAGCCCTCAATCTCTTGTCTCTCATCCTCAAGTGCATCATGCACATCTGCATTAGATATAGGCTGATCTGTGCCATCATTTAAAACCTGCATAGGCTGAAAAACTGCCTCATGAGGTATTGCACTTGACTGTGCACCACTGAAAAGAGGCAACAATGTATCATAGACATCACGTGAGCTGATATCTGTCTCCTTAGTACATGAAACCAAGGGCTGAACTGCATCTTCCACAAATACAACATCACGGCTAACCAAAATGCGCTTTGTCTGTGGATGATACAAACGATAGCCTTTGCTCTCAGCACTATATCCAACAAAAATACATTTGACAGCTTTGTCATCCAATTTTCTGCGATGTTGCACAGGCACTAATGCATATGCCAGGCAACCAAAAACACGTAAATGGCCAACAGATGGCTTGCGGCTATGCCAAGCCTCATATGGAGTGACAACCTGTAATGCTTTGGTGGGACACCTGTTTAGTACATAAGTGGCACACATGACAGCCTCAAGCCAAAAACCATGTGGTAGACTTTGACTCTTAACCATACATCTTGCCATTTCCATGAGAGACCTGTTTTTTCTCTCAGCCACACCATTTTGCTGTGGTGTATACGGCACTGTACATTGGTGTTTTATCCCACGCTCAACCAAAAATGCATTAAATTCTGAAGACATATACTCCCCCCCTCGATCTGAACGGAGGGTGCCCATCTTACTTTCTGACACATTTTCAGCCATAACCAAAAACTGTTTGAAGCACAAAAACACTTCGGACTTTGCCTTCAAAGGATATACCCATGCATGCCTGGTAAAATCATCAATGAAAGTCACAAAGTAAAGGTAGTTTCCAAATGATGGAGTTTGCATGGGACCACAAACATCACTGTGAACAAGCTGCAATCTGCGTTCAGCTCTCACTGATCCATCTTTGGGAAAGGAAGCACGCTGCATTTTACCCAATATGCAGCCCTCACAAACATGCTTGACAGGTGCCTCAAGCTTAGGCAAAGAAGACACCATTTCAGATTTCTGCAGGCGCAGCAAACTTGCAAAATTCAGATGACCAAAACGTGCATGCCACAGTTTTGCATTTGAAATAGCCTGCGTATCCATAATAGCACATGCTGAATCCTCTACACATTTGCCATCCATATTGAGCTTATACAGCCCTCGACATAGTGAACCAGATGCTACAATGATGTCACCACAAGAGAGATCATGAACAGTACATCTGTCATCCACAAATTTTACAACCAAACCTGTTTTGGCAAATGCGGAGACTGACAGCAGATTCTTTTTGATCCCTGGCACATACAATGCATCAAAAAGTGTAAAGGTGTTGCAATTTGCAACATTCAGCACAATCTGTCCAACTCCTTTAACGGGATAAGAGGAGTTATTGGCACAAGTGACAGTATTCCCTGTGGGAGCAGACTCAAGGAAAGTGAATAAACTGCGCTGCGAGGTGATATGCTTAGTGGCACCACTGTCAAAGTACCATACATCTGAATCTACTGCAGACATACATGTGTCATGCAAAGATGGGTCATAACTGCACTGCGCATTGAATGCCCATTCTGTATCTTGAACAACATTAGCAGATTCATTGTTAGAAGGAGAGGCATCTGCAACAGCCATACCAGCCTCTTTCTTCTTAGCCTCTTTCGCAGCCAGCTTAGGACACGCTTTGATGACATGATCATTTCCCTTACAGTACTTGCAAAATGTCTTCTGTTTGTCACCCTTCTTCTCATCTTTGTCTTCCTTCTTTGGTTGTGCAGCATTTGCAGATTTCTGCTTACTAGAAGAAAAGCCAGCTTTACCTTTCCCGCTTCTCTGACTACCAACGAAAGCTTGATCTGCGACACGCATAATATTCTTGTTTTGCCTTGACTGGTCTTCTTGCAGCAAAACAGAAACTAACTCCTCAAATGATAAGGCATTGGGATTGCCTTTCATCATCAAGCGAAGAGTGGAAGCAAAACCCTGATAAGAATCTGGTAGACCATTCAAAACAGTCTGCACAAGTGAACTGTCTGACAGGATTTCATCTGCAGAAATGAGCTGCTCTTTGAAATCCTTGATCTTTGTCAAAAAGCTATCCATAGAATCACCTTCGTTCATATGCTCACTCTCCAACTGTTTTCGGAGGTAAGCAACACGAGCCTCATTTCTTGCCTGATACAATGTGGCAAGTACATCCCAAGCATCCTTAGAAGTCCTGCAGGAGCGAATATGTGGGATAATGGTACGTTTGACAGACAGCGCAATCAAGGCATGAGCCTGCGCATCTCTACCATCCCAACGAATCTGCTCTGCTGAAAGTGGTGGTTCTCGAACAGCTGCTACAGCACTTGTGCCTGCACCATCATCAACAGTACCTGTTTCTGATGTGTTTGCAGCATTCCCAGCCACAATAGGACGTGCATCAATACCCTGCACAATGTTCCATAACCCCTTTGCTACCAATACATGTCGCATCATATATGCCCACAATGGATAGTTGGTGCCATCCAACTTATCCTCAGCAGCCAACATGCGGAATACATCATTGTTGTCAGCCATGGCCAATGACTGTACTACTAGATGTAAATGCTGTCTGTAAGAGGTAAACCTGTATAAAATCGACCTGTGCTATATAGCACAGCCCAAAACAGACGAATGGGCACCTGTCCTGCAGATTTTAATCTTGACAGAAAATCTGCACAGTAGGACGATTTTGCCTGCGCAGTACTTGGAATGCAAAAAACGGAGGGCGAAATGACCTCAGATCAAAATTCTGAAACGAACAAGCCCTACGGGCTTTCCCAAGGCATATACTAACCTGCAGACGCTCGTGAAACCTCGTCGCAATCGGAGGAGATGAAGCGGCAGGTGCCGGTGATGCTGCCCGGGAGGAGGAAGCCTGCTCTGATACCAATTGTTGGAATTAGGGTTGCAGGAATGCACACACAACTTCAAGAAGATGAGGAAGCTTGAGCACAACACAGTAGTGTATTATGAGTGCCAAAAATGAAAGATAACTAGCCCTAGAAGATAATGGGCGTATATACAATGCACGGGGGAAAAAACCTCCTAGTGAGGGAAAAAGTGCCCCGGCGGTCCTAAGTGTGTTCACACACATCACTACTATAATATGGTAACACTATCACTTCTTAACATTCTTTTTATTTTGATTGTTTTCATTTTCACATGCAATTACTTTGCTTTGATCCTTGAACTTTTTAAACTAATCCTTCTATTGAACTTTTAAGTGGTTCTAAGGGAGCTCACTAACTTTCTCGAATCTCCCTTTCTTGGGCTTTCATACCATTTCTAGCTCATATCATTTCCTTTTCTAGTGAATCTCCCTTGAGTTCTTGTTTTTCACTCTTTCCTTCTATCTTGTGGCTCTTCCCAAGCATGATCAATCTTCTCTTTTCTTTGTTTTCTTCATGCTTGTTCTTCCATCATAGTTCCATCTTGTTTTCTTTTCAAGGCTTAAATCAATTCTTTATGATTCCTCATCTTTGTCTTTAGTGTCCACCTTGCCATTAGGAACTCAATGGAGTCTTCTTGGGCCCTTTTATTTGGCAGTTTAAGGGAGTCAAACCTTTTCTCTTAAGAAGAAACGTTTTCTAATTTGAAGCTTCAAAACGGCTACTTTATTCAAATTTGAATTTTGGGGGGAAAATGAAATTTAAAATCTAGCGGATAAAACCATATCATGTAACATATCTATGGAAAGCTCTTGATGCGTAGATCACGGATCTGTAATGTCCGCTCAAATCGGAGCTTGTATGTAGAAGTTATGGAGGTCCGAAAATTGTAAAATTGCCTCCTCCCCCTTTTCCCTTTTGGGGGGAAAAGTGCACCCTTTGACCACTCTTACACCTCTCTTACAAACCCATGGTTTTTGCTTACATGGCGGGCTCCTATTTGTCAAAAAGTTAAACGTTTCCATAACCTCATGGCAAATTAAAGGGCCCAAAAAGACTCCATTGAGTTCCTAATGTTTTGGTCTCCATAATTATGATATTGGCTTTTTTTGTGACTACCACTCTTTTGCTTATTTTTGAAGACTTGAAACCTTTATCTCGGTATTTGGTGTCCACCTTGGTTTTGGTGTCATGTCCATAATTATGACTACCTCTCTTTTGCTTGTTTTGAAGACCTGCAACCTTTTTAAGTGAAAGGTAAAAAGTGAAGCTTCCTTACATTACTGATGAGAATCCCAATAAAGATCCAAAGCTTAAAGTCTCTGTGTTAGATGAAGGTGCATTAGGGTAGAGACTTAGAGATGCTTTCTTAGCCAATAAGAAACCCATGGTTTTGGAAGGACTAAGCAAGTTTGTGAAGAAATGCAAGAACGTGGACCTTCTAAACAAATTAAGTAGATCTAAAGGAATAGCAACAAACTACGCTCTCTCTTGGCTAGATCTACATGCTTGCCTCTTCCATGCCCTAAATAAGTCATAGAAGGACTATGATTAATGAGAAAAGGGGTGGCTTTGATAGCCTCTAAGACTAAACTACTGAATGACTGTGGCAATGGAACTATGGGCAAAGCCGAATCGGCGGCTAAAAGAGCTACCCATGTTTTACGGTGCAAACTAGACAGTGTTAGCAAAAGAGCTACCCTTGTTTTACCCTATAAATCTAGCACACCAATGAAGCCCCATAGGGCACTGACCTGAGATCTACAATTTTTTATTACTCTAATTTCATGGAGATGGAGATCAACACATCTAAGAGGCAATAGGCATGGTAGTGATGTACATGTTGTGAGAACCTCTGACTCACTTCTTTCATGGTGGGTTTTGTGTGTGTGCCACATAGCTAGAAGCTTCTACTTTGTCCACCAGTGAGAGATACAAACAGGACACCACAACCTCTTTTGAGCAGGCTGTGAAAAGTCTTATTCAAACTTGGAAGTATGAATATCTTATTTGGAGGAAATTACATAAGCAGCATTGACAGATCAGTCAACTTATCCCAACCACCAGTAAGCTTAATTGAAGCAGGAAGTTGGATTTGAAGAACTACTGTACTGAGGTTGTGCTATCAAAAGATTGAACATGGAGCCTTAAAAATGCATGGTTATGGTGTGCTTAACCCTAATTATTGTGATTAAATAACACTAATCTTATGGTGGGTGTAGCCTAATTAACAACATAATGATGATCCTAATGATTTAATCAAGCTTGACTCAAGCACAATTAGGTTACAAGATGGAAACTTGTACTCATAGAGAGGCTTGAGAGCTACTTGTTTTCATTGCTTGAATTGGTATCCTTTTATATGAGGAGGTACACCCTTTTTCTTGGTTGCTTATGTGGGATAATTTCTAGCTTTCCCATGTGGCAGCATACTCTTGACTACAAAGTCCTCTACTCATGCCTTGTCCTATCTTGTTCTCAAGGCACCACAAATGTCAACACCCCCGTTGGTGCCTTGATGTATAAGCTACTGCAAGGTGGTCGGATGCGAGTTACAAAGATCCATCACCTCCCCTTATTGTTAACTACTACTTAAGGTGGTCAGTTGTGGTGTTACAAACTATCATCACCCCCCTAGGTACATAAGTTGCTACTCTCATGTGGTGAGCTACAATAAGCAAACACAATAAAAAGGACTAGGTTTACTCATTGGTGAACTTTTACAACTTTTGGGCTAAGGTGGTGAGGCTTGTCGATGTAGCTTTGGTTTTAAAAGATATGCTCATCGAGAATCTTGATGAAGCCTCCACATAGTTCGTTGGCTTCCTAGTTCTTCAGTCTGCATTCTTCTTCCTTGTGCCTGAGTTTGTCAGTGTCCACATTTGGGATTGTGTTTAAGTTTGCATTCACTTTTGAAGTGTCCTTTCCTTCTGTAGTGGTAGCATTCTTGTATTCCCTTGTTGGTGTAGAATGCTTGTTCCCTTATTGTACTTTGTGTTCGATTTTTTATATTGTGCCTTCCCTTCTTCAAGTAGTTATGAAATACAACCCTCAAATGTTGGTTTAGGTAAATTCTTTAGAGTGGTCATTAGTGCACCATATTCCTCTGGCATGCTTTTTATAAGTATGACAAGTGCATCCTTTTCACCTATCTTTGCATCAATGCCATCTAACTAGGTCATGATGCTTTTCATTTTTCTTATGAACTATGCTAGTGACTCGTGAAATTCCATTTTGAATCCATAAAATTCTATTTTCAAATGGATTCCTTCTTGATTTTTGGCCGTAGAATCAAATATTAAATTTAACTCATTCCATGCTTGTTTTGTCATGGTTTTGGAATCAATGCGATACATAAGATTGGTGTCCAAGTGAAATCCAATAATTGATAGTGCTTGTTCATCTTTTTCAGTCAAATCCTTCGTTGAATTAGCAAGTGCATTCTCCTTAATTAATTTCCATATCTTTTTGTGCATGAGAAGATACTTCATTTGTGTGGCCCACGTGTGAAATCCTTCACTAGAAAACTTAACATTTGTGATATTTGTTGCCATTTTGTAAAGGTCTTACCAAGCTTACTTTGCTTCAGTTTGGCAATGTCTAATTGCATACAATTTGGCAATGCAATGAACTTTCAAGTAAAATATACATAATGATGCATGTAACACCATATTAGATAATATGGGAAAATTTTTAAATCAAGAGATTTTGTGTAATTTTGGGAATTTCCTACTTAATTTGGGAAAACATACATAGGTATAAAGATCCACATTTGTAAGTTGATTGATAGATCATGTAGGAAGGTGGAGTTGAAAAACACCATAACAAGGAAGTGGTGTTTTTCTCTTTCATAGACATGCATCAATTAGATTCAACATTGAAAAATGTAAAACAACCAAATATCAACACTGTCAAGACAAAAAGAACATCATAGGCACAAATGATGGTTCGTATTAAGTGCAAAAAAAGATACAAAAACCATAATTGTAGCACCATGAAATTGAGTCCCGATTCTACTACTGCTCAATGGGGGCACCATCAAGTTCATCCCCATTTGGATCATGCATGCTAGTGAGATGCAAGCCTTCTTGTGTTTTTTTTGGCTTCCCTACCTGGTATCTTGATTCTTGTATATGGCCCTATTTTTTTGGTCTCCATGACCAAACAATTGCATCAGCCTTTTCCCACACTCATGGATCTGCCTTGGTCTCCATCCAAAACCCCTTCCAACAATCAGTGTAGGCCTCTACATCTGTCATACCATTCTTCCTTGCTCAAGATCCCCAATAATGTATCAAAATCTTCTTTTATTTTAGTGATGTTGAGTCCATATCAATCTCTGATTTAGCCATAGCAAGCCAAATGGGATAGATGTCTCTATTATTTGGGTGCAACAATATAAAGTCCCCTTGCTTAACATCATGCATTGGGTTGAATTCTTTCCTTGGTTTTTCCTATTGAGGGCCACAATAATGATCATTGTGCTCTTCGTAACCTAAGAATATTTCAGCATCCACATCATCCAACTTTTGGAAAGATTTTGGCCAAAAGTTTGTGTACAATCTAGCCTCTAATGCTATTGCTTTCTCAAGCTCTTGGATTACATTATTCAAATAATTTATCCTAGGCCTATAATATCTTCCGGCTACCTACCACGGGCCGCATGCCTCATGATTCTGACAAAACGATATCAAAATACTCTTCCATTACCTGGATCCATTTTTCCACTACTTCTCCTAACTGTTCCCCTTCATCCTTGAAGGGACCAGGTTTGGATCGGTGCTGCAGGGCTTTACGAATATCCGGATCTAACTCTTCATCATCGATAAGAGGATCTGGCTGCCTACCACGGGCCGCGCGCCTCATGATTCTGACAAAATGATATTTTTGTCAATTTCACTTTGTCATCAGAATTTTTGAGATTTATTTCTTAAGCAAATAAATATTCCATCATAATTCTTGAAAACAAGATTCACTCTAATAATTTTATTAACCAATATTCACAACTACAAAAATAATTTGGAATTTTTTGCAAAACATCATTTGTTATCAAAAGTTTTTGATATATACATAGAGCATCTCGACTCCAAAAGTCATCGCCTCAATCGCATAAAAAGGCGATACTGCGATGGAAACACGCTATGGTATACACGATTCATTATATGGTGCTATAATTATTCTCTTAGGAATAAAGTAGCTAAGAAGTCTAAAAATACGGCAAGAAATTCTGAAATTCCGGGGTGAATTATTATAGAGTTATACATAATGAACAACTCCTAGCCTTATCAAGATCATGGTTAGCGAGATATTCTGTCTAAGTCTCTGTCATTGATTGGTATTGATGTTAATAGTTTGCCCTCCAGAGAACCACATATGCTGCCGTCACTCTACTGGATCGTATAGATCCTCAAAGTCACGAGCGAGTCTCACTGTGCTTTCTCGGGTTGTAGCGGAGTTGATGAGATTTTCAAAGGCAAAGGCGATCATATCCTGACTCTCGGAGAGTCCAGGAATGCTAGACAGACTTGGGGTATCCATCTTTAAAAAATCCAATTCAATTTATGAGTTTTTAATTTATGAATTCATTTCAAACATAATCTTAGCAAGTAAAAACATTATTTCCTAGATTTACTTTAATACTTTTGGCAATTTCTGTTGCTGTAGCTTCCTCTTGCACGGGGCACGGTTTCCCACTCGGGGCCTTGCCCTCGAATGTCCAGACACGACGAGACTAATCTGGTGCTCAAATCAAAAAGAAGATGAAGAAGACAATCAGGACATGATAGGCAGAGTAAGGGAAGGCCATGTTTACTCTCAGAAACCGAAATCGGGAAAATTTCCCTTACCCGAAAAACAGGGACGATTCCACCTTTTTTATTTTCTTAACGAATTTTCTAACGGGTCAAGAGACTAAACTATCCTTCACCTGATTAAACCAGAGAGAAGGAGAACTATCACTAACTTAATTTGAAGAAATCAATGCTTTTTTCCTAACCGAAATCAGGTATAGCTGTCGTTGATCTAATCATTTGAAATCAACCCTTTTTTCTTAACCGAAGTCAGGCACAGCCATTGATCTACTCATTTGAGAAATTCTTCAGGGTTTTATTTAACTACTCGAATTCTAAGCGTATTCCTATTATTTCAATTTAATTATTAAAACTCCATTAATTCTAGCCTAACCCCATCCGGGGCCCATGGGTTAGCCACCACCCAACCACTGGAATCGATAAAACTAGACAATTACTCACCCACCCATAATTGAATTCCTTTCTTAACTTTTGCTTTCGAATACAGATACGCACACACTCCTCGTTAAAACTTTAACATATAAAATAATCCATTGACAAATAGTTATTGGTTACAAATATCATAACTCGAAATTTCCATCCACTCTCTTGTTTCTCAAAAAATAGTATCACTTTGGACTCTCCGTTTTGAGACCAGCTGGTCAGCACAACGAGATCTAGTAACATACTACAATAATCATTTTGTCCATCATACATATCTTCCATGACATACGCATGGGTGCCCTAGGCACCGCAAGCCCGTGCATCGCCTGGTCAAAACCCTCCAAGATCCTCCTTAGGTGTCCTGGCACTTCACTCAGGGAGGACCGCTTTGTTGGCCCTCGTCCATCGTACCGGAAGAAGTGCACCATTTTAACCGTACCGAGGCTGGTCAAGACCTCGGCTGGCTTTGCCGCGTGAGCTGTCCTTTAAACACTCCCCACCAGCTATTGCAACCGAACTTCCCTTAGAAAAAATATATACCAAATGCTCCCTCCCAGCATTCTGGCGTAAGACAGTCCTTTAAGAAAACAAGGTTTCTATGGAAGTTTTTAGTTTGATTTTCTTTTGAATACAAGGAGTATTTCTTGAATCACTATCCCAGTATTCTGAAGAAGTTTATAAGCTAGATCACCCACTTTCTTTATAATAGCATATGGCCCACAGTATTTGGGAGAGAGCTTCTTGTACTTTCCCAAAGGATAAGGAACTTCTTTTTGGTCATACTCGAATGAAGACCATATCTGATTCTTCAAACTCTCTCTCTGATCTCTTTTTATCTGCATACTGCTTTTGCCTATCTTGGACTGCCTTTATATCTTTACGGATTGATTGCATTTGCTAGTCCATGTCATTAAGCATTTGTTTGGACATCTCGACTATGATCAATGGGTCGGACCAAGTCAACGGTGTAAGGCAATCTTGTCCATACAAGGCTTTGAAAGGACTCATCCCAATGCTTCGATGATAAGAAGCGTTGTAAGCATATTCGACTAGATGCAAATGGCTTAACCACTTCTTGGGTTCCCTGCCGCTGCAGCATGACCAAAGGATATCTTCTATTACTTGATTCACTCTTTCAGTCTAGCCATCTGTTTCGGGGTGATAGGCAGTGCTAAGATCCAAGAAAGTTCCTACTGCTTTGAAGAATGCAGTCCATAATTTCGATGTGAATTTGGGATCTCTGTCACTTACTATCCTCCTGGGTAAGCCATGCAATCTGAAGATCTCTTTAAGTAAAACTCTGGCAACATCCACTGCAGTGTATGTTTCTTTTACTGGAATCAGATGGGCAACTTTGGTTAGCCTGTCAACAACTACCACAAAAATGGAGTTGTAACCTAATTGCACTGAAGGTAATCCAGTGACAAAGTCCATACTGATACATTCCCACTTCATCTATGGAATGTCTAGAGGCTGCAGTTTCCCTGGCATCTTGACTCTCTCTACCTTGACTCTCTCACACATTAAGCATTTCCGTACATGATCAAGTACATCCTTTTTGAGGCATCCTTCATCCGATTTGTACCCAAGAACTCGACTCATTTCCTGAGGAGTCTTGCTTTCTTGCATCAGAAGGGTAGCAACAAGGGCAAAGAATTTGTCCTGCATGATTTTCTCCTTTGCGTCACTGATCAATGGATTTAACACCACTGTAATTGCAAGCAAGGAGGCTTTTTTGGTGAGCGCATCTGCCACCACATTTTCTTTCCCTGGTCGATACTTTTGAATTCCTGCAGGGTCTGCATCCATATCCTTTAATGCATGTTGAGATCCATTTGGGTGAAGATCCACTTCAGACTTTGATGATCTGTCTCATCAAGGTGAACCTCTGTCCCAAAAGATAATGTCTCCACAACTTCAGAGCATAAACTACTAAGAGTAACTCCAAGTCATGGATGGCATAATTTCTCTCACGTGTTCTGAGTTTTCTGGATTCATAGGCCATTGCATGACCTTCCTGCTGCATAAGAGCACCGCCTAAGGCAAACCCATTAGCATTAGTAACTACCTCAAAGGGTTTGGTAAAATCTGGCAACTTAAGGACAAGATTGGTTACTAAGGCTGTCTTCAGCTTGTGAAAGGCACTCTGACACATTGCAGTCCACTGAAAAAGGGTACTCTTCTTGAGAAGGTTAGTTAAAGGGGATGCTATCTGAGCATACCTAGGTATAAAGATCCTATACCATCCGGTTAATCCTAGGAATCCTCTAACTTCCTTTATTGTCTTGGGTTCCGGCCATTCTATGACTGCTTGGATCGTTGCGGGGTCAGGAGGAATCCCATCTTTTGACAACACTATGAATCTCAAGTACTCCGCCTGGTCAACAGAGAAAGAACACTTGCCACTCTTTGCAAAGAGTTGGTATTTCCTTAAGATTTCCAGGATCTTCATGATCTGCAGCATTCTTTGAGTATACCAAGATATCATCAAAGAAGACAAGAACAAAATCATCCAAGTATTCTCTGAGAATATCCTTCATAAGACGATTAACTATCGACCAGGGCATTAGTCAATCCAAATGGCATGACTGTGAACTCATAATGCCCATAGCGAGTATTGAATGTTGTCTTTGGGATGTCCTACTCCTTGATTCTGATCTGGTAGTACCCGGATTTGAGATCTATCTTTGTGAACATTTGGGTCCCATTTAACCGATCCAAAAGTTCATCAATCCTAGGGATAGGATACTTATTTTTAATTGTTAATTGATTCAATCCTTTGTAGTCAATACAGAGTCTTAACATTCCATCTTTCTTCTTTTGAAAGAGAACAGACTCACCCCAAGGTGAGACACTGGGTCTGACGAATCCCTACTCTAACAGTTGTCTTAATTGTTCCTTAATTTCTAAAGCTTCAGGGACTTGTATTTTGTATGCACGTTGGGCCACTGGCTGAGGGGGTTAACTCGATCTCATGATCTACTTCACGAGACGGAGGCATCTTAGTCAGCTCTTCAGGAAACACATATGCATACTCACTTAACCACTCTACTTCTTTAGCCTTGCATTTTATGTCTACTGGATTCATCTTAACGACATAAACACCTTGGCTCTTTCTAAGCCCTTTTAACAATTTAGAAGCCTTGACTAATTGCAACACTGGGGATCCGAAAATTCCAGTTCCTTGAACTTTATTCCCATGAAGGTCAAGGAAAGAGATGGTTCCTTTGTGACAATGAATATTAGCTTGATTCTTATGGATCCAATCCATTCCAAGGATTCCATCATAGACTCCCAAGGGTAGGACTTTGAACTGGCACTCTGCTACGGTACCATCTAGACTAAACTGAATAAGGTTTGTCTCAAGGTGTGTGAAAAGAATCTTTCCACTGGCCAATTCCACTTGCATAGGTTTCCCTGATTTTTGATTTAGGACTAATTTACGTAGACATCCTGGGGAAATAAAAGAATGAGTACTGCTTGAATCAATCAAAAGCTTGAAATGCTTACCTTGGTACTCTGCTGGAGTCTGGAGGACTAAAAATTGATGGTTATTCGCTTGATGCTCTATTGCTGCATAGATCTGTCCTTTTTCTTCCTCCACTTCATCAACTATAGTGACAGCTCTGGCTGCTGCAATCTGACGTGGAACTCTCTCTCTTTGGTTACTTCAATTCTGGGAGGGAGTTCGGAGACTGCTTTTGCATGGAGGCTGCAGGCTAAGCTGGCACTCTTCTGGGGTTGCCTTGATTTTGGCACGGGGCACCTTGATTGGACTGATACGAAGGAGTCTGTCTTTGAATTCTAGGACCTTGGCTTCCTTGGCCCACAGAAGGAGATAGCCAATCCTTGAGCTGGTGCCCAAACCACTTCGAAGCTCTTCCCTTTGCATTCTTGAGAGAGCCAGAGTTCTTGAGAATGTACTTCAAGGGAAAAGTCTTCCTTCATTCCTAAAGCTTCCCGTCTCCAGATTCTTGTTGGGACCTTGGTGTCTCTTTGGAGGCGGAAGGTTGGAAGAACTTCCTGGTGTCTGCAATCTCTTGAAGGATGAGGGAGCTGGCCTTGGCAGGACTTTCACACGATGAAGGCTTTGGCGAAGTCCTTCGCCATTCTGACAACTTCTGCCATGGATACTGGCTTGGCATTCTTGACCAGTGTGTCTAAGGGTTTGTTCATTACCCAAATGAACTTGGCCATGAGTTGCTCTTCATCTAGAGGTGGTGAATACTTGAGGAGAGGAGCAAATGCTTGGTGATATTCTTCGATGGTTTTGCTCCCCTGATTTAGCTCTAAGAATTCATTCATTTTGGTTTCTAAAAACCCGAGGGGGGACAAAAACTCTTCCTTAAAAAGGCTTTAAGATCATTCTTTGATTAAAAATATTCATTAATGAAGCTTAAGGAATGAAAAAACAGTATGTAAATGCTCTTTTTGAGTTTTTATTACAATTTTCTGATAAGAATTCATTTCTCCTTATTAGCTTTCAACAAAGCTTTGATACCAACTCTGTGAGACCCCCGCCCCTCCCCCGCGGAACCCACTGGCAACGAAAGTGGTGTTAGCCTCTCGCGCGAGGTAGGGATCCACTTGGGGCCTTGACCACGAATGTCCGGACAAGAGACTAGTCCGGCGGTTCCTCCGAAACCGAACCCGAAAAAACTTCCCTCGGCCAGAAGGCACGAGCGATTCCACCATGGAAAATCTTCTAACGGGGGAATTAATCTAACGAGTCAAAGTCCTAACTAGTAAAACTAATCCAATCAAACCTGCAGTCACATGGTCAGATCAAAGAAGAGACTTGCACTTGGTCCATAGAATCACCGCTTTTTTCCTCCTTTAACAAGGCACAGCCACGTTGATTCCCTCCCACAGAACAAGGGTCTTCTCAAGACTTAATCTAACTAATGCAACTAATCTTATCTTAATGGTATCGCAAGAAACCTCCGATCCAGCAACCTAACCGGCCCATGGGTTAGACCACAGTGGGTAAGTGTGGGATTCCTTTATATAAAGATTTGGTTATATTTTACCCGGGTACCGAGGAAAAGAGTTCCCCGGCCCCCGAGCTGGCGTTTCATGCAAAAATTAAGGTAGGCATTCCACATACACACCCAATATGAGATTACCATTTATAACAGATTCGATTGTCTTTAAAACAATCCTTCAATAGAAATCATAATATTACTGATCATCATCCTCCAAAACTTTGAGTCCATTGTGTTACAATATATGTCATCTGGACTCTCCATTGAAGAGACCAGCTGGCCAACCAACGAGATCCAATATCAAAATTTGATTCACAAAAATCTTTCTTTTTAGTCCATCCGAATCTTCCTCGACGCACGCATGGGTGTCCTAGCAATCGCGAGCCCATGTATCACCTAGTCAAAACACTATAGGATCCTACTTAGGTGTCCTAGCACTTCACTCAGGGACCGCTTCGTCGGTCCTCACTCATCGTACTACCGAAAGCGCACCATTTTAACCGTATCGAGGGCTGGTCAAGACCTCGACAGGCTTTGCCCGCGAGCGACGTCCCTGGACGACTCCCCGCTAGTTGTTGCAACAAACCTCCTCTTAGTAAAACACATGCTAGCATTCTGGCGTAAAACAGCCCTTTAAATGAAAACAGGGTTTTTATGCAAATAAAATTCCCAGTTTGAGATTGGTTCCACAAACCCCCTTTTTCCTTAATTCCCAATTTCATAATAATGAGAATCCTTGATCTCTCATCAGGGTTATCTACCCATCATTTGACTGATTGTCCAACTAGATTCTTGGTGATTTCGATCAAGGAAAATTAGTTTAATTCAACGGTAGCCTATTCTTGTATTTAGGAACTAGAATTGGTCACAAAGTTTTTGCTTGATTCAGATCGAGAGATAGACAACTAGGTTTACTATCCGTCCCTCTCGTAGTAGTCTAACCAAAATCATTCAGTTTAATTCTAACAAGGATTTTCTCAGATAAACAACTACTAAACTTCTAATCGTAAGGAAATTTCAACTTTGTGAATTTCATTCTTTCTTTTCCATGGTAGATTAAGAAATGGTTTTATTAGAGAATACTGGGTTTTAATGAAAATACTCTTCTTCGATTTAATCTATTTTTGGGTAAATACCAATTTGGTGATTTAACCACATAAAATATCTAAAGATATTTTTTTTACCATTTAATTTCTCAACCTTAACTCCCTAGGTGGAATTATGGTGAAAATTTCTCTTTTGTTATTAAAAATTAATTCAGATCTTTCTCTACTTAAATATCATTAAAAAAATTCTTTTAATTAAATATAATTATCTATTTTCTTAAATAAGCTTAAAATTCCTCTTTTTCAAATTCCTCTTTTTCTCATTTAATGAGTACAATCCAAATGTCATGGGAATTCCTCTTTTATCATAAAAATAAGTCTATCTAAAATTTCTCTTTAAATCAAATAAAAATATTCAATATTCCAAATATACCAAGAATTCCACTTTTACCATTTAAATGATTGAATTCCAAATATGATGGGAATTCCTCTTTATCATTAAAATTTTTCTTATGCATAAAAATAAATTTAACTAAAATTTCTCTTAAAATTGAATAAAAATATCCATTAATCCAAATATGACAAGAATTCCACTTTTACCATTTAAATGATTGAATTCCAAATATCATGGGAATTCCTCTTTCATTATTTAAATGTATTCATGCATAAAATAATCTTAACTAAAATTACTCTTAAAAATTAAATAAAAATATTCACTAATTTAATATACCTATTTTCCTCTTTCTCCATTGAATATGCATCGATCTCCATCATCATGGGAATTCCTCTCTTTGCATAAGAATGAATTTACTAGAAATTTCTCTTGTTCTCTAATTAATTATTTATGCATAAATATTAAAAATTAATTTTCCATGGATGTGATGAGAATTATTCCTTTAGCATAGGATGACTAATCCTAGAATATGGTAGGAAGTCCTCTTTTCACATTATGCATAAAAATGACATGTATTAATTTCTAAAAATTTTGCCATAGCTCCGCTCTGCTATTACTGATAATTTTTAATAATTTTGAAAAGAATAAAACTTAGTAATACAATTATGATAGATTAACTATCAATAGATCTAAATCATAAGTTCATCATAATGCATGTAACATAAAAGCATTAAAAAGCCATTTCTTTAGCCTCTAGCTTAAATAGCATAGAGTTTGATTTTAGAATTAAGAATTACTCCATGAGAAGCATCATTTGATATAGAGAATTGGTCATAGGAATGACCATTCTTTGGGGGAGAGAGATATATAATTAAATAACATCCAAAATTAAGCATAAAGATATGTGAATGATGAGATGAGAATGATATGTGAGGTTTTGTGAAAGGATGTGATGTGATGTAAATGGATGTGGATGTGGATGTGATAAGATGTGATGTAATGTAAATGGATGTAGATGTGAATGTGATAAGATATGATGTGATGTAAATGGATGTGGATGTAGATGTGATAAGATGTGATGTGATGTGAATGGATTTAGATGCAGATGTGGAATGACATGTGATGTTATGTAAAGGGGATGTGGATGTGAATGGATGTGATGTGGACGTGATAAGATGTGATGTGATGTAAATGGATGTGGATGTGGATGTGAATGGATGTGATGTGGACGTGATAAGATGTGATGTGATGTAAATGGATGTGGATGTGGATGTGATAAGATGTGGATGTGGATGTGGATGTGGATGTGATAAGATGTGATGTGATGTAAATGGATGTGGATGTGGATGTGGATGTGGATGTGATAAGATGTGATGTGCTATAAATGGATGTGGATGTGATGCGATAAGATGTGATGTAATGTGAATGGATGTGGATGCGGATGTGAAATGAGATGTGATGTGATGTAAAGGGGATCTGGATGTGAATGGATGTGATATGCACATGATGTGATGTAAAGGGATGTGGGTGTGATGTGATGTAAAGGGATTGGGATGTGAATGTGATGAGATGTGAAGTGATAGATGTGAATGTGAATGAATGGATGGATGTGAATAATCGTGCATGTGAATGAATAGATGGATGTGGATGAATGAGATGGGATGTGTATGAATGAGATATGATGTGGATGTGATGTAATGTGGATAGAATATATGTGATGGGATGGTGATGAGAATGAATATGATGGATATAAATGGATGTGATGTGATGGATGTGAAATGGATGTGATGTGAATTGGGATAGATGTGAATGGATGAGATGTGATGTGAAATGGATGTGATGTGATGTGATGTGATGTGAATCAAGATGTGATGTGAAATGGATGTGATGTGAATCGGGATAGACGTGAATGGATGAGATGTGATGTGAAATGGATGTGATGTAATGTGGATCGGGGTAGATATGAATGGATGAGATGTGAATGAATGTAATGTGATGAGATGTGGACATGGGTAGATGGGAATGGATGAGATGTGATAAGGATAAATGTGGATAGATGTGATGAGATGGGAATATAATGTGATTGGATAAGATGGAATATGATGTGATTGGATGAGATGGAATACGATGTGATTGGATGAGAATGGATGAAGGACTATGGGAATACATATGATTGGACGTGGATTAAGAAATGTAGATTGATGTGAAACAATGTGGAAAGACGAAAGTGCGTTATAGAAACTGTATTTATGACCTGTTTTAAATGACTGTTTTATGTCAAGAATGCTGGGGAAGCATTTTGACCATCATGTGAATGAGATCGTTGGTGGAGACCTAAGTGATAAAGTTGCAAACAGCGGAGAGTCAATGGTGGACGTCTCGCATAGCAAGGTCGGCCAAGGTCTTGACAAACTTGGGTGAGCTTTTGGTACGGTGGATGAGGGACCAAGGAAGCGGCCTATGAGTGAAGCGCTCGATTTAAATGGTGAGCTTCCGGTACGGTGGATGAGGGACCAAGGAAGCGGCCTATGAGTGAAGCGCTAGGTGACCTACGAAGGATCCTAGAGGGTGCTAACCATACGGTGCTCGGGCTCTGGGTCACCGAAGATACCCATGCGTGCGTCGAGGAAGAAAATCGAACAAGGTGTTAGAGTTGTTTTCTGAACTCGGGCATGGATCTAGTTGATTGACCTTGCTCGTCCTCAACAGATGAGTCCATGGCTCTTTTATATGGATCTGTTGGTTGATCTTGTTGATCTTCAACGGAGAGTCCATCTGGATTTTTATAAGTGAATATATTTCCGGGTACTATGAGCTAGGAACTATTGAAAAGGCCCCTGAGTGGACAGGTGGTGAGCGTTCTGGTTGTTGCCACCGATGAAGAAATGATTGGAAATTAGAATTCAACTGGATATTTTGGAGGATTATGATCTCAGTGATACTATGGTTTCATTAAAAGATTGTTTTAAAGACAGCTGAATCTATGAAAAAGGCAATTTCATTAAAAGATTGTTTTAAAGACAGCTGAATCTATGAAAAAGGCAATTTCATATTGGGTGTGTAAGTGGTGTGACTATCTTGAAGTTTGCATGAAGCGCCGGCTAGGGGGCCTGGGAACTCTTTTCCCTGGTACTCGGGATAAAACATAACCAAATTCCTAAATGGATCCTATCACTACATTGGTTGGGCGGTTGGTTGATACCAGCTATGAGACCCCCGCTCCTCCTCCGTGGTGCCCCCTCTGAGGGCGCTAGCGGTGGAAGCAGCGTCACCCTCTCACACGGGGCACGGATCGACACTCGAGGCCTCGCCCCACGGATGTCCGGACAAGAGACTAGTCCAGCGGTTCCTCTGAAACCGAACCCAGAAAAACGTCCCTCACTCGGAAGGCACGAGCGATTCCACAATGGAAAATCTTCTAACAGGGGGATTAATCTAACGGGTCAAAGTCTTAACTAGTTAAACTTATCCGACTGAACCTGAAGTCACATGGTCAGATCAAAGAAGAGACTTGCACTTGGTCCATAGAATCACCGCTTTTTTCCTCCTTTAACAACGAGGCACAGCCCACTGATTCCCTCCCACAGAACAAGGGTCTTCTCAGGACTTAATCTAACTAACATAACTAATCTTATCTTAATGGTATCGTAGGAATCCTCCGATCCAGCCTACCCCAACCAGCCCATGGGTTAGCCAACCACCCGGCCGACCACTGTATTGGTGGGATTCCTTTATAAAGATTCGGTTATGTTTTACCCGGGTACCTGAGGAAAAGAGTTCCCCGCCCCCTTAGCCGCCGGCGTTTCATGCAAAAATTAAGGTAGGCATTCTATATACACACCCAATATGAAATTGCCATTTATAACAAATTTGGTTAGGTTTTACCTGGGTACTGAGGAAAAGAGTTCCCCGCCCCCTTAGCCGATGTTTCATGCAAAAATTAAGGTAGGCATTCTGCATACACACCCAATATGAAATTGCCATTTATAACAAATTTGGTTGTCTTTAAAACAATCCTTCAATAGAAATAATAATATTACTGATCATCATCCTCCAAAATTTGAGTCCATTGTGTTACAAAATATGTCATCTGGACTCTCCATTGAAGACCACCTGGCCAACCAAACAACAAGATCCAATATCAAAATTTGATTCACAAAAATCTTTCTTTTTAGTAGTCCATCCGAATCCTCCTCGATACACGCACTAGAAACCGCGAGCCCATGCATTACCTAGTCAGAACCCTCTAGGATCCTACTTAGGTGTCCTAGCACTTTACTCAGGAACCGCTTCATCGGTCCTCGCCCATCATACCGGAAGCACACCATTTTAATCGTATCGAGGCTGGTCAAGACCTCGGCAGGCTTTGTCGCTGCCGCGAGCGACATCCCTTGACGACTCCCCACCAGCTGTTGCAACAAACATCCTCTTAGTAAAACACATGCCAAATGCTTCCTCCAGCATTCTAACGTAAAATAGTCCTTTAAATGAAACCAGGGTTTCTATATGCAAGTAAAATTCCCAGTTTGAGATTGGTTCCACAAAACCCCTTTTTCCTTAATTCCCAATTTCATAATGAGAATCCTTGATCTCTCAGGGTAATCTACCCATCATTTGACTGATTGTCCAACTAGATTCTTGGTGATTTCGGTCAAAGAAAAACTAGTTTAATTCAACGATAGTCTATTCTTTGTATTTAGGAACTGGAATTGGTCATGAAGTTTTTACTTGATTCAGATCGAGAGATGGACACATAGGTTTACTGTCCATTCCTCTCGTAGTCTAACCAAAATCAGTCGGTTTAATTCTAACAAGGATTTTCTCAGATAAACAACTACTGAACTTCTAATCATAAGGAGATTTGAACTTTGTGAATTTCATTCTTTCTTTTCCATGGTATATTAAGAAATGGTTCTATTAGAGAATATTGGGTTTTAATGAAAATACTCTTCTTCGATTTAATCTATTTTTGGGTAAATACCAATTTGGTGATTTAACCACATAAAATATCTAAAGATATTCTTTCTACCATTTAATTTCTCAACCTTAATTCCCTAGGTAGAATTATGGTGAAAATTCCTCTTATGTCATTAAAAATTAATTCAAATCTTTCTCTACTTAAATATCATAAAAATTCTTCTTTTAATTAAATACAACTATCCATTTTTTTAAATAAGCTTAAAATTTCTCTTTTTCTCATTTAATGAGTGCAATTCAAATGTCATGGGAATTCCTCTTTTTGCATAAGAATGAATTTACTAAAAATTCCTCTTTTTCTCTAATTAATTATTTATGCATAAATATTAAAAATTAATTTTCCATGGATGTGATGAGAATTATTCTTTTAGTATAGGATGACTAATCCTAGAATATGGTAGGAAGTCCTCTTTTCACATTATTCATAAAAATTACTTATGTATTAATTTCTAAAAAATTTGCTATAGCTCCGCTACTATTACTGATAATTTTTAATAATTTTGAAAAGAATAAAACTTAGTAATACAATTATTATAGATTAACTACCAATAGATCTAAATCCAATTTGTGGATCTAAATCATTAAGTTCATCATAATTTATATAACATAAAAGCATTAAAAAGCCATTTCTTTAACCTCTAGCTTAACTAGCATAGAGTTTGATTTTAGAATTAAGAATTGCTCCATGAGAAGCATCATTTGAATAGGGAATCGGTCATAGGAATGACCATTCTTTGGGGGGGAGAGAGATATACTTAAAAAATATACATAGGAATGACCATTCTTTGGGGGGGAGAGAGATATACTTAAAAAATATCCCAAATTAAGCATAAGGATAATCTTTTTGTGATTAATCATTAGAATTCATTACAGAGCTTCATTTGCATTGAAAAACCATTCATTTGAATACTTCTCAAGCTTGAGAGGGATTGAGAAGTGAAAACATTTAGAATATTAGAGAAAAAACCATAAAATCACATCTTACCTCCTGATTTGCTTGCTTCTCTATTCTTAGAATAAGCCCCCAACCAATAAATTGGTTAGTATGTTGAGAGGAAAGCTCCAAGGAAGGTTGAAGAGAGAGAGAAACTCCAATCTCTCCAAATTGTAGAGGATTTTTAGGGGATAATAGAAAATATGCTTATTTTAATGTAACACTAGCATGGTCTAGTTCACAGATGAGAATACAAAAGAATGAGGGTCTATTTATAGGTGAGGGAGGCCACTAACTGAGTCCAACTAATGTATGCAGATAAAAAGAGGGCAGTCAGAGAATTCAAAGAAGCAGATATGGTCTTCATTCGAGTACAGCCCAAAAGAAGTTCTTTATCTCTTAGGAAGTATAAGAAGTTATCCGCCAGATATTGTGGGCCATATCGAATTTCAATGAAAGTAGGTGACTTAGCCTACGAGCTTTTTCTACCTCATCATCTCAAAGTTCATAATGTATTTCATGTGAACCTTCTATAGAAATATGTGCCAAACCCAAATCATGGAAAGATGGTAAAACTTCAGTGACAAGATACCGTTGGCTTCTAAGTTACGCTAGCTCCTTCCTTTATATAAGTCGTAACTTTTACTTGCCGCTCGCAGTAATCTTACTTCCATCGATCTCCTTTCTTTCTTAATCTCCTTCATGGCTTGGTAGCAGGAATTGGTTTTATCCATGATGATTTCTCACCTTCAAGACGCAAGTGAGTCTGTGAAGAAGGATTTTATAGAACTGTATGAGCGCTCACTTTTCCCTCACTTGGGAACTTCTGTAGCTCAGACCAAATGGCGGACCTATCAAGACATAACTAGGGTAACACCCTGGGGTCAGCAGCACTTTCGTAACAATGTCCGCTTGGCTATGGTTATTGAAGCTTTGGGTTTGGGTCCCCGATACTATTGTGTGATGAGATCAAGGCATATTGGGTTTTCTGAGCGGGTCTTCTTACTAGCGTGTTTTCTTCCTCATCAGAAGATATACCTTTATCCCGTTTTTGGCTTGCCTCTCAGAGGTCCTTTTGTTAGATCACCTCATACCACTGAGGTAGGTGTGGCAATAACCAGCCGAATTATTCCCATAGATGAGTTACCTTATATATGTGCAGCTTGTGAGTGCTGCTTTTGTGACCATATGATGGACGGGCTTATGGAAGTGTAAAAAGTTCTTCTATCTTTACTGTATATGTTCCAAGAGTGAATAAAGTTGAAATCTTTGTTCTTGTCTTGAATCTTGCTCTCTTTGAGACTTTTCTTGGTGGGTAATCTTAATTAAATTTTCTCTCAGTCTCATATTCGTGTATCTTGCGAAATTACTCCCAGTTTGCGAGATGAGGACATCTCGCGTTTTTCAAGTGGGAGAGAATGTAAGATTCCTCCCTAGCCTCTCAAAATGTCCAGCATCTTCCCCTGTAATCAATCCCCTCTTCAGAAATATAAAAGATCTAATTTCTAACTGTTTTAACCTAGAGAGAGAAAATATTCTAGAGAGAGAATATTTAGATTTTTAATATTTTTGGATAGAAAATTATCTCATCTTATTAAAATAAGTTCCCCTGAAACAGAAATTCAAAAAGAACTTCCAATGTGCAATTGGAATTAATTGGAAATGGGTATAAAGGACCTTAGCCTAAGGGTCTAGATTTTCAAAAAAATTTGGATTATGGTCCAATTAAGGTTCCTATGGGCCAGTAGCATCAATCCATGTGTAGGGAGGAGATAAATCCAATTTGTAAAAGAAGATACCCAAAAATGAGTAAATGCTCACATAAGATGAAGAGTTGACTATGTACAAGGTTTATTAGTAAGAAACTATGAGTAATATCAAAAATATGAGATATTTTGGGTATTCAAAAATGAGTAAATGCTCACATAAGATGAAGAGTTGAAAATGTACAAGGTTTATTATTAAAAAACTATGAGCAATATTAAAAATATGAGATATTTTGGGTATCTAAAAATGAGTAAATGCTCACACAAGATGAAGAGTTGAAAATGTACAAGGTTTATTAGTAAAAAACTATGAGCAATATTCAAAATATGAGATATTTTGGGTATAATGATTCCATTTTGACACATATGTAAGGAAGGGGAGTCCCTTAAAGGAGGTGCATACTTCACATGCTTGAATGAGTTTTAAACTCAAAAATCATGTGATATTTTTATCGCTCCTCTCTCTTGAACCAAACCAAATCAAAATGGAACCAAACCGAATAAAAAAGGAACCAAACTAGATCCAAATCTAGTCCAAATTCAACCAAACTAAATTTAAAAAATTCTAGAATTCAGTTAGCTTTGGTTAGAGCTTCCCTCTCCTATAAATAGAACATGAGTCCTTTGAAAAAAAGAGGAGATTTCCATTAAATCTAAGTATCAGAGTGTTGTTGAAGGCTTAAAAAGGAAAAATGAATTTTATCAGAAATTTACGCATTGTGTTTTCATTCCTTAAGCTTTTTTAATGAAGACTTTTGATCGATGAATTGGATTCTATAGATGGACATCCCATGTTTAAATCTAAATTTCCATTAAATCTAAATTTTTGTTCACTTTTCGGATAATTGATCCTCTTAGGGATTCCAGATTCCTTTTTCAGGGAACTAGGAATAAATTAGTCATACATTCATTCAACTAAGCGTGTTTCTGGTCTTTTTTTGGGAAGTCCTTTTCCCATTCAGAAAGTACTCCAAGATTCTATCTTCCAAGAATCTAGACGTATACTTCAAGTTTCCAAAGGTCAAAAGTATTCAAAATTCCTTTTCTGATTAAGAATTATCCAAGTTTTCTCAATGAATATTTTCACATTCTTTCTCAAATTTCTCAAAATAAGATATACTCAATATTCTTCTTTTTTTGAATAAAACATTCATGGGATTTACAAAATCAATTATACCCATATTTCTTCTTTCAATATAAACACTAATTTAAATGAATCATTTTCATAATTCTCATAAATTGAATGATTCTAGAAAAAAAAATGTGCATAACCTTCTTTATTTTTCTGTCAATTGGATAATGCTCAAAACTCCTCTTTTTGCATAAAAAATATTACATAAATTTATTTCCATATTTTCTAAGAAAATGATAATACTTAGAATTTTGCTTTTGATAAATAAATAAGAATACTCATATTTTGAAATATGTCAAAAATTCCTCTTATAACATTTAAATGTTTGAATCTAGAATATCATGGGAATTTCTCTTTTAAATAAATATATAAAAAATCTCTCTTTTCTCTAATTAAATAAATATGCATAAAAAGTATTTTCCATAAATAAGACAAAAATCATTCTTTAGCATAAAAATATCTATGCCTAGAATATGATAGGAATTCCTCTTTTTGCTTTATTAAAATCATGCATTAAAAAAAAGATTATATTTTTTTCTGGAAACTTTTTCCATAGCTTCGCTGCAATTACTGAGAATATTCAATTTTCTATTTTAAAATGAATACTTGTAATGAAAATATGATAGGAACTCCTCTTTTAGACAAAAATTAAATTATGCATACATAGCATAATTATGATTAATTCTCTTGATTAATCTAAAATAACCATTGCTCATTTCTAAAAATGTTAGCATAACCCTCTTTCAATTTAGAATGAGTTAATATGATTTTTCTATATCATAAACAAGTTTAAAAGAATTAATCATCCTTTTTTCTAGATTAAAAATTATAAAAATAACTAATCTCTTTCTCTAGCTTGTCAAGCTTAGATTTTGGATTAAGATAAAGAGATTATCATCAAGAATTATCCTTCTACTAAGGATCTAGCCATAAAGATGATTAATCTTTTCAAGAGAGAGATTTTCTTAAAGAAAACATTATAATTAAGCATAAAGATTAATATTAATCTAATTAGACATTATGAATCTTTGGAAAGCTTGATTTGAATATAAAAAAACCATTTCTTTGAAAGCTTCTCACACTTTAGAGGGATTGAGAAGAAGAAAATCATTGAGAGAATTGAAAAAAAAAACCATTAAATTAGGTTTACCTTTGAATTTGGCTTGATTCTTTGGCTAGAAGTGAAGCCCCCAAGCAAGTCCTTGGCCACCAAGAGGGGGAGGGTAATCTCCAAGAGAGGATGGAGAATCGAGAAGCTCCAAAGCTCTCAAGAGAAGAGGCAAATTAAAGGGATAATAGAAATATGCTAATTTAGAGATAATACTGGCATGGTATTGCTCAAAGATTAAAAAAATTTATACAAAGGAATGAGTGTCTATTTATAGGTGAGGGAGGTCACTAAACAAGTCCAATTGGGTTCTAGAGCCTTCCATTGACCCAATTCAGACAAGATTTGGATCAATTTGGCCCCCTTTTTTATCCAGTTTGCACCAAGAGAGAGGAGAGATGAAATATCTTGATTTTTCTTAAATTAAAAAAACCAAGTAATGATGATAAAAAAGGCACCTACCTCAAGTGTCTTTCCCTCCTTATATTGAGTTGTCAAAAATGCATCATTTTACCAAAATATCTCATTTTTTTACTAATATACCTTAATTTTTAACTAATAAACCTTGTACTCAGTCAACTCTTCATCTTATGTAAGCATTTACTCATTTTTGGGATGTTTTGTTTTATTCTTTGCATTTTTGTCATCCCAACACTTGGATTAATCCTATCGGCCCTTTGGAACCTTATTTGGACCTTAATCCAAATTTTTTTGAAAATGTGGACCCTTAGACTAAGGTCTCTTATACACATATTCAATTAATTCCTAATGCACATTGGAAAGTTCATTTTGAACTTCTATTTCAAGGGAATTCATTTTAGATATCAGGAGAATTTTTGTATCCAAAAATATCTCAATTTTGAATTACCTCTCTCTAGATATTTTCTCTCTCTAGGCCAAAACTAGGTAAAACAAGATCTTTTTCCATTTCTGAGAGGGAATGATTACAAGAGACAGAAGGGGAGGTTCTTACACCTTTACATCTCAAAATCTAGAGGGAGGAATCTTACATCCTTCTGCATGTAATGGTTCTTGGTGATGTATAAAACTTATAAATATTAAGATGACAAGAGTCTTCCCGTGCCCATCAAACATATAGCATAAAGTGCACTACGTGTGACTATGCACACAAATCGTCTTAACTCTCTCAACTTGGTTGTCGTGAGCTATGCCGCAACAATAACCTTAGAATAGGCAATTGGGAATATATTCTGTCATAAACCAATGCCTAGGTGTACATCTTCATGGTAGATTTGACCCTCAAGTTGGAATCATAATATCTGGGCCTTTGCTCTCTGCAGCTCCCTCTCAGGTCTTATCTTTTCCTAGCTTTGGCCCTTCCATCCTTCTATTGAGTATGCATCAATGAGATTCTGTTCAACATTCATCCGGTTGAGGAGATACTTTTGATAACATATCAGGCAGTGGTTAACTCAAGCTAGAGAATAGGAGCCTGTAGCAAAAAACTTGTGCTTGGGGGCCATTCCAAGTGGAAAGAAGAGACTAATGGTAACTACTGCAAAGGTAGTGATAAATTGAAGATTTTTTTGGTGGAGAATGACTCTGGGAAGAATGGCAGAAGCTATCTCCGGCCTGAATGGCTTCATGGATGCTCCCGTCTCACAACCAAGCACACCAAGCTTTTCATCGGAGGCCATGTGTGTATTTGATTGCTACAGGTTGAGAATCCAATTTCAACAACATTATAACTATTCAAAAAGCCAAATATAGGATGGAGACAGGTGGTGCGGGAGTCCCATGCCATCGAGCAACACATACACGCCCCCTCCTCTCTCCTTTTGCAGCCTTTGCATGTGTTTTCCCCCACACCCTATACTTAAATTGGGTTGTATAATCTCAATTTTGGCTCCTTTATAGGTCAGCATTTTCTCCATGCTAACACTCCTCCTTCTATCCCACACCTTCTTTATTAATGATTTTTGCCAAAGAGAAACCATACCATAATTGCCAAAAATATGGTTATAGCTATTCAAGCTTTCAATTAAAATAATATAGCAAAAAGATGAAGGAGATAACCTTATCCTCTCACTAAAAAGAGAAAAAGATAACCTTATCCTCTTACTAAAAAGAGAAAAAGATAACTTATCTATTCGTTGTGTTCATCGTGAGAAGCATGAAGAGTCCCTCGAGATTGAACACTAGCTCTGATACCAATGTAATGCTCCTTGCATCATAAGCTTGAGGTCTTGTAAGACTAGAACCTTGATTCTCCACCCAACCGTATTCCAAATAGTCCCTTACCTCATGGTTATATAGGGCTAGATGGTGTATGACCTTCCAACTTCAACCCCTTGACCTTTCATTGGGTAAACATTGCCTTTTCCTTGTCCAATGCCTCTTCAACTACCCATGTGTCCCTTGGGCTTCCATTATGCACCATCTACTTTCCTTTTTACTTTAACTTTAATGCCTTCTCTTAACCATTGCTTAGGTATTTCCTATTTTAAATCCCCTAAAACTTATTTATATGAAGCCTCTAGATCTTCCAAATCCATTAGCCAAAATGTCCCTCATCACCATTCAGAATGACTCCTTCTCCCTCGACCATAAAATGCTCCGCACTATCCAAGGTTGCCTATACTATGCCCAAATCAAAACCCCCCTTGGCAGCGTCTTAAGGGTCACCTACTTATTGGCTGAATGCCATGCCATATTCCATGTACGTGAAGTTTCCTTTTTCCTTGACAAGGTTGGCCTCATGGCCTTCTATTACTACTACCAATCCCCATGGGGCCTGGATTTCCCTCTTATGCTCCATTACATTGAGTCCTACCACAATATAAACAATTCAAGGGAGGTTGAGATGGCGAATGGGTCAGTACCAATCCCCATGGGGCTTGGATCTCCCTCTTACCCTCCATTACATTTAATCCTACCACAATATAGATAATTCAGGGGAGGTTGAGATGTCGGATGGGTCACTTCATTAGATCCTATGTGCAAAGCCGTACATGCATAAAAATTCCATTCTGGGAAGGGGGCTATGATCGAGGTTTGGAACTTAATCACATGATGATGGCCTTAATTCTAATGGGGCTAAAATTTAGCGACTAGTCATCTAGGAATGGGTGCCACTGGCCCATGTGCTCGCCTTCCTCACTCACTATAGAAGGTCTAGGACTATCGCAGTAGGGGGTCCCTCACTTTCCTCTCTAAGCTTCTTTTAGTGAACCGTCTGACAAATTGTTAATCCAATTCTAGGATTAACAAGAGCTACCGCCATTATCTTACATCAAGGAGTCACGGTAGATACACCAAAGGGTCATACATTCAAGATATGAAGCAATAGTGTCCAAAGCTACAACTTGGACTAGCACCCATAATGGTGTGTCGGAGTATGTATGGCAATTCCCACTTCAAGATCATGTGGTAGCAAGTTAGGATGAAGTCCTAAGTGATGTACTTCATGGATATATTATGAGAGTAATCATTGTAATAGCATTAGGCCTCTCATGAGCCTAAAGTGCCCGATCGGCCACAGTTTAAGTGAATGTGAACACTTATGGCCATGTATATAAGTGAATATCTCTCATAATACAACATACTCTCCCATTTTGCAATTGAGTCTTGCTCTTGCTAATCATCTTGCTAATCTCTCTCCCTAATGCATGCTAGTGAGTGTGTGTGAGTGAAGTGAGGTGAGAGGAGGGATGAGGACCCGTAGTGCAACACGGCGGTGTGACAATGCTCGCGGAGACGCGGTAGAATTTCTTCTCAAGGAGTTGTAGAGCTTGGAGACCTCAAGGGTTATGAGCTCGGCCATTGGAAAGATCCTCACGATAGTTGCGGTTCACCAGGTAATCTCTTTTTGGAAATGTTTCAAGGAGGGTTAGGGTGAGCCATAACATTTTTGGCACCGCTGCTGCCGGGGAGCCATCCCTTGGCTTTTTCCATCGTTTTGCCTCTAATCTACATATAACCTATTGCTCATTATCTTGATTAATGGTTTCCCATGAAAAAGATGTGGATTTGTGTGAGATTTGGTGTAGAATAGCTCTCTTTTTTGTTTTTGAAAAGAATGCTTTTTGCTTAATTTTTAGATTAATTTGTTGCTTTTGTTGTTTTTCATGTTCTTAGGGCTTACACATAGTTTGTATTAGGCTTATTTTGCATCCATTACATCAAACAATGCAATAGAATGCAATTCTTAGTGATTGTTAGCTTTCTTTAGTTTAAACATAGAACTAAGATCATTAATTTTAGTTTAATTATATATTTTTTGTTAAAATTTATTGGATTAGAGTGTTAGCAAGCATTAGGTGTAGCTTAATCTTTCAAAAAATTTCTTAAAACCATCAAAAAACCTTTGAGTTTGACTAATTTCTCTTAATGGACTGGTTTTTGTCATTAAGGGTGATTAATCTTGTTCAAGAGGCCAAAATTTTAGAAAATGTGTTAAATGGGGTCTAAATTGATCATATGAGTAGTCAAAATTAGGGTTTTTGAGTGTTTTGAGAGCATCTAGATGCATCAAAACACCTAATCACATCAAATTTTTTCATCAATTGGAGAAATTTGACTCTCTTTGCTTAATTTTGCCTTAAATGAGGAGACTATAATTAAGAGTCTAAATAATCCCCTATTTTAGATTAATTTACACCATTGTTGATGCACAAAGATTAGTATTCCCTTGCTCCATCCAATGATGTGCTCAATTGTGTGAATTAATTAGGGATTAATGGTTAATTAGAGTCCTTGATTAGTATCAAAGAGGGAAAGATTAGTGAAAAGATTAATCTTAGATTAATTCTTAATCAATTTTTTACATAAATCATTAAGGCTAATGAGCATTCAATGAGTAGATGCTCTCATGAGTTGACAAAATTGTCCATTTTGGGGGTCATTTATGAAAGGTGTAAGGAGTGTTATTAAAAGGTTGACTTTTTTTATTCACTTACTTTTTTGGGAAAATACCCATACCCCTTTCATTTTAAACTCAAAAATATTCTCCCCCTAAAAGGGAAATTCGTATTTCCCACTAGACTCCCAAAAAAAAATTTTTGGGCCATGAAAAATTCCAACCGTGAAAGAAATTCCGGCCGGCCCGTGAGTTTCGGCTATGAAAAGTCAAACGTTTAAAAAAAATCGAATTTAATATTTCTTTTTGAGCTTGGGAGAGTGTGCCAAAAGCTACCCAAATGTGATTTGTGTCATTTTCTCCCCAATTTCACGGCATGAAAATTTAACGTTTCACAGCGTTTAAAAAAATGAATTTAATATTCCGAGAAGTCCAGTTCACGCGTGAAAATTTAACGTTTCACGGCGTGAAAACTTAAGGTTTCACGACGTTTTAAAAAAAACCGAATTTAATATTCCGTGAAGTCTGGTTCATGGCGTGAAAATTTAACATTTCACGACATGAAAACTTAAGGTTTCACGACGTTTAAAAATAAAATAAATTGAATTTAATATTTTGTGAAGTCCGGTTCACGGCATGAACCATTTTCTGCAATTTCACGGAGCTAGAGTTCACGTGAAAAAAAAGTAAAAATTTTATAAAACTCGTGAAGTCCGTCGATGTGAAAAGGGGTTTGTCGTTCCTCACTTTTTGAGGCATTAAGAATGTCTAGTCTTGAAGGTTTTCATCCTCTCTTAGAGATGTTGGGTGTAAGGTTTTAAGCAAGGCTGCATAAAATTATGGGAATGTCAATTCCAAGATCGATCCTTCTTTTGCCATTGCTTCACTTGGTTTAGATGAGGAACACCTCGTAGCATGATCATCTTCTAGCATGTTGTCATCTATACGTATTGCTTCTTTGCAACATTGATCGAATGTTTTCGGATTGGATACAATGATCAAGTTGTATAAGCAGTTATTCTTCAAGCCCATCATGAAACATCGCTTCAATTGAACATTGTTTAATTTTTCCCATGACTCACAATGTGAGTCCAAGAGTTGACACTCAATTGAATAGAGATTTGTCACTGCACTCCATCAATCACCTTGTCTAGAAAAGCCATGTATAAAGGCTAATTTCAAGGTTTTGAAGTTGGCCTTGATCGCGCCAGCATCAATTTGATAAACCATCGACTAGCTTTTTCCTCTAAGCATAAGTTCAACGCATGTACCTTAGTGGGGGAAGTTAGGATTTCTAAAGGCTTCACATCTCTGTTCAAACATTTGAATGAATTGAACAGGGCCTGTTGTTCCTTCGTATTTGCCCATAATTTTAAAAATTTATATGGCCGTATTTCTGTATGAGTCACTGAGACCGTATATGAGTGCTCTTGTTGGAAGAGACTCAGTGAGTCCTTGGTCCACCCCCCTTCCTAGACTAGTCAGTATGTCTAAGGTGTGGGCATCCAAAAAAGGGTTGGTACTTATAGGATTTGTGGGAATGTTAGGCAAGGGACCAAAGCTCGGTGGGATCGAAGTGATAGTAGGTGTAAAACTTGATGACACGCTTGTTATAAGCATGGCCAATGGCATTGGGAGGTGAATTTGTGGCATAGATCTCAATGGCTCGAAGATGTCAGCCATTGGGTTCAGTCCTTGTGTGATCCCTGGCAATCCCTCTATCGTGGCCATGTCAGAGTGCCTAAATGCTCCTTAATGAGAAATCAGAGTTTTTTTTTAACTTTTTTATACTTTCCCATAGCACGTTACAGCCTCAAAAGGCTTGGCGTACTCTTCGTTGGATCAAATGGGTGTCCGTTCGCCCTAATTAGCTTAGGCGCTATATGCACGTGAACGACCTCTTAGAGATATCTTTGTGGAAAAAGCGTATGCTAAGAACTTCCCAGATGGTAGAGGAGGTCCTAAAACCTATTTTCCATCACTGTCTCAAGATGAAAAATGTTTATGAGAATTTTTTCCCTGTTTCGTAGCACGTTTTTGAGGGTGTTCCAACAACAGGAATTTTATAAAATTCTATATGAGGGAGTTGTAGTATTTTTGGAGTTTTGTTTCCCTGAGTCATCCATGATTTTGTCGTTTAGACTCTCAAAAAGTAGCCTGAATATGGCTTATCGTTCTCACGCTGGTTTTTGTGATTTTTCGTGTTTTTTGGGCTATTTTTTGCCTCGATTTTTGGGTCAAATTTTGAGGCTGCTGGTCAGAGGCCAAAATAGTTGATTTTGACTTCGAACGATCGAGCCTAAAGCCGAAGAGCTCCATGTCAGCTTTTCGATGAGCCCTAGAGCGCCTTCATCCCAATCCTCATTGTGCATACAAGGCACCTATTCTTCTATACTGCATATATTGCAAAACCTTTGACCATGATACTAAAAAGTGTCCTGCTTCATCCACAATGTACTCAAAACCTCCTTCTCCCATGCACCAAACAAAAACAGTCCAAAGGGTAGAAACTGCTCAGGAAGCAGTTAGTCGAACACTATAGTGTTTCTATTGTCGTGGACCTCACAAGGTGGCAGTCTACATAGTTTGGAATACTTCCATGCCCATAGTCACTGACACCTTGTGAGTGACCAATGTGTGAACGATGTGGCATTGATCACGTTCCAAGATTTCTCGAGACGAGTTGCTTCAATGCAGCTTGTCTCACAAAATATAACTCTTAACGTCTTAAGTGTACAAAACGGACAATTGGCTAGGTACCCTTGAATGTGCTTACACGCTTACAAGCCAAGGTACGAGAAACAGTCAAAAGAAAAGAAAATGATAATACCTCAACATGGGTAGAAGAACATGCTTTAAAACAGAACCCGAAAGAGAAAATAAAACCTTCTAAAACCAAGAAAAACAAAGGACAACAAACTGTTGAAACCAAGGTTGAATTAAAAGATAGGAAAAAGGAGTCTGTAGAGGACATAAACCCAAAAAGGGACACAAACAAAAAGGAGCCAAAAGCTATACATGATGCAGAAGCATCCACCTCACTACCACACAAACCTCAACACCCATATGTGCAACACAGGATACAAAAATGCAAAGGAAAATTTAATCTCGTCGCATGGGTAAATGTAATGAAAAACTGACAAACGAAAGAAAGTCAAAGAATGAAATAAGTTCTAGTACATCACTAAGTGAGGATGAAATAAGTTCTTACTCTTCGCTCAATGTACCACATAGACCAATCAAGAAACTAGAACCCACCAAACCACCCCAAATGGATAATGATGATCACATGACATATGCGGAACGTAGAAAGCAAGCTCAGGAGAGCATGCTTAGCTTGGTTGAATGTCTTACAGGGTCAGCGGTTGTGATTGAGCCTCATAATGCCAAACCTAAAACAGCAACCAAGATACAAAGCCTAGAGGAGTACTGCTTCCCCTTTCAAGAGGAAGACATACTCTCTACAGAAGAGTTATTTGGAACAGATTGTACAAACTATACGCTTGAGAAAGCGCGTGAGGAATTCGATAATTTCCTTACAAGATTAAAATAGTCTCTCAAAACCTCATTCGGAGGAATGCTCTTCTCTCATAAAATAAAGCCAGCATCACATCAACACTTGCACCTTTAAGGGCTCAACCTAAGTTATACCAAGACATAAAGAACTCCATAAAATAGGACTGTGAGAATTTGCAAGTTTCCAAACAGTCCTCATTAAGAATTATCAGAGGGCCAAGTGTGCCAGTGTACGCATTGGAGTGTACGCATTGGGTACTCTTAAAAAAGCTGAAAGCCAAAATGAGAATGAAAGTGAATGGGAGTATGAAACAGAAACGGGATCTGAAAAGCCGAAACAATAACCAAAACACCCATGGTTCCTTTGGAAGATTCTATCATAGTATGGTTGGATTTCCATAGTATGGTTGGATTTCCCTACAAGCAATGATGTTAAGCACAAACGCGCATTGATTAGCCCTCGAGCTAGTCATAACATCGTGATAATAGACACTTGGGTGTCATTGGGACAACCTAAAATCATCCCTACAAGCAGTAGTCTTTCAAGAGGAGCCAATGGACAAAACATTGAAGTTCGAGGTTACTTTAGATACACTACTCAAACAATCGTCGATGGCGATATGGAATTTACATTCCATGTTACCCTAGATTCCCTTGAGTATGATGTCGTTCTTGGTAGAACTTGGATAGGTGAATCGTTGTATTCAATAGATGAATCCATGTAAACACTCACCTTGAACACTCCTGCAAAAGCAATGTAAAATTGCTATTACGGGAAGAAAAAACCTTGCAAAAGCTGGAAGTACCAATATATCTTATTGAAAATATCCCTAGGATTCTGGTTGGATTGGAAATTGCAAATAAAATCACCATAGCTCAAGCACAACTTTATCCAACACAAGAACACAATCTCATGACCCTCGAGCTATGGGATTTGTTAGGTCAACCAACACTCACGGCACATCCTGAAAGAATGAACTTTACACAAGACTTGAACATGCCATGTTTAGGGTACTTTGAACATACAATGTATATTGAAACTAACCCCCTTACTTGCAAGTTTTTTTTGGTTGAGTACGTGTTGGAAGCAGATTTGATCTTGGGTCATAATGATGGTCAACGACAAAAAGTTGACAATACCATACTGCAAGGAAGAGGATCCAACTTTAATGGATATCTATGATGCTGAACACAAAAGGATACAAGCCTCTTCCACAAAAGCCCCTCTACACAATGACCTACCATCTGCATCAACAAACGACTCCGACAAAGCTTCTACTCCTTCAACAACATCATCACCTACGAAGCTCGATGCCAAAACCTCGCAATCAACAGCTATTCCTGAAGAAGTTCCCATAGCCAAACCATCTATCTCTAATAAGGAACTCAAAGGAAAGACCCCAGAGCCTATGCATCTTCATCGGTCTTCCTCAACGCAGCACTCAAAGGCCTAAGGAAAAGAAAAGTACTCCACAACACAGTCCACAAAAGCCTATACAAGTTCCTCAAAAATCTCCACCAAGTCATCAAGTCTGGATACCAAAAACACTGCTGCACGCACAAGGGTACTACCAAAGAAATACCAAAAATTGGGTCTCCAAGTGCATCACAATGTCCACTAAGCTTGCACTAAGAAGAAAGCAGCAACACCAAGCACATCAGCCACCCTCTATAATGTTCATCAAAGATGAGTGCCTATGCATGTGCTTCAACAACAAGGATACTATGATGGTAATTCCATCATATGGTTGTCAAAATCAAACAATGTGAAGAAAGCCTCACCACCAACTTCAACCCCAACAGCTTCACCTAAAGTTCGAAAAGAATGGAGGCCTAAGCAAAGACCAGCAAATCACTCAATCAACAACTCTCGTGCATTCAGCACCAACACAAGAGCTTATGTGTCTAACCAAACAATCAGCAGTCTTCCCTACTGCCTCAACAACATCTGAGCAACAAATTCTAGAATCAATACCTACATCTGCAACGGAGACTTATGAGCGCATCAAGGACAAAATAACAATGCTCTTGTCATCCCTCTGGATGTGAGAAATAAGTGCATAAGAAGTAGTTGCTTGCAGTTGCTTGAAAGTCATGACCTAGATGACCCAAAAAAAAACTATTAAGGTCAAAACCTAAAAATTTACGGAATTCCATCTCACAGAGTTCCATCTCATGGCTTAAGAACCTGCACTTTCACAATTTAAGCCTCATCACGGATTAAGCCATCTCATGCATTAACCTTTTTCAATAATCTGCAATAGCCATTATATATCTGTTAGCTTATTGATTACTATTATTTTGGCTAAATTAATGTAGCAGCTGCTCCATGGGTACATATCCATACTTATACATTGGACAACATTTGCACCAAAGCCTCACCATCGACAACTTCCAGGTATATCTCTGGATTGGGGGGCCATGGTGGGCGAAAGTCTGGTCAATGGTACAACCCATTGCCTGAAATTTTCCTTCAAATTACAAACCTCTCCAAACGACACCACTATCTTCACAAATCAATGATCTTCAATCCTTACTGAAGATATCTATATTAGCCTCACAAGTCGACGTAATTTTTTCAATCCTCACCAACAAGTGGCTACTTCAACACAGAGCAGTTCAATAAGAGTCTATATGACTCAATTCTTGTACTTCATGTAAATCTACTTTTTCATAAGAGCACTTCAATATACATAAAAACATAAAAAGCACGTGGGCAGAAGAAGATAGGAACAGTTTCTTCTCGACAAGAATCCTGCACCACACAAAGGGACATCATCAAAAACCAATTTCTTCAAATAATGAATGTCTTCAATGAATCAAATGAAGAACTGAGAATCACCATCTCGTTCTGATGATTAAGTCTACGTTCCTCCGAATCCTTTCCTCTCTTCTCTGCCATTATTAACATCTCTTAGTGTCCCCACTAACAAAAATCACATGTAACCTTGCTGATGATTGCCAAAAACAAATTGAGCAAAAAAAAAGAGGGGCTCACAAATATAAAAAGGCAATCATTCCCCACCCCCCACCCCGTTAGGAATTCCCAATACACCACTAACCTCTTCATTCATTAACTAGCTTTTCTTATTCCTTCTGGAGGAACAAAGACCATTGAATGTCACTCATCATCAACGCCATCGACAAAGCTTGTTCATTCTCCCTACATAAAGGTCTTCAACGCAATCACGCGGACACGATCGCCATCAGGAAGGGGGGAATGTTAATCCAATTCTAGGATTAACAAGAGCTACCACCATTATCTTACATCAAGGAGTCACGATAGATACACCAAAGGGTTATACATTCAAGATATGAAGCAATAGTGTCCAAAGTTACAACTTGGACGAGCGCCCATAATGGTGTGACAGAGTATGTATGGCGATTCTTGCTTCAAGAGCATGTGGTAGCAAGTTTGGATGAAGTCCTAAGTGATGTACTTCATGAATATATTATGAGAGTAATCATTGTAATAGCAGTAGGCCTCTCATGAGCCTAAAGTGCCCAGCAGGCCACAGTTTAAGTGAGTGTGAACACTTATGGCCATGTATATAAGTGAACATCTCTCATAATACAACATACTCTCCCATTGTGCAATTGAGTATTTCTCTTGCTAATCCTCTTACTAATCTCTCTCTCTTATAATGCTCGCGGGAGACGTGGTGGAATTGCTTCTCAAGGAGTTGTAGAGCTTGGAGACCTCAAGCGTTATGAGCTCGGCCATTGGAAAGATCCTCACGACAGTTGCAGTTCACCAGGTAATCTCTTTTTGGATGTGTTTTAAGGAGGGTTAGGGTGAGCCATAACACAAATTGGGACAAAGCCTAAGGTCCAAACCTCGTGCAAGAACTCGACAAGCAAGGTGCATTACATATATATGCTCACAAAGATCCTCTTTTCATGCCATTGATAAAGGGCTTCCCTCCCCTCTTGTGCCTCGCTCAGCCCGTTCCCTGCCTTGTAGTGCCATGCTCCCCTGACACCCCCAAGCCACACCCTCTTTTGAAGGAACACAAACGAGAGCAATCGTGCACTCCATCCATTTATTCCCTAGTAAATCATTGTTGGATGGTCTTTTGCAGGAGAGAGGAAGTACTTCCTCTCCTGCAATTGACCACATAAAGTAATTCCTCTCCCCATTTGACCACATAAATTCGTGCACATTACCTCAAGGGGGTGTAAATCATTGTTGGATGGTCTTGTAGGAGAGGAAGTACTTCCTCTCTAACAAGAGAGGCTGTACACATATGTCTTTCAAAACAATTATATACATTGAGTAGCCAAGCCTCGCTGGTAACCTTTCTAATTCTCAAAGTTTGTTTTGTACACAATTAGCACCTATAGTTGATGCAGAATGACTCCAAAGCCCATGGGGATGCCCAACAAACAAAAAATTGTTCCCTTCTGGAATTACTTCACATTGTTGGTTTAAAAGCCACTTTGCAGGCTAAGACATAAGTGTTTTGATGCTAATTTTAGTGTGATTGCTATGGTTGATTTTAGACCTGGAGGCAAGGTAGAAAATTTGTAAAAAGTGCCAGAAAGCTTTTATAGACTCTTCATCATTATGCATTCATCATTGTGTAATAGATATCATCTGTGAACTGTTGGAGGCACATTTGACTTACATTTTATCACTTCCCTTCAGGCGGCCTTCATCTATAACCGATTTCATAAGACATCCTAGAGAGAGAGAGAGAGAGAGAGAGAGAGAGAGAGAGAGAGAGAGAGAAACTTATATTAACATCTATGAAAGGCCAACGTGATACCCAAGCTCTAGCATTTCCAAACGTAGTTTTACTGTACTTAATAAATAAGGGGCCTAGACTGATACTTTTTAGAGAATGAAGCACAAAGTCCCACTTTAGACTATCATTTTAAAACAGATATAATCTCGTTGCTTGTTTTGGGATGTTCATTCTCAATGCTACCATAGCCTCCCACAATGGCTATGGTAGCATTGAGAATGAACCTTCCTTTGATAAATCCTTTTTATTCATGTCAGATTCATGCTTTGAGATGACTAGATAGTTTGCGAGCTAGACTATTAGCAAATATTTTGTAGGCTATGGTCTAGTTAGAAATGGAGTATTTATCATGCCTCTTGTGTATCAGTTTGATAAGTCCTTTCATGGTAAAGGGCAGGGCTTCAAACATCACTAATTTTTCCCACACTTTGAGCAGGGGTGTGATTAATGACTCTTTATTCGTTTTGAAGAACTCATTGCTTCTTCCCACACTTTGAGCAAGGGCTTCTTCCCACACTTTGAGCAGGGGTGTGATCAATGACTCTTTATTTGTTTTGAAAAACTCAGTCTGGGAGACCGTCCAGACCAGGATTTGGCAGAGGAAGACTGTCCAGACCAAGACTCTTACCATTTTTCAGAGAGTCAATAGAGTTTTCCACTTCCTTTGTAGAGAAATTCAGCTCAAGAGTGCTGTTAGAAAGAGGAGGGTTCTAGACATTGACACATTTTGGAGGCTTGGAGTCTCTCTTCACTCTAGACTATAGGAGCTAAAAATCACAGAAAAATGGCTCTCCACTAGTACAAGATTCTCCTCAGCCATCACTTCTTTTCACCATGGGAATGAAGTCCTTTTCATTAGTATAAGATTCTCCTCAACTGATTCCATCCTATAGCCCCATCACTTCTTTTTAGCATGGGAATGCCGTCCTTTTCATTCTTCTTTTCTAAGAATGGAAAACATCTCTTTGATTGGCTTGCCCACCTTCTGGGCCAACAATTATCTAATAGCAAAAAGGGATTTGTTTCCAAAGGAGTTATTGCTCCGGGCTATTTGAGCTTTCACCGTGGGGAGCATGGGGTTTGTATGGAACCAACCAACCCTCACTTTATGACTTTTTTTTTTCTTAAGGACAATAGGATGGGTTTGTGGTTTGAAAGGACAATGGAACTGAGGACCTTTAGTTTAGATTTCAGAAAGGTGCTAGTACTTAAACCATTTGACAAATAACATCTTTCCAACCATGCTTTTTTTGATGCTTGGTCCTACTTGGCCATTAGACCATGTGAACTCTCTATTGAAGGCTATGTCCGTTAAGGAGTGAAATCCTTTACAATTAAGTCATTTTTTCTTTTCTTGCCTCTCAGAGGGTTTTACTCACCATGTGGAACCGTCTTCCTTGTCTTCCACTATGAAAATCTCCCAACATGATGATTGGGGCATCAGCATGTAGGAGTGAAGACCATAGCTTTGGGTGAGAGCTCGCACACCCATAGGCATAAATGGAGGCTGCATCCCATTTATATTCCCTAGTGTCCACATGCAGGGCCACCCATCCCTAGTGTCCACATGCAGGGCCACCCATCTATGATTCGTATCTTTTTGGACCTCTGTGATGGAATTGGCCATTTATTCAAAACCCCTATGGATTTTCTTTCCTCTAGGGATGGTTTGTGTTGTACCAAGTATAGAGTTGAGATAATCTTTTTAGATTACTCATCAACACTTCAATTGTCACTTGTAGTTCGTGAATACATATGAAATCAGGGTTAAGGGCTGACTACCATAACAAATCTTTGAGAATCCTTGGCCAGTTGGGGTCGGTTAGGCCTTAGATGTTGTAAAAACAGCAATGAGGCCAAGTTCATTTTCTTCGCCTTGAGTAGTCTTCTCATTCATTTGGTGGGGAACCCTCTCCTATCTTGGAAAGTCTCCTTTTATGTGCTTCGCCTGCAACTTCAGCTTGCAAAGCAACAACATTCCTAATACTTTGTTTGATTGTCGAGACAGGGAGGAAGATCTGCTTTTTTCTCTTGGTAGAGCTCCTCTCTTTAGCCAGAGAAGGCTTGTCAGCAGCTAGGATGACCATTCTAGTGGCCTAGAAGTCCATTTCCTCCATCTCTTTCTCCATGTCACTTCCATTTTCAAGAGTTGACAAAGGTTGAATAATGGCGAAAAACTTTTAGTGGGAGGTGATGGCAATTCTTAAGGATTCCTAAAATCTAAAGGTTTTTAGCTAAGACTTATCCAAAACCACCAATTTCAAAACCTAAGTGCAATAGTCAAGGGTATGTGCAAAATACACCAAACTTGGACTTTTTCGCAAATTGGTCCAAAGTTGAGTGCGTTCAATTTTCTTTGGATTTATCGACATACAAATAATTGATTTTACTAAAATACTCATTACTTTAGGAAACTTGGGGTATCCAAATATTTTGTTTGAATGAAATAATGACTTTCTTTGTTGACAACACATACCGTAAAGGACTTTTCCTAAGCTCTAATTTCAAATATACATATAAAACAAACACACATACCACAAATGTGTTTTTCGAAGCTCTAATTTCTTAAAATTAGTTTAAATCTTTTCCCGAGCTCTAATTTCTTAAAATATGTTTAAATTATTTTAATATTTTCAAATATACATATAAAACAAAAACACAGGCATATATGTATCACTATACATGTATATATGTGCACCATATATACATGTGTATATATATGCATACCATACAAACATACAAACATACATACATATAGATACACATGTATTTACACATGTACATATACATATACATATATGTATATGTATGTGTACACATGTACACATACATATACATATACATATACATGCATATATGTGTGTACCATATATGTGTGTGTGTGTGTGTGTATGTATATATACATATGTACACGAAATAAGATGAACTGTACCGTTTCACACATGGGGACAAATTACCACAATGGTCGGTGACACATATATATAGATGTGTTACATATACGAATAAGTGCATATATATACATATACATGTATATATGTATATATATATATATATGCACACCAAATAAGATGAACTGTACGGTTTCACACATGGGGACAAATTACCACAACGGTCGGTGACATCTATATATAGATATATGTGTGTGTGTGTGAGAGAAAAAAAAAGAAAAAGATGTGTGTGTGTGTTGCAGGCTAGACTCTGCGACGGGAGAAAAGCGAAGGGTTGCGAATTTGAGGGCTGCGTGAATCGGAGTTGGAGTCTGGAAGGAAGGAAGGAAAGAAGTGGCATTTGCTGCTTTCTCAAGCTTTGCATCACCTTCTCCTTCCGATCCTTCAACTACCTCCCTCAAGAGTAAGTGGTACCTCCTCTTTGTGCTTCCGATTTTTGCAGGCTCGATTTCCCTTCAAAAACCTGAAAAACCTGCGCTTCATGGTTCACCATGTGCACTCTGCTGTCTCCTTCTATCTGCTCTGCTTATCACTTTCATTACAAAGAGTTTATCACGGACGAGGATAATTTGAACCCGGGTCTGCTTGCCGCAGTCAAGCAGACCCAGCCAAACTAGGGCCCATCAAACCATCCAACACTACGGCAAGCAGACCAGGGCCCATCAAACCATCCAACATACGTATACTTTCGTGTGGCTATGTCTGCCGAGAGCATGAGATGATGATGATCATAAGACTGACCCAAAAAACAATGATGATGATGATGATCATCATCACCATAAAATGTCAAAATTCACATTCACCCAAAAACAATGATGTGACCCAAATGATGTTAATGATGATGATCATCATCATAAAATGTTAAAACTCAAGAATTTCATTGTTAATAATGAATGAATCATTCACCAGATGTGCGTACAACGGGGCTGAACCTATCAATGTAAAATAGTGTACTCCTTCTTTTCCTTCTTCTTTTGCAGGTTGATGGCTAAAAAATATATGGATTATAGCACCATGTGGAGATTGCTGTGTTGGTTGTTTTTGATTGGCTTTGTGCAAGCCACAGTGGCTGGAAGAGGTAATCACGAGGCCTCATAAATCTATCAGACATCCAGGTGGACAATTCCAACTGATTTGACATTGTTTTGGTTTATAAAAATTCTCAAGGACCGGATTCTGTAATGCTGGATGAACCCGATGACGGCTTTCAATACAACCATACTCTCACTCAAATTCTCGTGGAATATGCATCTGTGGTATGTGCTTTGGTTACTGTTACGTGACGTTTTCTTCTGCTTTTTGAAAATTAAAAAAGGAATACCATGCCCTATAATTGCTTGAACAAATTAATGGACGGAATTTATACTGCAAAAAACATTCAACGGTAATGAATTTCATCATCATATATAGCATTTGATGTTGGGCCATGTCCATGATCTGGAGGCATTCTTCCCAGTGTCACATGTTAATGAGACAATTCATTAATGAAGGGAATTTCCGACTACCCTCAAGCAAGCCTCAAAAAACCTTTTCTGATCCGCAAAAATTTCCTTCGTTACAATCAAATTCTAGAGCTAATGAAGCAAAGGTTCACAAGTGAGCTACAAGCACTAAGGAGGCCAACATCAGAAGGGAGTTTGGGTGTAGGGAAGCTTAAATTGGTGGGAAAAACACACCCAAAATTGACTCTTCCTCCAATAAACGATCTAATAATATTAATATGATGGAAGGGTGGATGATGCAAAAAGTAATCAACTGAAGTTAAAGGCCTATCTGTCTAAGTGCAAATGAATAACTCAGAGAACTACTTTAAAGTTTAACCAACTCAAGAGCACTCATAGACACATATGCTACTTTATATTCTATTACTAAAGTGAGAGATTGCTTAAATTCTATTAGTGAGGTGTGGTTCTGCCAGAATATGCAGCAGAGATAAAGACAAGATCTGAAAACACTAGAGCAAGTGCACAGCAGGAAAACACAGAAATGAAGAGAGAGAGAGAGAAGCGTATAACTCTGCTATATACACAAGAGAAAATCCTGGATACAAGATGAAAAGTGTGGGGGGGCAAGGGGCCATTTTATATGGCCCTAGATGACCAGTCGGCCTGCTGAAAAGCAGCTGACAGCCAGCAAAATAGCCACAGCCAGCAGCAGATCATGTCGGCCAGCTATAGGGGACAGCCTGGGGGCAGCAGAGTCTAGTCGGCTAGCATCTGGATCAGCCAACAGGCACAGGACAGCCTCCCACACCAAGGAAAAATAGGGAAAAATATGGAGAGTGAGGAATAATGAGAAAACACCTAAATCGGGCGGGCACACCCACAACAGAGGCCTTGGTGTAAATATATAGATAGCAGATGACTGCCAACAGGTTCTTCAATCACTTTGAAACACGAAACTGAGAATATACAGATAATAGGAAGAGAGGAAAGAGAGGGATGTTGGACATGTCATCTCCAGCCCATTTTACTCTATTTTATGCCACTTTTCATCCATATATTTATTTGATGTAATTAAGAAATTTTCCCATATTTTTGAGCTATTTTGTAGCTTAGTTTTAGGCCTTTTTAGGCATTTTATTATTTTGTTTAAACTACTATCTTTTTTATTATAGCCGACTAGCTCTACAGATATGTATATAAGCATGGACATTGTTCATTCATAATTCATTCAATACATTTCAGATTTTGGCTGTCTTTCTCTCTCATCCACACAACAACAACACCATGGATGTCTTTCATCTTCCTTGGCGCCAGCCTGCTTCTGTGTAAACCTAAATACCTTCATATAGAACCACCACCTTGAGAGAATGCGGTGAAACTCACATGCAGAAACAGTTTGTGTTGATGCTGGATCACAGAGAAGCTACAGTTGTTTTTGTGTTTTGGTTTGTATGTTTTTTGTGTGTACTGGCAGTCTGGCATGCCTGCTCCTGTTTGTCTTTCTAAAAGACAAATGAACAGTTTGCAGGTAAATGTTATTGACGTGGATTCTCTCATTGCTTTGAACTGCAGAAGATATGCTTGTTTACAGGCTCTTGTTCCCCTTTTTTTTACACACATGAACGTTTTGCAGGTATATGTTAATGACTTGGATTCTCTTATTTCTTGGAACTGCACAAGATGCAATGGCCTCACCAAGGTGATACGTCAGTTTGTTGTTTCTGTTGGTCTAACTTTTGGAGAGTTTAGTTTAAGTTTTAGCCTTCTTTTTTTGGTGAATTGTTGTGCAGGGGTTCAGAATTGTTGAGCTTATCGTAGATGTACAACACTGCTTACAGGTATATATATGTTTTAGTTTTAGTATGTTCAGATATCCTAATTTGTAATATTATGTTTATTGCAAATTGTTACATACTTACATATTACAGATGTATGTACATATGCACATAAATTCATCTGTGCATATAACATATATACCTGCATGCACATACAAGAGAAGTGAGAGAAACTTAGTATGGTGGTTTATACATGAAGGTTTACCTCCAAAATGGATGCATCTTTATGCAATGTGCATAAGCCTGCGACTACTCTTGGGCACTGATGACGTGAGTGGGGATGTGGTGGCATGTAGTGCGTGCTACGCATGAAGCTTTGTGAGCAGACTCTCATGGAGTTAAGATTGCACTTCAGTTTTTGTTAAGATTGGGAAACATTCTGAACTTTCCATTTGTATGTCATGCACATGTATGTATGCACGCTTCTCCATGCATGCATGCGTGCATTCATATGTATGTAGGTTCGTGCGTGCATGCATACATGCATACGTATGTATGTAGGTTCGTGCGTGCATACACACATACATAGTCTAAGATGGTAGGTTGTGTAGGACACTTTAGTGATTGGTCAGTGAGCTACAATTATGCAGGCCTACGTGGGACTGGCTGAAGACTTAAATGCCATTGTGGTCGCTTTCCGAGGAACCCAAGAGAACAGGTTTTTTCTAAAGAGATTTCGTTATTGCCTCTATGCATTTCTTGTATATTAATCCTTTGACTTATTATGGTCATGGGTTTCACTTACAGCATTCAAAACTGGATGGAGGATCTGTACTTTAAGCAGCTAGATTTGAATTACCCTGGTGTCACAGGTGCCATGGTAAGAAAGTTGATTTTTTTTCCCGACTTTTTTCTTGGAGGTTATTTGTCTGGTTTCTCTTGTAATGGTTCTAGTGGAACTGCTGCAGGTACACCGGGGATTTTATACTGCTTATCATAACACTACTCTTCGGCCTCGTGTCATAGCTGCTGTTATGGCCATTCAGCAGGAAATAGATGGTCTTAGTATTATGGTTACCGGCCATTCAATGGGAGGGGCCATGGCTGCATTCTGTTCACTTGATCTCGTGGTATGCTAACTTTATAGCTACAGGCTTCATAATATTTCCATTATTAAAGCTTATTATTTCTTCACGCATATGTGCCGGTGGTATAGGACTTTGAAGTAAGCATCCTTTATCAGAAGCATTGAAAGAAATTGTACACAAGTCAGAATTTCTAGGATCAATATTTGTCTGGTCAAATAAATGGATGAGAAGAGTGTTTGCTTCTCAATTCTTTTTTGGATATTGACTTTTATAGGCGAATTACGGCATGGAGGATATTCAAACAGTGACGTTTGGGCAGCCTCGAATTGGAAACAATGTTTTTGCAGCATACTATAGTGCTTTGGTGCCAAGCACTTATCGGATGACTCATGGTCATGACATGGTTCCTCATCTACCACCATACTATTCACTTTTTCCGCAGCGAAGCTACCATCATTTTGGAAGAGAGGTGTGTGTCTACTGCCTTTTTGAAGTGCTTTCTCTTTTTTACCATCATTTTGGAAGAGAGGTGTGTGTCTACTGCCTTTTTGAAGTGCTTTCTCTTTTTTACTGCTTGTTTGGGTCTCAGGATTTTACTTTTGTATAAATTGGCATGAAGGTATGGATTTATAAAGTTGGTCTGGGAAGCCTGAGCTATGAATTGGAACATGTTTGTGATGGCTCTGGTGAAGATCCCACTTGTAGCAGGTAATATATCTTTTCAATCTGCTTTGCAAGCCTTGTATTATTCTTCTCTCTCTCTCTCTCTCTCACACACACACGCGCGCGCGCGCGCGCCCGTGCAACTTGCTCTTGCTCTTTCTCTCTCTCTCTCTCTCTCTCTCTTCTCTCAGGAATTGAGGAGGTAAGAGCAGTATTCAAGGCAGGGAAATTGGCAGTTCTTTGTGGAGGCCTCATTATAGAGTTTAAGAAACCAAAACTAACCTTGATATCCCCCAAATGATACTAGTGTATTTGGTTTGAACAAGCCTGCAACGTCTAGGCTTTTTTTCTCTTTTTTTTTTGGGTGTTGTATAATCGTCTCTGCTTTGCACTGGTCCATAACTCTATGTGGCCCACTGTGGTCATTAAAAGGCTCGCTCTCTGTGTGCCCATGAGATTTTCGGAGATATAGATTCATTGATGGATGTGGTTGGCTACAGGTCTGTGTCTGGGAATAGCATTGCAGATCATTTGTGCTACATGGGAGTTTTCCTTGAAGCTGATACCTGGGCCTCCTGCTCTTTTATATTGAAAAGCAATGTAACTGAGGTGACAGCGGGTGGCTTCGTGGTCCAATTACCACTTTCCCTTGGAACAAAATCGGATGAGCAGGATTTCAAGAGCTGGCAATCTTTGTGACACATGTACAAGAAATCCTTTAGAAGATGTGTGGGCTGTGTGATCACTCTTCTGTACAAGAAAGCCTTTGGAAGATTTGTGGGCTTGTCCGGTACAATGTGATCACTCTTCATCAACACGCTTTGTAGGCTCATTGTCTTTATAAACATGAATTTGTTTATTCTTGACAACATTTACATACCAATTACCCTCGCATTCTGGAATGTCAAAACTGACAACCAGCGTATGTCTTTCAAAGCCTCAATTCATGTAATATCTCCATTTTTTGTTTTTGGAGCCGGGGTCAGGGGCGGCAGGAGCCGTCCCTGGGCTCCAACAGAGAAACTCTTTTGTAATATCTCCATTTTTTATCAACAAAACACGTTTAAGTTTGTTAATTGGATGCCATTACAAAAACTTGAGAGCAACTTGTGGCTGTACATTGAGTGGTGACATTGAGATTATTTTTTTGATTAGCAGGCTACGACAAATACAGGGCAAAGAGGACAATAACACAGTCGGGCCACAAGAACACTATATGAGCAGGTTACTGGTTGATGCCCACTTTCTCCACTGCGCACGTTATACATACACTGATGAGCTTGCAGACTTCATTGATAGATTGGGCAGAGAGAGATCTATGCTGGTAGAGGTAATGGGGTCTGTTCTTTTTTATGTGGATGGTGTTGACTGGGATCCTTCAAGGACATGCCTTTTGACCCATTTTAAACTCTTTGCCCAAATGCAAAGAACCATGGGATCTTCTCATCCCACAAATCAGCAACCCTTCTTCCATGCTCAATAACAAAAACTTGAGGCAAAATCACACTTTTACCTTCACAAAACTTTGTTGGCAGCTTCTTGATGACAGAAATCTCCATCTCCAACTCCATTTGCATCTTCCCTTGGGCAGCTTCTTTGATGTTTGATGAAGACTCCATAGTCTTGACTCTTCATAATGCTAAAATCTTGATTTTCGGCTTCATAGGCAGCTTTGAACTCCTCTCTCAAATGCAAATCCAAATGATAATATGAGTGTGCATAATTTTTTTTTCATAATAATTGAAAATAATGCTTAATCGTATGAACACAACCGAGAAAAACTATATATAAATATCCACCATGACCAAGAGCCTACCCAAGCTCTGATACTATGTTAAACAGACCTAAAATGGGATTGATCATGGTGAAGGACATAGATTAACATAATTAAGGTGGGTTAAATCACACTAAGAATCCCTTAAGAGAGAGAGATTGCACACTCAACACAACACAAGATCTCTATTGCTCTATTGCATTCACAATAAACCATACAATAATATAGGCTTTCTAGCCTTCTTCCACTTTACACATCATCATTCATGTGGCACTCTCTTTTTTACTCTTTTGGTCAACACTCACACACCATACAATATTACATGTGGCATTCTTATCCTGCCACAATATCTTGCACCTCTAGGGTGCTTTCCCACATACACACAACACCACGATTACATCTCTCAACAGGCCCCACAATTCAGCATGCAACTCCAGTGCCATTGACGTCCACGTGTAAATGATTCATGGGCATCTTAGCCATACTCAAAGAATTATATCAAAGTATGGCTAAAACTCGATGATACAAATCAATTCCATCCTAAGCTTTGTTTAAATGTGTTTTTAAACGCTCTCAAGGCCTCTGCTAGCTCCTTAATTGTGAAGGGAGTCAATAGGGAGGGGGAAACGTACGTTGCTAGACTTGCTCTCACACGCATCCACCACTTGACGAGGGATCTGAAGAAATTTGGGGTGATAGGTTTTTAATCTTAATTATGGATGATTGTACAAGTGATTAAATGTTTTTTATTTGATTTTGGTTGATTTTGCATGCTTCTAGGCTACTAATTTTAATAATGCATATGAGAAAATAAAAATTAATTTCACTCTAATCCACACCTAATGGAGCTCAAAGCTTATATATGTTTTCGGAGTGTATTTCACTCCTAATCACAATTAGTAAGCTATCCCTTGTCTCAATACAAATAAAATTTGAGCCTTTGGGCTTCAAAATCATGCAAAAGGTCAATCAAATTAGGGTTTTTTTTTCTTCTAAGATATGCAATTAGAATTCTCTAATGTAAAAAGCTTTAAAACAAAATAAAAGCCAGTTAAAACATATCAAAGAGTGTTTTTGGGAGTGTGACCTCCTAATCAACACTGGGCTCGATGGCTTGGAATAAATAGATAAATAGAGTTAAGTCTTAGGATTTTTCCCATTTGCTAGTCCAAATAAGTCAATAGCTTAGCCGTGCTCAATCATGTGTCAATTAGTACTTTGTAGTAGTAGAGCCACAAATGCAACTTCTTGTGTGGGTATGCAAGCTCATTGCGGGCCATGGCTCTCACATGGTCGGGGGGGGGTCTGAAATGGTAGATCCATCTTGGCCTTGTATTTGTGGATACCATCTCTTTGCTTGTGGGGGTCTGCAATCTCAAAGAAATCCGTAGTGACCCTATTTTTCGCTTACATCCAAAAGGCAGCTCTGGCATGGTATCTGTACTCCACCCTCCGCTCCTCTATGGATTTGAGCTCAGTACGGGTGGTAGCTAACTGACCCTCCATCCACGGGCTATCTAGGGAGCTCTCTTGAAGTCGCTGTGGAGAGAAGCAGGACCTCGACGAATGCTCCTCTTGCTCATAGAGTCTAGCCAATTTGCTAGTACACTGCTAAGCTCACCTAGGCCTGCATCCAAGGTGCGTGCGGTTGATCTTGAGAAAAAATCCAACCCCTCCCAACGTTGCTCTATTCTGTTGCATATCTCGGAGTCCAGGATGAAGCTGTCAGGGATCCAAGTTCTCAAGTGTCTGTCCTACCTCTAGGGATCCTCCAGAGACAAAATAACGGCATGAAAGTAGAGCTTGCTAAAATACCAATCATTACCCCACGATCGCAAGCCCATTCATTCACATAGAACCTCTCAACTTTGGAAAGACTGAGAAGACCAGTGCTCTTGTTAGACCTCAAGAAGCACAGACTCCTAGGGTTGCGTCCAAACTCTAGTAAATGCCAACCCTAAGAGCCAGGATGAACTCCTCCCAAGCACAATACTTTGTGCCAGAAAATGTAGTCATACCTCGTTTGCTGCTGTATGAAGCTCTCCTCTAAGGACGCCACACATATGAAAGCACTGTGGCCCCCCTAAACCCCGAATATTCCATGAGACAATCCGCATATCTAATCTCTGTGGGAAGTGGAACTATTAGAACTACCCTCCACTCCAAGAGTCTTGGGCGTGGGTTTTGATGGGGAGTAGTCACATTCAGTCCTTGGGCAAAGACGCACTAGGTGGGCGTGGATCCTACCCTCCATATAACACCACTCTATCCGAGATTGTGAATAAACATAATTTGGGCTCCACCTGTCACAATGTAGGTATTTGTAGGAGGGGGGAAGTGGTACTGCTACTGAGATATGAACATTAAAAGCAGCACCTCTAAGCTGGAGAACATGTTGAGAAGTGTGGTGCCATATAGCACATGTAGAGGCAGGGAATGAGTAGGTGAGGGTGAAACCATATGGCTAAAGTGGATTATCCCACATGTATGGACCAATCAAAGATGTACTCTACCCATATAAAAGAGGTCATTTTCAAGCAATCGAAGTACAAGCACTTGCACACATCTCAAGTCTCTTTATGAGTACAAGCACTTGCACACATCTCAAGTCTCTTTATGAGTACAAGTCTTAATCTTGTAACCTAATTGTGCTTGATTCTAATGCATACACTCATCATTATGAGTGCAATTTGGCACCATCCATCGTAGGTTTAAGTTAATCATGTCTCATTAGTGCGTGCATAGTGTGAAATTAGTCTAATTACCATCTTGTAGGAGGTACCATAAATCTTAACATGGTATCAGAGCCTTCCCTCTCTCCTTGAGATTGGGAATATCCTCAAAAAGCTCTAGAAGAAAAAAAAAAGAATTTGGGAGTACACGCATTACTTGCATTTCATCATGTTTAAAGCATCCAAATTTGCCAAGTTTTACAAGAATAGACATTACCAATTCAAGCATCATAAGCTCATTGTGGTAAGAGCTTATCATTATGGAAACATCAACAAGAATTACCTCGCATGTAGAGAAGTTCAATGGGAAAGGGTTCCACATTTGTGCTACACAGATGGAGTACCTTATAATGCATAAAAAATTGTAGAAAGTCACTAAGAAAATGTGCTAGATGAACCAAGTGAAGGGTGGGTTGAAAAATATGAGCAAGCATTGTCACTCATTGGTTTACACCGCGGCATGCAAGGCTTATTCATCACATTGACTCTATGGAACATGCAAAAGATGCATGGAATACATTGAATCTCGTGTTTGGAGCTAAGGCAAAGAACCAAGAAATTCACTTAAAGATTGAGTTCTATGGTCTAAAAATGAACTTTAATGAATCTTTGGCTCAGTTTGTCAGTAAAATGAAAAGCATCATAACCCAGTTAGATGGCATAGATGCTAGGATTGGAGAAAAAGATGCAGTTGTAATAATCTTAAAAAGCATGCCAGAGGAATACAATGCACTTGTCACAACCTTGAAGAATCTACTAGAGCCAACATTTGATGGATGTGTCTCCTCTCTTTTGGAGAAGAAGAGAGAATTAAAAGGAAGCAATCCCAGCACTGTTGAGCATGCATTGTTCAACAAAAGCAATTTGAAGTGTCACAATTGTGGCAGGTGTTAAACAATCCTAAAATGGGATTGATCATGGTGATAGACATAGATTAAGCAACATAATTAAGGTGGATTAAAACACACTAAGAACTCTATGAGAGATATTGCACACTAAACACTCAATTCTATTGCTTATCTCAAGTGAACCATATAATGATATAGGCTTTATAGCCTTATCCCACTTTATACATCATCATCCATGTGGCACTCCCTTTTCCAGTCTTTTGGGCAACACTCACACACCCTTCAATATTACATGTGGCATTCTTATCTTGCCACAATATCTTGCACCTCTAAGGTGCTTTCCCACATACACACAACACCACGATTACATCTCTGAACACCCCCTCTTAATCGAGGTGTTCCACAACTCACCCATCACCCATCACCCATATCAATGTAGCATTGCACAACTGCAATCGCTACCTCTTAACACTCCCCCTCAATGATACATTGGAGTGTCCATCAAACGAACATATGTGCGCGTCTACCATCTTAGACACCACGTCCATTTTGAGCCAACTCGCACAGCGGACTGAGTCCGATTTGAACATAGAAGTTCGGGTGGGAACCAACCCATGCACATGCACCTCACACGTGCATCGCTCATGCACACATCATGACAACCATTTTGAGCTTCTCGATGAGCTCAGGCAAGGTAACCCTCATACCAATGCATCTCATTTTGAGAATGCACGCTCGGGCACGGTTACTCTCATAATCATGGGTACGAAAATGTTACAACTCCATTTTGGCCGAGTAGAAAAATTTTGGGTGCATGTGAACTAAATTCAATGCTTCTTTTTACATCTTCAACTAATAATGTGAGCAAGTTTGTGAAATTTAGGTGTGTGTGAATGAACCCTTATCAACACTAAGGGTTAAAGAAAACATTAATCATAAGTTCACTTTAATTTACTTCCATTGTTTCCATACTAGGTGGCCTTTTTTTTTCTTTAGCGCAATTTTATTTTGCAAAATATGTTGCAAATTTGTAGCTTTTTATTGCTACATGCAAGGATTGCCAGTTGCCTATGAGTTGGAGCTTGGACCCTACACACCTAATCTTTGGTTTGATCAGTTGCTTGCTAGTCTTTGCAGCTGGCTGGGACCCGCGCATGTGATTGTCATCTTCCTGGCACTGCTGATATCGAGTTTTCCATCGCCAAAGCTGATTGCTATAGCTGACTTTTCGCTTTAATGCTGCTCCTCATGACTTACCACATTTTGGACCTCTTGATGATTCAAAGGAAGGAGGATAAGGACTTAATATTGTGGTGGGGTAGCCCTTGTCTTAACTGTTAGTGGTAGTGAGCATGTGGAAAGACTTTGGGGAAAACCATGGGTAAAACCTTTGGCTATCTAAAAGAGTAATGTAGCCCTTAAACTCTAGTTTGAATCATCGATGAGATGGACAAGAGGCATTGTTAAAATTGAAGCCTCATACAAAGAGAGAGGAGTGCGATTTTGCCAATTCAACCCCCTATTTTTTAATCTGTTCAAATATTATTTCCTAAAAGTGTTTATGTAGCCAAGAAGATATTTTAATGCTCTTTCCATTTATGTCATGAAGTTTTCAAACCAAGTCTTGTTAATGACTAGAAATTCTCCTAAAAATGCTTGCTTTTACGCGGTTTTGAATAGTTTATACGTCTGTAGTAAAATGCTCATAACTTTTTGCTTAGTTGTTCATTTTCAAAATTTTTTATATAGGCACAAAGCTCTCTTCAAGATCCACAGAGTCATATGTACTTCATTTTTACTATAGCCATATGTATAAAGAAAAGGTACATACTATGTTTATCTTTGTTTTTCTATAGTTTTGCTTAGTTTTATAGCCCTAAATAAAAATCTCATAAGATTTTGCATGGTTGTTTGTTTTTAAAAGTTTTTATATAGGTGAAACTCTCTATTCATGCTCTATGTACCTATGTAGTTCTCAAATTTAGTGTAGCCATATGTATAAAAAGTTACGATGCTTTGTGTTTTTTGCACTTTTAGTGATTATTTCTCTTGATCTCTTGGTAAAATTGCAAACCCTACAAAATGCTCATAACTTTTTGCTTGGTCGTATTAAAATGCTTATAACATTTTGCTAAATTATCCATTTTGAAATGTTTTTATATAGGCCTACGAGTTCTCTTCATGCTCTACATGCCTATGTATTTTAATTTTGGCGCATCCATCCGTATAAAAAAATTTAAGCTCTGTAGTCATATGTACTTCATTTTTTCACTATAGCCATATGTATAAAGAAAAGGTACATACTATGTTTATCTCTGTTTTTCTATAGTTTTGCTTAGTTTTGTAGTCCTAAATAAAAATCTCATACATTTCACATGGTTGTTTTGGTTTTTAAAAGTTTTTATGGGTGGTTGCAAGATCAGGGTGCCCAGTTTTGTCCACTCAGGCACCCTGTAAACAGTAAAAAATAGGCATTTGTTTACCTTTAGTGGCTAATCTCTCCTAGTAAATGAAGGAATTTCGTTTCAAGTTCTTTTGTTGGAACATCATATTCAAAGTTGGAAATATAGTTGCATAATTTGATTAAGCATTAGATAGTCAAAAGTCCTCATTTTCTTAGGTGCAAAGTCAATGTATACACCCTGTCCCAAATTTGAACTGATTCCATAAAATGCTAATATCTTTTACATATAAAGTCGTATGAGATTCCCACTTTGTACCTTAGATCTTCACATAATATGGAGCTTAACTTGATTTTTCGAGAAAATTTTAAGATATTTGTCTATTTTCTTTAAATATTTCAAGGTCTTTAAAGTGTTATAATATACGCCACTTTTTGTACCCACAATAGCTACCACTTAAAATCCTCAATCTTGTAGATCAAAAGAGTGGGTAGATACTGAGACATTAGTAGAATGTGGTGGTTAGTAAAAATTACAAATCCAATGGTTGGATTTTTTATGATCTCTTTTTCAAAATTCTTCCAGACTATCAGAAGGCCTGCAAATATTAATAAACTAATTAGTAAAATTACATTTTTGATGTGAATCATCTAAAACCTATAGGGACTAGTGTACTTGTAATGGTGCATCTATGGAAAAATAAATTGGATCACTCTAAGTATGGAAAGATCATTTGTTTATCATTTCATCATATTTTTGATTAATTTTGATAAATTAGACTAATTTATATTAATTTAAGTTATATTGGGTTAATTTAAGGGCAAGCGTATTTTCTATTATTTGCTTGATCTCATTTTAAGTAGCTTGCCTCCCAAAATTTTCTCTCCAAGCATTGTCCCAATCCAGCATAAACTGGATAAAACTGGATACCCTGATCTTGCAACAACCCTTATATAGGTGAAAATCTCTATTCATGCTCTATGTACCTATGTAGTTCTCAATTTTAGTGTACCATATGTATAAAAAGTTACGATGCTTTGTGTTTTCAGCACTTTTAGTGATTATTTCTCTTGATCTCTTGGTAAAATCGCAAACCCTACTAAGTGCTCATAACTTTTTGCTTGGTCATATTAAAATGCTTATAACATTTTGCTAAATTATCCATTTTGAAATGTTTTTATATAGGCCTACAAGCTCTCTTCATGCTCTACATGCTTATGTATTTTAATTTTGGAGCATCCATCTATATAAAAAAATTAAAGCTTGGTATTTTTTTCACTTTATGTCGTTATTTCTCTTAATGATGATTAGACTCTCTTAATATATTGGTTAAATCATAAACCCCATATACCTTATCCATTTATGAGTCCTTACTACCTTGTTAGAGGGATGAATGATCAAGACATGACTATGGTGGATGGAGGATAGCCATGGTGAGTGTTGTGTGTGTGTGTGTGTGTGTGTGAGAGAGAGAGAGAGAGAGAGAGAGAGAGAGAGAGAGAGAGAGAGAGAGAGAGATTGCACAATTGAAATGATACTCCATGTTATGATAGAACCACCCAATTACATGCTTTTGTAGGCATCAAGCCTTATCTTTTGACCTAGACTTTAATAAGGGTTGTTCACACCCGTAGAGTGACCAACTCCAAAGTAACCAATATCCTTCAGCTTTCAGAGTGATGGAGGTGATGCCTTAATAGTCTCCATACTCTAACACTAGCAAAGAAATAAGACATATTTCCCTTTATTGTTTTCTCAGAGGCTTATGAATATGCCTAAGACATATTTCCCTTTATTGTTTTCTCAGAGGCTTATGAATATGCCTTAGAGGCTTATGAATATGCTTTTATGCCTTAGAGGCATAAAAGCATAGTGTAGAGGATCATGTAGAATGGATCCATGCGAGGGATTCAACGGTTAAGTTCTACCTTGGGAGATAAAGAGATAGCCTACATCAACATACCAAAAAAATCCCTCCTTACTCTAAGAAGCGTAAACAGGGAATGATGGAGCATTTTAAAAAGAAACACCAAATATTTAGATTGTAGGGGATTTCTTGGGTAGAGAACCCATGGCTACATTAGCATATTAAAACGACCCCCTTGCTTTAAGTGGGGTAAAGACGGAACAATGGAGCATTACAAAAAGAAACAAATAATATTCAAATTTTGGGGGGCATAGAACCCATGTCTACAAAATATTTAGATTTGGGGATCTTCTCAACAATGAGTAGAGAACCCTTGACCACAAAATAATCATATTTTAAGGGACTTCCTGGGAGAACCTATGACTCCAAACACAATAGGAATTAGAAAACTTTGGAAGTTTAAAAACTTCACATCAAGTGTATGCATTAGTGAGAAGAGCAGTCTCTTTCAGGTGATGTCTCCATACTAGTTCTCATGCAAACTTTGTTGTGGAAGGTAACAGTGCCATAATGTAGATACTTGGACCTTCCATGACACTAAAAAAGCTCTAAATTGATGTAGGAGGCTACATTTGATGATTTATTCATATTTTAGAAAATCCCTTTGTCTCCTTTTCATGATGCCTATTGCTAAATGAATGTAGGGAGTGACATCAGGCACTACAAACTTGATTGTATACTAGCCAATATGCATACAAAAGATGGTTTGGAGGATTGATTTGTAGGTTGACCGAGTGTCCTTATCATGGGAGCTCCCGAGCTTTGTGGTTTTCTCCATCAGGCTAAAAGGATGTGCATTTTTGTTATAAACATTGATGTGGGTTGAATCAAACCTTATTTGGGCTTGAGATGACCCTGTTTTCTTGAGCATTTTGCTACCTAAGAATCAGGCCCCCCTGATGCACATTAACGATGAGTTGCATTTTTTACTGATTTAATTGTGGATGCGTGTTGCATTTTTATGCTCTACAAGTTGTGGTGGTTGAATGTTTCTCTAGTCTAAAACCATAATTAGAATAGTGGCTAAATGCTGTTAGCTGTATCACTTCTTGCATGACCCATGTTTCCTTCTATAGGATAGACTGAATGATGTGCTTTGCTTTCAGTAATGCCATGGTTTGCATGTGTAGACATGTAGACCTCATGTAGCTTGTGTTTATGGATGAAAGGCTGCTACTACTAATAGTTGTGATAGGTGCATATGGAGAAACAAATTCATAACATATCATGAGAAATAAAATGCACTTCTTCATATGGGAAAAAAACACATAGAGGAGATGGCTGTGGTGGTGGCTGTTATATACATTTACATTTATGGTGCCAAGATAGAGCATGTGCAAAGAGAGGGACGAAGGTGTAAGATTCCTCCCCAGCCTCGCAGGATGTCGAGTATCTTCCCCTGTAGTCAAATCCCTCTTCAAAAATATAAAAGATCTTGTTTCTACCTGTTTTGGCCTAGAGAGAGAAAATATTCTAGAGAGAGGTTATTCACATTTTGGATATTTTTGGATGGAAAAATATCTCTTTGTATTTAAATAAGTTTCCCCGAAACAAAAGTTCAAAAAGATTTTCAGAAGGTGCATTAGAAATCAAGTATAATCTGTTCAAGAGGCCTTATCCTAGGGGTCAAGATTTTTCTAAAATTTTAAATTAAGGTTCCTATGGACCAATAAGATTCATCCAAATGTAGGGAGGAGATAAATGGAAGAATAAAAGAAAAATCTCTTAAAAATGAGTAAATACTCACATAAGATGAAGAGTTGACTAAGGACAAGGTTAACAGTTAAAAAAGAGAGATATTTAGAAGAAATGATGCATTTTTGACACCTCAGTATGGGGGAATCCCCCTCATGAAGGAGGCACCTATTTCACATGTGTGGGACAGTTTTAAACTCCCAAATAATGAGATATTTTTATCTCTCCCAAAAATGGTCAAAAATTGACCAAACTGATCTGGAAAATTCTAGAATCAGTTTGCTTGGTTAGAGGCTCACTTTTTCCTATAAATAGAAGCCTCCCTCTTTGTTGAAGCTTAATAGTGTTTTTTGCACTGTTACCCTGCTTCTCCCAAGAGCCAAAAACTGTGAATTCACTCATAATTCATTAGTTTTTGACCTTTCCCTCTTCTAAAGATTGGTGGCCACTCTTGTTTCAAACAAGAGTAGATTCCTCAAACCATCACGCCAAAGGAAAGCTCTCAAATTCTCCTTTGTAAGTTGGAGATTTTTCTCTTTTCTATTTCATTTTATGGTTTTTATGATTTTTGTCTTCGCTAAAATGAATATGATGTTATGCCTCATTTAAAAAAGGTATTCCCCCTCTCTTCTTTAGTAAATCCAACCATTCTTTATCCTAGATGAATGATTAATGGATAAAATTAAGTTTTTCATAATGTTTCTCTTAAATAAGTAGAAAATGTTTACATTAGATTGACTTAAATACTGTTGATGAAATTCTAATTAATTTTAGAGAGTTAAAAATTGAAAAATGGTAAGCCATACAAAGGAGGTTATGGAGAAATTCTCTAAAATTGTGTAAAATAAGTTTTACTTTTTTTCTATTCAAAAAGAGTAATTCCCATCGTATATGTATTCTTAAAGTGTTATTTTTCATCCTAGGTATAGAAAAATGCATACTAAAAATATTTTATTAAAAAAGTGTTACTTTCTTTAGAATTAAGTTCTATGCATAGAAGGAAGCATATTCAAATTGTTATTTTGATTATAAAAGTGTTATTTTCATCATAAATGATTTTTATGCATAAATGGATGCATAAAAGAAATTCTTTTATATTAAAAGAGTGATTTTTATCATAAATGATTTGTATGCATAAACATATGCATAAAAGATATTTTTATATTAAAAGTGTGATTTTCATTATAAATGATTTTTATGCATAAATGAATGCATAAAAGAAATTCTTTTATATTAAAAGAGTGAGTTTCATCATAAATGATTAGTATGCATAAACATATGCATAAAAGATATTTTTTATATTAAAATATAATTTTCATCATAAATGATTTTTATGCATATATGAATGCATAAAAGAAATTCTTTTATATTAAAAGAGTGATTTTCATCATAAATCATTTGTATGCATAAAAGATATTTTTTATATTAAAAGTGTGATTTTCATCATAAATGATTTTTATGCATAAATGAATGCATAAAAGAAATTCTTTTATATTAAAAGAGTGATTTTCATCATAAATGATTTGTATGCATAAACACATGCATAAAAGATTATTTTTATATTAAAAGTGTGATTTTTATCATAAATGCATTTTATGCAGAAATTAGATGCATAAGAGAAATTATTTTATTCTAAAAGTGTAATTCCTACTAAATTAGATTTATGCATGGAAAGATGCATAAAGAATTTAATTTAATCCAAAAAGTGTTAGTTTCATCAATTTTTATTCTATGCATAGAAAGATGCATAAAGAATTTTATTTTTAATTCAAAAGAGTTATTTTCATCAATTTTGATTTTATGCATAAATAGATGCATAAAGAATTTTATTTTTATTCCAAAAGAGTTATTCCTATCAATTTTTATTTTATGCATAGAAAGATGCATAAAGAATTTGATTTTTATTCCAAAAGAGTTATTCCTATCATTTTTTTTTATGCATAGAAAAATGCATAAAGAGTTTTATTTTTAATTCAAAAGAGTTATTTTCATCAATTTTGATTTTATGCATAAATAGATGCATAAATAATTTTATTTTTATTCCAAAAGAGTTATTCTTATCAATTTTGATTTTATGCATAAATAGATGCATAAAGAATTTTATTTTTATTCCAAAAGAGTTATTCTTATCAATTTTGATTTTATGCATAAATAGATGCATAAAGAATTTTACTTTTAATCCAAAAGAGTTATTCTCATCAATTTTGATTTTATGTATAAATAGATGCATAAAGAATTTTACTTTTAATCCAAAAGAGTTATTCTTATCAATTTTGATTTTATGCATAGAAAGATGCATAAAAGATTTATTTTTATTTCGAAAGTATTATTTTCATTGAAATTGAATTTATGCATAGATAGATGCATAAAAGATTTATTTTTATTTTGAAAGTGTTATTCTCATTAAAATGGAATTTATGCATAGTAAAATGTATAAAAGGTTTATTTTTAATTCGAAAGTGTTATTTTCCTTAAAACTGAATTTATGCCTAAATAGATGCATAAAAGCATTTTTATAAAAGTGTTATTCCTACTAACGTTGTCTTTATGCCTATTTAGATGCGTAAAGAATCTTTATATCAAAAAATTAGAATTCTCTTACATTCTATAAATAGATGTGATAAGATGCGATAGGAATAAGATAGATGTAAATGGATGTATGGATGTGGGTATGGATGTGAATGTGGATGTGGATATGGATGTATGGATGTGGAATGTGGATATGGATGTATGAATGTAGATGTGGATGTGGATGTATGAATGTGGAATGTGGATATGGATGTATGAATGTGGAATGTGGATATGGATATATGGATGTGAATGTGGATGTGGATGTGGATGTATGAACGTGGATGTGGATGTGGATGTGTGGATGTATGAATGTGGAATGTGGATATGGATGTATGAATGTGGATGTGAAAATGGATGTATGGATGTGGATGTGGAAATGAATTTTTGGATGTGGATGTGGATGTGGATGTGGATGTATGAATGTGGATGTGGATATGGATGTGTATGTATGAATGCGGATGTGGAAGTGGATGTATGGATGTGGATGTACGAATGTGGATGTGTATGTAGAATAATGAATGCGAATGTGTATGTGAAATGATGTGACGTCGATATGAGTGAATGGATGAGATGTGATGACATGTGAATTGGGATGTGAATAAATGATATGTGATGTGAATGAATTTGACGTGATGAGATGGAAAATGATGTGATTGGATGAGAATGAGTACACATATGAATGGAATGTGGAATAAGTAATGTGGACTGATGAGGGATAATGTGGAAAGACGAGAGTTCATTATAGAAACTATAATTGTGTCCTGTTTGTAAATGACTATTTTATGTCAAGAATGTTGGGGAAGCATGTTGACTGTCTTGTGATTAAGGTCATGGAGACCTAACTGATAAAGTTGCAACAGCTGACGGAGAGTCAACGGAGGACGTCTCGCGTAGCATGGTCGCCGAGGTCTTGACCAGCCTCAGTTCGATTTAAATGGTGAGCTTCCAGTACGGTGGATGAGGGACCAAGGAAGCGGCCTATGAGTGAAGTGTTGGGTGACGTGCGAAGGATCCTAGAGGGTGCTGACCATACGGTGCTCAAGCTCTGGGTCGCCGAAGATACCCACACGTGCATCATGGAAGATATTGAAACAAGGAGTAAGAGTTGTTTTCTAAAACCGGGCATGGATCTGGTTGATTGACCTTGCTGGTCCTCAACGGATGAGTCCATGGCTCTTTTATATGGATCTGTTGGTTGATCTTGTTGATCTTCAATGGAGATTCCATCTTGATTTTTATTATATTGCCGGGTACTATGAGCTAGGAACTATTGAAAAGGCCCTTGAGTGGACAGGTGTGGTGAGTGTTGTGGTTGCCAATGATGCCATAGATACTCCGATGAAGAAATGATTGGAAATTAAGATTCAACCGGATATTTTGAAGGATTGTGATCAGTGATACAATGGTTTCATTAAAGGATTGTTTTAAAGATAGCTGATGCTGAGAAAAAAAGGCAATTTCATATTGGGTGTGTAAGTGGTGTGACTAGTTTTATGTTTGCATGAATATCCAGCTAGGGGGCCTGGGAACTCTTTTCCCTGGTACCCGGGACAAACCTAACCAAATTCCTAATTGGATCCTATCACTACAGTGTTTGGGCGGTTGGCTAACCCATGGGACTGGATGGGGTTAGGCTGGACTGATGGATCCGTAAATCGAGACTCAAATTTTGTTTAGTTCAATAGATAAAGTAAATTCCAGACAAAAATTGTTCTATGGAAAAGAATCAATGGCTGTGTCTCTGAATGAGGAAAAAAGCGTTGGTCTCTATGATCCAAGTACAGTCTTTTTCCTTGATTTGACTATGGGACTTAAGGGTTCGATCAGATGAGCTCAGTTAGTTAAGGCTTTTGACTACGTTAGGGAAAAGTTATCCTGGTGGAATCGCCCGTGCTTTCCGGGCAAAGGAAGTTTTTCCTTGTCGGTTTTGGAAAAACCGATGGATTAGTCTTTTGTCTGGATATCCGTGGGCGAGACCTCGAGTGTGGGACCATGTCCCATGCAAGAAGTTCTACTTCCGCTGCTAGCACCCCTGAAATTGTTGCGCGGTGGGGATGGGGATCTTACAGTTGGTATGAGAGCTATTTGGCTAATGAGGATCAACTGAGAAGCCAAATATGTCAAAAATTTATCAAGAAGCACTAAAAGGTTGTAATTGTGTGATAAAATTCATAAAAGGTCGTAATTGTGTGATAAAATTCATACAATTTGATATTCAAATTGAAATTTGTAAATTGGTAATTGAGTCTTCAGATGGAAGTACTGCAATTGTATGGAATCCTTGACTTGCTTGAGGCCTAGACATGATGGTATTTACCTTATAGTTCCAAGAACCATGACTACCTGTATATACCGAGGGTAACTGCAGCTCTTTACTGGCAGTATATACGAGTAAATCTAAGACTTGAAATTATAAGTATTAATACTATCTAGATGATGAATTCGAATGTGGTTGATATGATTTTAAATTCTGATTGAGAACTGATGAGTTGATTTGGATTCTAATTGAAAAATGAAGATTCCTAAAATTTGGTTGAAATGTAATAAGCTAAGCAAAACCTAACGAGGATGATTGGGACAAGTCCCTGTGATGATGTTCATAACTAGAATGATGTTAATGACTTCAGCAAATCATTATGAGATTAGTGAATTATGCTGGCAGATTATTATTGTTAACTTTTGATCAGTGGATCAAGTTAAGGGATGATAAATTAAAAATCTGAAAAATGGAAATCCCCATGGAGGACTATTCAGATGGAAAAATTCAGTCTGATGGACCATTATTGTGTTAAAGATATGAATGAGATATTCTGAATGAATTGTCTGATAATGCGTTCTATATGAGTATCTTTAACCCTTGATTCTATGGGGAGCCGACCTATTTAGAGAACCCCGGAATTAGTTGAATAAAAAATCGGATTGAATCATGAATAAAGAGACTTAACAAGAATTTTCGTATTGATAGGAACATGGATCGAGGTCGTCGTGGTAGAAATGTTAACCCCTAACTCGATGAAGAAGAGCTCGACCTGGATGTTCGTAAAACTCTTCATAGTTCGTAGCCTGGACCTTTCAAGGTTGAAGGGGAAAACTTGGGCGAGGCTGTGGAGAAGTGGATCAAATCAATGGAAGAATACTTCGATGTCACTGGGTACAATGAGAAGACAAAATGACTCTTGCAAGGCTGAAGATAGTGGAGACAGCTAGAGTGGCATGGAGAAACCACTGCGAGACAAGAGACAAACCGTCTCGACCGAAATACCCAAACCTGGACTGATCTCAAAATTTACCTAAGGACGAGGTTCTGTCCTCCTCGCTTTTTAGAAACAAAGATGAACAAATTCTTAGAGTTAACCCAGGGGAGTAGAACTATTGAAGCATATCACCAAACATTCGCTCTCCTCAAATATTCGCCTCCACTGGATGAAGAACAGCTGATGGCCAGGTACATTCGGGGACTGAACGAACCTTTGAATATCCTGGTGAAGAATGCCAAGCCAGTTTCCATGGCCGAAGCAGTTCGGATAGCGAAGGATTTCGCCAAAGCCTTTGATGTCAAAGTCCCGCCAAAGCTAGCACCATCACCTTTCAAAAGGTTTTTATTCCCAGAAGATGATTCCAACCTTCCTTCGCCTAAGAGATATCAGGGTCAAACCCAGAATGGAAGAAATGTCCTTTTTCGAAACTCAATCCCTTGGATTTTAACTTCAGAAGTTCCACCCTTGAACAAGAGAGTGAAATGCTATAACTGTCAAGGATTTGGACATCGCAGTATGGATTGCGCAACTCTTTTTGGATCAAGGTTTTCAGGGTAGGGAAATCAGGGATCAAGATTCCAGACTCTAGTCCCTTCCTTCCAGAGTAATCACGGTTCTATCCGCCAAAATCAAGGAAATCCGAGAGGTAGACCCTCTATTCAACCTGCAGTTTCAATCCAAAGTATTGCAAGACCTCCACCTCAGAATAGGGGAAGTCAAAGAGAGTTGTTCCCAAATCGGCCGTCCACTTCCAAGGCAGTAACGGCGGTGGAAGTGATTGAAGAAGAAGAAGAAGATGAAAGAGAACATACCCCTGCGAGATAAGGACATCGCATGTTTTTTAAGTGGGGTAGAATGTAAGATTCCTCCCCAGCCTCTCAGGATGTCCAATATCTTCCCCTATAGTCAAATCCCTCTTCAGAAATATAAAAGATCTTGTTTTTTCCTGTTTTAGCCTAGAGAGAGAAAATGTTCTAGAGAGAGGTTATTTGGATTTTGGATATTTTTGGATGGAAAAATATCTCTTTGTATTTAAATAAGTTTCCCCGAAACAGAAGTTCAAAAAGATTTTCAAAAGGTGCATTAGAAATCAAGTATAATCTGTTCAAGAGGCCTTATCCTAGGGGTCAAGATTTTTTTGAAATTTTAAATTAAGGTTCCTATGGACCAATAAGATTCATCCACATGTAGGGAGGAGATAAATGGAAGAATAAAAGGAAAATCCCCAAAAAATGAGTAAATACTTACATAAGATGAAGAGTTGACTAAGGACAAGGTTAATAGTTAAAAAAGAGAGATATTTAGAAGAAATGATGCATTTTTGACACCTCAGTATGGGGGAATTCCCCTCATGAAGGAGGCACCTATTTCACATGTGTGGGAGTTTTAAACTCCCAAATAATGAGATATTTTAATCTCTCCTCTCTCCTGTTTCAACTAGATCCAAAAATGGACTAAACTGAACCAAAAATGGTCAAAAATTGACCAAACTGATCTGGAAAATTCTAGGATCAGTTTGCTTGGTTAGAGGCTCACTTTTTCCTATAAATAGAAGCCTCCCCCTTTGTTGAAGCTTAATAGTGTTTTTTGCACTGTTACCCTGCTTCTCCCAAGAGCCAAAAACTGTGAATTCACTCATAATTCATTAGTTTTTGACCTTTCCCTCTTCTAAAGATTGGCGGCCACTCTTGTTTCAAACAAGAGTAGATCCCTCAAACCATCAAGCCAAAGGAAAGCTCTCAAATTCTCCTTGTAAGTTAGAGATTCTTCTCTTTTCTATTTCATTTTATGGTTTTTATGATTTTTGTCTTCTCTAAAATGAATATGATGTTATGCCTCATTGAAAAAAGGCATTCCCCCTCTCTTACTTAGTAAATCCAACCATTCTTTATCCTAGATGAATGATTAATGGATAAAATCAAGTTTTTCATAATGTTTCTCTTAAATAAGTAGAAAATGTTTACATTAGATTAACTTAAATACTCTTGGTGAAATTCTAATTAATTTTAGAGAGTTAAAAATTGAAACATGGTCAGCCATACAACTGTGTAAAATAAGTTTAACTTTTTTTCTCTTTAAAAAGAGTAATTCCCATCGTATATGTATTCTTAAAGTGTTATTTTTCATCCTAGGTATAGAAAAATGCATACTAAAAATATTTTATTAAAAAAGTATTACTTTCTTTAGAATTAAATTCTATGCATAGAAGGAAGCATATTGAAATTGTTATTTTGATTATAAAAGTGTTATTTTCATCATAAATAATTTTTATGCATAAATGGATGCATAAAAGAAATTCTTTTATATTAAAAGAGTGATTTTTATCATAAATGATTTATATGCATAAACATATGCATAAAAGATATTTTTTATATTAAAAGTGTGATTTTTATCATAAATGATTTTTATGCATAAATGAATGCATAAAAGAAATTCTTTTATATTAAAAGAGTGATTTTCATCATAAATGATTTGTATGCATAAACACATGCATAAAAGATTTTTTTATATTAAAAGTGTGATTTTCATCATAAATGGATTTTATGCAGAAATTAGATGCATAAGAGAAATTCTTTTATTCTAAAAGTGTAATTCCTACTAAATTAGATTTATGCATGGAAAGATGCATAAAGAATTTAATTTAATCCAAAAAGTGTTATTTTCATCAATTTTTATTTTATGCATAGAAAGATGCATAAAGAATTTTATTTTTAATTTAAAAGAGTTATTTTCATCAATTTTTATTTTATGCATAGAAAGATGCATAAAGAATTTTATTTTTAATTCAAAAGAGTTATTTTCATCAATTTTGATTTTATGCATAAATAGATGCATAAAGAATTTTATTTTTATTCCAAAAGAGTTATTCCTATCAATTTTTATTTATGCATAGAAAGATGCATAAAGAATTTTATTTTTAATTCAAAAGAGTTATTTTCATCAATTTTGATTTTATGCATAAATAGATGCATAAAGAATTTGATTTTTATTCCAAAAGAGTTATTCCTATCAATTTTTATTTATGCATAGAAAAATGCATAAAGAATTTTATTTTTAATTCAAAAGATTTATTTTCATCAATTTTGATTTTATGCATAAATAGATGCATAAAGAATTTTATTTTTATTCCAAAAGAGTTATTCTTATCAATTTTGATTTTATGCATAAATAGATGCATAAAGAATTTTACTTTTAATCCAAAAGAGTTATTCTTATCAATTTTAATTTTATGCATAAATAGATGCATAAAGAATTTTACTTTTAATCCAAAAGAGTTATTCTTATCAATTTTGATTTTATGCATAGAAAGATGCATAAAAGATTTATTTTTATTTCGAAAGTATTATTTTCATTGAAATTGAATTTATGCATAGATAGATGCATAAAAGATTTATTTTTATTTTGAAAGTGTTATTCTCATTAAAATAGAATTTATGCATAGTAAAATGTATAAAAGGTTTATTTTTAATTCCAAAGTGTTATTTTCCTTAAAACTGAATTTATGCCTAAATAGATGCATAAAAGGATTTTTATAAAAGTGTTATTCCTACTAAAGTTGTCTTTATGCCTAATTAGATACGTAAAGAATCTTTATATAAAAAAACTAGAATTCTCTTACATTCTAGAAATAGATGTGATAAGATGTGATAGGAATCAGATAGATGTAAATGGATGTATGGATGTAGGTATGGATGTGGATGTGGATGTATGAATGTGGATGTGGATATGGATGTATGGATGTGGAATGTGGATATGGATGTATGAATGTAGATGTGGATGTGGATGTATGAATGTGAATGTGGATGTATAAATGTGGAATGTGGATATGGATGTATGAATGTGGAATGTGGATATAGATGTATGGATGTGAATGTGGATGTGGATGTGGATGTGGATGTATGAATGTGGATGTGTGGATGTATGAATGTGGAATGTGGATATGGATGTATGAATGTGGATGTGAAAATGGATGTATGGATGTGGATGTGGATGTGAAAATGGATTTATGGATGTGGATGTGGATGTTTATGTGGATGTATGAATGTTGATGTGGATGTATGGATGTTGATATGGATGTGTATGTATGAATGCGGATGTGGAAGTGGATGTATGGATGTGGATGTACGAATGTGGATGTGTATGTAGAATAATGAATGCGAATGTGTATGTGAAATGATGTGACGTCGATATGAGTGAATGGATGAGATGTGATGACGTGTGAATTGGGATTTGAATAAATGATGTGATGTGAATGAATTTGAGGTGATGAGATGGAAAATGATGTGATTGGATGAGAATGAGTACACATATGAATGGAATGTGGAATAAGTAATGTGGACTGATGAGGGATAATGTGGAAAGACGAGAGTTCATTATAGAAACTATAATTGTGACCTTTTTGTAAATGACTATTTTATGTCAAGAATGTTGGGGAAGCATGTTGACCGTCTTGTGATTAAGGTCATGGAGACCTAACTGATAAAGTTACAACAACTGAGGGAGAGTCAACGGAGGACGTCTCGCGTAGCATGGTCGGTCGAGGTCTTGACCAACCTCGGTTCGATTTAAATGGTGAGCTTCCAGTACGGTGGGTGAGGGACCAAGGAAGCGGCCTATGAGTGAAGCGCTGGGTGACCTGCGAAAGGATCCTAGAGGGTGCTGACCATACGGTGCTCGGGCTCTGGGTCACCGAAGATACCCACACGTGCGTCGTGGAAGATATTGAAACAAGGAGTAAGAGTTGTTTTCTGAAACCGGGCATGGATCTGGTTGATTGACCTTGCTGGTCCTCAACGGATGAGTCCATGGCTCTTTTATATGGATCTCTTGGTTGATCTTGCTGATCTTCAACAGAGATTCCATCTTGATTTTTATAAGTGATTATATTGCCGCGTACTATGAGCTAGGAACTATTGAAAAGGCCCCTGAGTGGACAGGTGGTGAGCGTTCTGGTTGCCAATGATGCCATAGATACTCCGATGAAAGAATGATTGGAAATTAAGATTCAACCGGATATTTTGAGGATTGTGATCAGTGATGATACAATGGTTTCATCAAAGGATTGTTTTAAAGATAGCTGATGCTGAGAAAAAAGGCAATTTCATATTGGGTGTGTAAGTGGTGTGACTAGTTTTATGTTTGCATGAACATCCGGCTAGGGGGCCTGGGAACTCTTTTCCTTGGTACCCGGGACAAAACCTAATCAAATTCCTAATTGGATCCTATCACTACAGTGGTGGGGCGGTTGGCTAACCCATGGGACTGGATGGGGTTAGGTTGGAGTGATGGATCCGTAAATCGAGACTCAGATTCTGTTTAGTTCAATAGATAAAGTAAATTTCGGACAAAAATTGTTCTATGGAAAAGAAAAACCGATGGATTAGTCTTTTGTCCGGATATCCGTGGGCGAGACCTCGAGCATGGGATCCTGCCCCATGCAAGAAGTGCTACTTCCGCTGCTAGCACCCCTGAAATTGTTGTGCGGTGGGGATGGGGATCTTACAGTTGGTATCAGAGCTATTTGGCTAATGAGGATCAATCGAGAAGCCAAATATGTCAAAAGTTTATCAAGAAGCACTAAAAGGTTATAATTGTGTGATAAAATTTATAAAAAGGCTAAACAATATAAAAGAACCCAATTAAGCGTTTGCACTTGTGGTTTGCACTTGTGGTATGCTTGGACTTGTGATATGAAACCCTTAGCTACAGCTCCTATGATGAACCTTTTCTTATAACCTAGTTGTTTGGCATAGTGCATTGCAACCATTTCATTTAGTTTTGACATTGGTGGTATTTTTTCAATATATTTAATTATGGAGTACTTAGAGTTGATGGTGAGGAGAGTGTATTGTTCTTGAAAATGTAATGTGTCAGAATCACATGCTACATGTTTAATAACACCTTGGCATGAAATGAATATGTCATTTTCATCACATGCTGAGGTTGCATATCCCTTGGATTCATCCTTGTTCATCTCTTGCCACTCTATAATCACATGTCGAAAGAATTCATACAAGGTATGTCCTTGTTGGACTGGCAACTCTCCATATCTATCAGTAGTAGAAATCATTATACGGATGTCACCATCCATATCCAAATGGCACAAGTATTTGTATAAGTCTTCCATTGTGTTGTCATATGCATTAATGTCAAATTTGGGTGGAATATTGCAATTCTCTAGTGGACTTGCTTCCTTTATATGGACTATCATCAATGAGAACTATCCTTGTTACATAGCATTATGCATTACACTGATGCCAATCCTTTTACCCATTTTTTCTTTCCTAAATATCTTCTCACGATCATACACGTAGCATTTCTCTTGTCCCCACATGATAAAAAATGGTAATTGTCTCCCTACATGCAATTCTAAAGTTTCAACCATATGCACCACATTTTTGTGCAAAGCTATATCCCAACATGGAACTTCATGAGGGAATTGATTGGCTAAAAACTCTATGCATCCTAGATGAAGTACCATCCATTGTTTTCCACAACTTTGTGAAGCAACTCTCTAACAGTAATCCATTCAAATCTAGTATTATAGACATTTAGCCTTTCACATTCCTTGTATCCAATCCTATGTTGTCGTTATCTTTGAAAACATATCTATGGTATACTTTATCTATCGAAAAAAAATATGAAAGACATGTTAATCAACCAAAACTCAATGAAAAAATCACACACATATAACTTCTCACAAATATTACATATATTTTTTACTACATAAAATTAAATTTGGTAATATGATCAGTTGGTATTGTAGATGGTTTTGAATGTTGTATTTGTTTAGTTATCCAAATCTCACTAGATAATGTCTTATGCATGGGTGGTATACGAAAAATAAAAGACAGAAGACATCAAGTCAATCGACCAGAACTCCATTGAAAAATCACAAACACATGCTTTCATTACTCTAAATACTTGATATATCTCTAAGTAAATAGAATTAAATTTGTTCATATAGTTAGTTGTCCACATATTTGGATAGATTCAAATGTTGGATTTGACCAAATCTCACTAGATGACAGTTAACATCTTGTGCATGGGTGTTATTGGCTAGAGTCAATTAATTTTCCAAATCTATGTTAAGGGTGGGTAATTCTAGTGGTTAAATCTTAAAGATGGATGTGAATTCCTAGATTTAGTCACTCATTCAAATCTATGTCATGGGTGTTAATGCTATAGATTTGGCCAATTGTCTAAATCTTATGTATACCTATAAACTTTATGTGGCCTTATTGACACGTCTGCAAATTGCATGGAAACATAGTTGTGTTGGTACTTAAAATTTTGTAATAGGTCGTCTGAGCATGGCTTCATGAACAAAAGCGCTAAAATAGGCCATTTGTGAAAAATCGAGCTTTGATCCTCTAACTTTTTTCTCCAGAGCATCTGAAACTTGATGCAAAACATCAAGTTTTTGTTGAAATTTGAGCATAATGATGAGCTATGGTGGATCAAACACTAGAATCAACATCATTAATAAAGTGATTAGCAAATGATTAAGACGTAATTAGTGAATAATTAGCAAATAGATTAATGTAGGCATGGATACTCAAAAACCAGCAACTTCTCATTAGGGCTATGCCTCAATTTATAGAGTTTACATCAAGCATCTAATCCCATTGATTTCTCCATGATTCACTCCCAGAATATCTCCACCTTTTGCCTGATTCTCTCCACCTCTTCTCTTTTCCCTGAATATCTCCCAGAATATCTCCACACTCCTAAATTCCCTCATGCTACCCATTATTCTCTCCCAGTAGATTCTTCTAACCTTTTCACAGGTTCTTTCACAATTACATCTCCTCTTTTACAGCCTCTATCCAAGAGCTTGTTCCCACACACACCCTATTCACTTGTATATTTCAACACCTCCCCTCAAGTGAATACTCCTAGTACACCTAGACCCTATACCAAGTTTGCCTCCCCTTACTTGATAGTCCGCGACTTGTGTCTACTCCTCCCCTCAAGTTATCTCAGCACACCTGGACCCTGTATCAAGTTTCTCTCTTACTTGACAGTCCGCGACCAGTGCCTCAAGTCCCTAAACTCCATAGTCCTTGACACTCTCTCTCTCTATGTGTCCAAGGCTACTATAAGTGCCCGCGACCTTGACTAAAGTGCTCACACATACATCTACCATGTGGCCTACATCATCGGTGGCTCAGAGGTGGTTTTACTTTATTGGGGCAGGTTACATTGGGTTGTGGGGTCTCTCTCTCTCTCTCTCTCTCTCTCTCTCTCTCTCTCTCTGAGATTTTCACATGGCTCCTCACTCTTTGGAGCCTCACATCTTCTCTTATCTTCAGTCTTCTTGTCGTGGCAGCTTCTCTCCACGCGTCCGTCTCTTCTTTCAGTCTTCTTGGGGCAGCTTCTCTTCTTGTGGCAGCTTCTCTTCTCGTGTCCATGTCTTCCTTCAGTTTTTCTTCTTGGTGTGGATCCTCTTCTTGGGAAGAGATATTCTTCTTCTTTCATGGCTGGGGCCATGAGCTCGTCCGTCAGGTCATTTTGCTCCATGTGAGCAACATGTTTCAATGTTTTGCTGACAGTTCCTTTGGGCTTTTTATGTTTATCTTGTGTCATTATGCAATGCAAACCCGGTCTTACCTCTTGCCTTAATCTGGACAAGGGCAGTGTCTGTTCCCATTTTTACACTGATGCAATGTGCCCAATACATAATGCGTATAGCATTCATTCTCATGCACATTCCAAATGCAACTCTGGCTGTGAATAATCTTGAATTTGAGTGAGATTTATAGGCATTAACCAAGGGTTAAATGCAAAATGATGATTTTCATAATTTTATCAGCACAATTTTCCCAGAAATTACATTAAATCAAGGGTAACCAATTTGTACGGGATGGTTGGAATATCAAACCAACTCCGATTTGCAATCTGAAGTTATAGGGATCTGTATCAGATACCTAATGGTTAATTTGAACCCTCAATTGCACCAAAAAATAGTGATTAGCACTGATTAGCAAATTAATGCTCTGTTTTGTGTGCAAAAAACAGAGTATGTGGGGAGTCCAGATCTGGTGCCTTAGACTTCAAATGAGCTCACATGCTTTCAAAGGCATCAATAGCAATGAGTCTAGTAGAGGATTAAGCCAAGAAACACAAGATTTGACCAAATAATGAAAGCTTAATCTCTGTTTTACCAAAGTCACCTGCAGATTTGATGAAGAGCTTTGATCTCACTGTAGACTTGATGAAACTGAATTCTGTCTTCACCAGCTTCTTGTAGAGCATGCTTGAAAACCCCCGAGGCTAAAAGGAATTAGACCCATTTGATTTGATGAAGTAGAAATCATTGATTTACTGCAGAAAAACGTAGCTTTTTAATCAGCGAAAATCGGGAGCTTCCGTGGGTGGTTTGCGCTTCTGATTTGATGGGCTAGAGCTCCTATGGGTTAGCTTTCTTGGGCTAGAAGGGTTTGGGCAATGGTTGAGTGTGCAAGGAGAGGGAGCTCCTCCACTGGCTGGGGGTACAGAGGCTAATTGAAAAAAGAGGAAAAATTATAATTTTCTACTAATCTTGATTAATTAAATAATGGGCTCATAAATCTGATGGATTCTAGGCATGGCTCTGATACCATGTTGAAATTTGAGCATAATGATGAGCTATGGTGGATCAAACACTAGAATCAATATCATTAACAAAGTGATTAGCAAATGATTAAGATGTAATTAGTGAATAATTAGCAAATAGATTAATGTAGGCATGGATACTCAAAAACCAGCAACTTCTCATTAGGGCTATGCCTCAATTTATAGAGTTTACATCAAGCATCTAATCCCATTGATTTCTCCATGATTCACTCCCAGAATATCTCCACCTTTTGCCTGATTCTCTCCACCTCTTCTCTTTTCCCTGAATATCTCCCAGAATATCTCCACACTCCTAAATTCCCTCATGCTACCCATTATTCTCTCCCAGTAGATTCTTCTAACCTTTTCACAGGTTCTTTCACAATTACATCTCCTCTTTTACAGCCTCTATCCAAGAGCTTGTTCCCACACACACCCTATTCACTTGTATATTTCAACAGTTTTGTGGTAGAGTTGATGTTTTGCACCAAATTTGAGATGTAAAGCATCAACTCTTAGCCTAAAAAGTTAATGTTTTGCATCAACTTTGATGTAAAACATCAACTTTTAAGGTTTTTTTTTATTTTGAAATATTTTTTTAATTTTTTCTGAGAATTTTTTTATTTTTATCACCAACAAAACTATAAACAATCATTCAAGCTAAATAAATATAAGAAATTGCATGTGGTGGAACCATCTATGTCAGGGAGGGGGGGTGCATATGAGCCTGGACTTTGCCATGCCTATGTGCAATAGTATGCTCTCCAGCATAGGGGACCTTGAATCTACAATTATCAGGAAAGCTCCAAGCTTCTCTCTTTCAAACCAAGCTCCTCTCTACCACCATTCAAGAACCCCCAAGCTCCTCTCTTTTCTCTTTATACACAAAGACAATGTTGTGGGCTAAGATTGTGTAAGATTCCTCCCTCCATCTTTTGAGGTGTAAAGGTGTAAGAACCTCCTCTTCTTCTCTTGTAATTATTCCCCTCTTTGAAATAGAAGAAAGACCTTGTTTTGGCCTAGAGAGAGAAAATGTCTAGAGAGAGCTAATCCAAAATTGAGATATCTTTGGATATAAAAATCCTCCTAGTATCTAAAATGGTTTCCCCTAAAATAGAAGTTCAAAATAAACTTTCTAATGTGCATTAGAAATCAATTAAAAATGATATAAGGGACCTAAGCCTAAGGGTCTAGATTTTCAGAAATTTTTGGATTATGATCCAATTAAGGTTCCTATGGGGCCAATAGGATTAATCCAAGTCTTGGGATGAGATAAATCCAAAGAATAAAAGAAAATACCCAAAAATGAGTAAATGCTCACATAAGATGAAGAGTTGATTGAGTGCAAGGTTTATTAGTTAAAAACTATGAGATATTACTAAAAAAATGAGATATTTTGAAATAATGATGCATTTTGGACACCTTGGTAAGGAGAGGGGGACTCTGAGGTAGGCGCCTAATTCAGACATGTGGACGAGTTTTTAATTCAAAAAAATTGTGATATTTTTATCTCTCCTCTCTCCTGGATCAAACCAAATAAAAGGGGGAGCCAAACTGGTCTCCAAATTGAGTCAAACTGAACTTGAAAAATTCTAGAACCCAACTGGACTTGGTTAGTGGCCTCCCTCACCTATAAATAGATCCTTAGTCTTTTGTAAAAAAATATGTGAGCTATACCATACCAGTCTTACATTAAAATAATGATATTTTCTATTATCTCTTAAAAATCCTCTACTTTTGGAGAACTTGGAGCTTCTCTCTCTCTTCAACAACTCTTGGAGATTTCTTCTCAACATACTAAACCAATTGATTGGTTGGGGGCTTCCTTCTAAGATAAAGAAGCAAGCCAAATCAAGAGGTAAGAAGTAATTTCATGGTTTTCATTAATATTCTCAAAAGATTTCACTTCTCAATCCCTCTCAAGCTTGAGAAGTTTTAAATTAATTGTTTTCAATGCAAATCAAGCTTTCTATAAGAATTCTAATGATTAATCACAAAAAGTTAGTTTTTATGCTTAATTAGGATGCTTTTTATGTATATCTCTCTCTCCCCAAAAGAATAGTCATTCCTATGACTAATTCTTTAGCAAATGAATGCTCCTCATTGATACATTCTTGATTCAAAATCAATCTCTAAGCTTGTTAAGCCAGAGGTTAAGAAAATGGCTTTTTTATGCTTTTATGCTAATAAAATTATAGTAAACTTATGATTTAATTCCATAAATTGGATTTAAGTCTAAGGATAGTATTCTATCATAATTGTATTACAAAGTCTTATTCTTTCTAGAAATATTAAAAATTATCTCCATAGCAGCGAAGCTATGGCAAAATTTTTAGAAATTAATACATAACTCATTTTTATGCATAATGTGAAACGAGAACTTCCTACCATATTCTAGGATTGGAAATCCTATGCTAAAAGAATGATTTTCATCAAATTCATGGGGAAATAATTTTTAGTATTTATGCATAAATAATTAATTAAAGAAAAGATAAATTTTTGGTATTTTTTATTTTTATGCAAAAAGAGGAATTCCCATGATAATGGAGATCCATGTAATTAAATGAAAAAAGAGAAATTTTGGTATGTTAAAATAATGAATATTTAATTTAAAGAGAAATTTTAGATAAATTTATTTTATGCATGAGAAAATTTAAATGATAAAAGAGGAGTTCCCATGACAATTGGAATTCAATAATTTAAATGGTAAAAAAGGAATTCTTGGCATATTTGAAATAATGGATATTTTTATTAAAGAAAAGAGAAAATTTAGATAAACTTATTTTATGATAAAAGAGGAATTTACATGACATTTGGAATTCAATCATTTAAATGCAAAAAGGGGAATTTTTAGCATAATTCAAATTACGAGTATTTATCAAAAGTGGAATTTTGAGCATTATTGGAAAATATGGGTAGAATTGATTTTTGTAAATCCCATGAATCTTTTACTCCACAAGAAGAATATTAAATATATTTCACTTGAGGAATACGAAAGTATCCATCGAGAAAAAGTACCTTTAACTAGGCCAAGCAATTGGCAGAAATTTAGAAAAAGTCCCATCGGTATTGAAAGTAGAAAATGTTACTAAATGTGAATAGATGTGAATACGATGTGAATAAGATGAGAATATGATGTGATAAGATGTGAATGCAATGTGATAGGATGTGATAAGATGTGAGTGGATGTGAATGCAATGTGATAGGATGTGATAAGATGTGAGTGGATGTGATAAGATGTGAGTGAATGCGATGTAAATGGATGTGGATGTGAATGCAATGTGATAGGATGTGATAAGATGTGATAAGATGTGAATGTGATGTAAATGGATGTGATAAGATGTGAGTGGATGTGATAAGATGTGAATGCGATGTAAATGTATGTGATAAGATGTGAATGCGATGTAAATGGATGTGAATGCGATGTAAATGGATATGAATGTGATGTGAATGCGATGTAAATGGATGTGGATGTGATAAGATGTGAGTGGATGTGATAAGATGTGAATGCGATGTAAACGGATGTGGATGTGAAGAGATGTGGATGGGATGTGATGTGATGTAAATGCATGTGGATGTGAAGAGATGTGGATGGGATGTGATGTGATGTAATTGGATGTGGATGTGATGAGATGTGGATGGGATGTGATGTGATGTAAATGGATGTGGATCTGATGGGATGTGGATGGGTGATGTGATATAAATGGATGTGGATGTGGATGGGATGTAAATGGATGTGGATGTGAATGTGATGAGATGAGATTGAGATGTGATGATATGTGAAAGGAAGTGATGTGATGTAAATGGATGAGAATGAGATGTGGACGTGATGTAATGTGGATGGGATGTATGTGATGTGATGTGGATGTAATGAATGAGATGGATGTGAATGGATGTGATGAGATGTGAATGGATGACATGTGATGTGATGTAAATAGATGTGAATGGATGTGATGTAAATAGATGTAAATAGATGTGAATGGATGTGAATGTGATGTGATGTAAATAGATGTGAATGGATAAGATGTGATGTGATGTGAAATGGATGTGATGTGAATCGAGATAGATGTGAATGGATGAGATGTGATGTGAATCAGGATAGATGTGAATGGACGAGATGTGATGAGGATAGATGTGATGAGATGTAATATGATGTGACTAGATGAGAATGGATGAAGGACGATGGGAATACATATGATTGGATGTGGATCAACAAGCAATGTAAATTGATGTAGAAGAATGTGGCACAACGACGAGAAATGATGTGGAACAATGTGGAAAGATGAGAATTCGTTGAAAACTGTATTTATGACCTGTTTTTAAATGACTATTTTATGTCAAGAATGCTGGGGAAGCATTTTGACCATCTTGTGAATGAGGTCATGGGTGGAGACCTAAGTGATAAAGTTGCAACAGCTGACGGAGAGTCAATGGAGGATGTCTTGTGTAGCAAGGTCAACCGAGGTCTTGAGACGAGCCTCGCTTTAAATGGTGAGCTTCCAGTATGGTGGATGAGGGACCAAGGAAGCGGCCTATGAGTGAAGCGCTAGGTGACCTGCGAAGGAGCCTAGAGGGTGTTGACCATATGGTTCTCGGGCTCTGGGTCACCGAAGATACCCACGCGTGCATCAAGGAAGAAAAACAGAACAAGGTGTTAGAGTTGTTTTCTGAACTTGGACATAGATTTGGTTGATTGTCCTTGTTGCTGGTCCTCCAACGGATGAGTCCATGGCTCTTTTATATGGATCTATTGGTTGACCTTGCTGATCTTCAACGGAGAGTCCATCTGGATTTTTATAAGTGAATATATTTCCGGGTACTATGAGCTAGGAACTATTGAAAAGGCCCCTGAGTGAACAGGTGGTGAGCGTTCTGGTTGCCAAGGATGCCATAGGTACACCAATGAAAGAATGATTGGAAATTAGAATTCAACCTGGATATTTTGGAGGATTATGATCAATGATACTGTGGTTTCATTAAAAGATTGTTTTAAAGACAGCTAAATCTGTGAAACAGGCAATTTTAAAAGATTGTTTTAAAGACAGCTGAATCTGTGAAACATGCAATTTCATATTGGGTGTGTCTATCTTGAAGTTTGGGTGTTTTAAAGATAGCTGAATCTGTGAAACATGCAATTTCATATTGGGTGTGTAAGTGGTGTGTCTATCTTGAAGTTTGCTTGAAGCGCCGGCTAGGGGGCCTGGAAACTCTTTTCCCTAGTACTCGGGGCAAAACATAACCAAATTCCTAAATGGATCCTATTATTACAGTGGTTGGGCAATTGGCTAACCCATGGGACTGGATGGTGGATTGATGGATCCCTAAAATGAAACTCAATTTTGTTATGGTATGATAGATGAAGTCAATCTCGGATAGTCTTTGTTCTATGGAAAAGAATCAACGGTTGTGCCTCTCGATGAGGAAAAAAGCGTTGGTCTCTATGATCCAAGTGCAAGTCTCTTCCTTGATCTGATCATGTGACTTTATAGGTGTGGTCAGATCAGTTAGTTAGATAAGGCTCTTGACTACGTTAGAATAAAAAAATCCTAGAGGAATTGCCCGTGCTTTCTGGGCGAGGGAAGTTTTTTCGGGTTTGGTTTTTGGAAGAAACGAGGGATTAGTCTCTTTTCCGGATATTCGTTGGGCAAGGCCTCGAGCGAGAGGATTTGCCCTGTGCAAGAAGTGCTACTTCCACTGCTAGCACCCTCGATTTCGTTGCATGGAGGGGGCAAGGATCTTTTAGCTGGTATGAGAGCGAATTGGCTAAAGTGGATCAACCGAGAAGCAAGAAATATCAAAAATTTATGAAGTACCAGTAAAAGATTGTAATTGTATGATGAAATTCATATAAATTGATATTCAAAATAAAAATTCATAAATTGAAAATTGGGTCTTTTGATGGAAGTACTGCAATTGTATGGAATCCCTGACTTGCTTAAGGCCTAGATATGATGGTATTTACCTTATAACTCTAAGGACCGTGATGACTACCCGTATATACCGTGGGTATATCTGCAGCTCTTTACTGACAATATATACGAGTAAATCTAAGACCTTGAAGTTATAAGCAAAAATACTATCCAAAGGATGAATTTAAAAGCTGGTTGATATGATTTTAGAATTCTGGTTGAGAATTGATTAGTTGATTTGGATTTTGATTGAAAGATGGTGATTCTTGAATTCTGGTTGAAGGAAGATAAGTTGAACAAAGCCACAATGAGGATGAATGGGACGAATCCCAGTGATGATGTTAGTAACTAGGATGACGATTATGACTTCAGCAAATCACTATGAGATTAGTGGAGTGTGCTGACAGATTGCTGCTGTTAACCTTTGTCCTAGTGAATCTAATTAAGGGATGACAAATTGAGAACCTGCATAACTGAAATTCTCATGGAGGAATGTTTAGATGAAATTTTTAGTATGATGGATAATTATTATGTTAAGGATATAAATGATATGTTGTGAATGAATTGTTCTCTGAGAATGAGTTCTGTGTGTTCTTCTTATAGAAGGGATCTTTATCCTAGGATTCTACGTGGGTTGACTAAAGCCGGAATTGAATTATAAATAAAGTGATCTTTTCACCTGAGCGTCATAGTTAGTTTGGAAAAAAGGGACTTAACAAAAATTTCCATATTGATAGGATCATGGATCGAAGTCGTCGTGGTAGGAATGTTAATCCCCAACTCGATGAGGAAGAGCTCGACCCGAATGTTCGTAAAACTCTTCATAGATCCCAGTCCGGAATTGAATTATAAATAAAGTGATCTTTTCACCTGAGCGTCATAGTTAGTTTGGAAAAAAGGGACTTAACAAAAATTTCCATATTGATAGGATCATGGATCGAAGTCGTCGTGGTAGGAATGTTAATCCCCAACTCGATGAGGAAGAGCTCGACCCGAATGTTCGTAAAACTCTTCATAGATCCCAGTCTGGACCTTTTAAGGGTGAAGGGGAAAACCTAGGCGAGGCTGTGGAGAAGTGGATCAAAGCAATGGAAGAATACTTCGAAGTCGTCGGGTACAATGAGAAGAGTAAAATGGCTCTTGCAAGACTAAAGATAGTAGAAACAACTAGAGTGGCATAGAGAAACCACTGAAACCGTCTAGATCGGAACACCCAGACATGGGGTGATCTCAAGATTTACCTAAGGAAGAGATTCCGTTCTCCCAGCTTTTTGGAAACAAAGATGAACGAATTCTTAGAGTTAACCCAGGGAAGCAGAACTATTGAAATGTATCACCAAGTGTTCGCTCTCCTTCTCAAGTACTCGCTTACCATCGCTGGATGAAGAACAGCTGATGGCCAGGTTCATTCGGGGACTGAACGAACCTTTGAATATCCTAGTGAACAATGCCAAGCCAGTTTCCATGGCCGAAGCAGTGCGGATGGCGAAGGATTTCGCCAAGGCCTTTGATGTCAAGGTCCCGCCAAAGCGAGCACCATCATCTTTCAAAAGATTTCTAGCTCTAGAAGGTGATTCCAACCTTCCACCGCCTAAGAGACAACAAGGTCAAGCTCAGGATATGGAACGTTCCAGAATGGAAGAAAGGTCCTTTTCCCGGAACTCAATCCCCTAGAATTCAACTTTTCAGAAGTTCCACCCTTGAACAAGGAAGTGAAATGCTATAACTGTCAAGGATTTAGACATGGCAGTATAGATTGCCCAACTCCTTTTGGATCAAGGTTTTCGGAGCGGGGAAATCAGGGACCAAGATTCAAGACTCCAGCTCCTTCCTTCTAGAGTAATCAAGTTCCTTTCCGCAAAATCAAGGAAATCCCAAAGGTAGACCCTCTAACTAACCCTCAGTTTCAATCCAAAGTAATGCAAAACCTCTGCCTTAGAATAGGGGAAGTCAAAGAGAGATATTTCCAAATTGGCCGTCCACTTCCAAGGCAGTAACGCTAGAAGTGATTGAAGAAGAAGAAGCATGAAAGAGATTATACTCCACCGCGAGATGAGGACATCTCACATTTTTTTAAGTGGGGTAGGATGTAAGATTCCTCCCTCCAGCTTTTGAGGTGTAAGAACTTCCCCTTCTGTTCTTGTAATTATTCCCCTCTCTCTGAAATAGAAGAAAGATCTTGTTTTACCCTGTTTTGGCCTAGAGAGAGAAAATGTCTAGAGAGGCGCGAGGTGTTTGCTCACTTTCAGAGATTTAAAGTCTTGGTCAAGAAGGAAAAAGGCAAGCAAATAAAATGCCTAAGATCAGATGGTTGGGGAGAATATTTCTCCAATGAGTTCAGCGATTTCCTGAGAAATCAAGGAATCAAGAGGTAGTTTACGTGCAGGTACACTCCGCAACAAAATGGTGTTGTAGAAAGGAAAATTTGGCACATTGCAGAAGTGGCACATGCCTTGATGGCTGAAAAGAATATGCCACATTACTTTTGGGCAGAAGCAGTAATAGCTGCTATGTGTATATTATGAATAGGATGAATAGGACACCCACTATAGCTGTTCATGGTATGACTCTTGAACAAAAGTTTACAGGCATAAGACTGGATGTGTCTCACTTAAAAGTGTTTGGGTGTATTGCATATGTACATGTTCCTGATGAAGTGAGAACAAAGTTGGATCCAAAGGCAAAGAAATGCATCTTCATTGGTTATGCTATGGAGGAACAAAAAGGTTATAGATGCTATAACCCTACCACTCGTGAGATGCGAGTAAGCAGAGATGTTGTCTTCGATGAGATGAGTAGCTAGAATGCACCAGTACTGAAGGCAACAAAAGATGCAGATGTAAGAAGTGCTGATGTTGCACCACATGTAGAGCAGCAATCACAGGTGCTGAGTGGACCTTGGGAGTCCTCGAGCAGTGGTGGATCCAATGTTAGCCCATGGTCACGTAGGTTGAGGAATGATACAGGTACACGTAGCATGGAAAGGGAAGGAAAAGGTAGATCAACCTTTTGTGCCTGATGTGTCAGCAGGTCACTCATATGTGGATGGCGACTCTAGTGGCTCTCACCAGAGCCTTGATGAGGAGCTTGGCATTCCATCTCTGTGGTTACTCCTAGTGTAAGGAGAACCATGGCTATTTTGAGGACACATGGTAGTGATCCAGGTGTACGCAAGTCTACGAGGGTTAGATACCCTGTTGCCAGGTTGAGATATGATGGATATACAAGCCATCATTATGCTTACATGGTAAAAGAAATATAGGAGGTTGAGCAGCCCACTGGCTTTGAGCAAGCAATTAGAAATAAGAAATGGGAAGATGCCATGGATGAGGAGATGGCAGCATTGGATGCAAATGCAACATGGGAGTTAGTGCCTTTGCTTGAGGAAAAGAAGGCAATTGGATGTAAGAGAGTGTATAAAGTCAAGCACAATGCTGATGGTTCAATGAGCAGGTACAAGGCAAGATTGGTTGCCAAGGGCTATGCACAGACTTATTGCATAGACTATGAGGAGACATTCAGCTCGGTTGCAAGAATGGCAACCGTGAGAGCTATCATTGCTATGGCTACAGTGAAGGGTTATGAGAGTGATGCACATCCAGATTTTGTGTGCAGGTTATGCAAAGCCTTGTATGGCTTGAAAAGCAGGCACCCAGAGCATGGTCAAACAAGATCGGCGAGTATCTTGTTACCATTGGATTTCAAATATCCAATGTCGATTTTTCCCTTTATGTGAAAAAGACAGATAGAGAGATCATGCTATTAGTCATCTATGTGGATGACTTGATTATCACTGGCGATAGTGCTGCAGACATGCATGATGTCAGGATGCTTTTGAAGCAAAAGTTTGAGATGAAGGATTTGGGTGAGCTACGGTATTTCTTGGGCATAGAGGTGGTGAGATCACCTCATGGCATTTTGTTATTGCAGAGGTAGTATGGCTTGGACATGTTGTCCAAGTATGGTATGACAAGATGTATGCCTATTTCAGTGCCTTTGGAGCAGAACACAAAGCTTTTTGTAGATACATGTGAGCTTTTGGAGGACCCCACTACATACAGGCGCATAGTGGGTAGTTTGATCTACATGACCATTAAGAGGCCAGACTTGAGCTATTCTGTTGGACTTGTGGGTCAATTTATGCAGGCCCCAAGGAAGCCACACTTAGATGTAGTTGATTATGGACATTTCTATGAGGCCGGTAGAGAGATACAGTTGCATGGGTACACAGATGCTAATTGGGTTTGTAGTATTGCAGATAGGAGATCTACCAGTGGTTTTATGTTCTCATTTGGGAGTGCTGTTGTGAGCTGGAGTAGTAAGAAGTAGCCAATCTTTGTTGGAAGAAAATCTTCCGACTCAGGATTATGTGAACGGAAACATATGGGGAATATTGGTAAGGTTCATCCATTCGAATTGGGCGATCTGGTCAGAACGTATTAAAGCAAATGAATATAGCAATCACTTACAAGAGGATAAGACACATGGGATTGGCTTTTTGATAAGATATTAAGAGGAATTAATCATTATTTTAAGAAGAAAGAATGGCCAAAAGTCTAAAAAAATAGAGATACACAGAGAATTGTAATTTTAAATCCATATAGGCTGTGTAAAAGAGGATTATATAGGTGCGTAGAGCTTGAAGAGAGCTTCGCGTCCATATAAAAACTTTCAAAAACGGACAACCGAGCGAAAAGTTATGAGCATTTTACTACAAGACTATAAAACTGCCAAAATTTGCCTAAAAGTTAGCAAATTTGGGAGAAATTCTGATCATCAATGAAGTAAGGGATTAAGAAATTAGTTACATGAGTGGAAAGAGCATATAAAGAGCTTCCTAGCCATATGATGGGGGATTTTTTTTTGCGAGCTTTTTTTGCCGAGCTTTTTGGAGCAATGAACAAGGAGTCCGAGCTTTGCAAAGGACCATGAACTTACTATGAGCTTTGTAAAGGACCAAGAACTTACTTACATATAAATAACAAGCTTTGAAAGATCAACAATATAAATTTCAATCTTTTGATCCACATCATACTTATTGATATAATTACATATATTCATATATGTAACTAAATTCATGCACCTCATACATATACATATACAAAATATACATATACATACATACATGCAAGAGCTACCTACATACATACTAACATATATACATACATACATACATACATACTTTCTTACTTACTTAAATATAAAAAACAATCCTTTAAAGATAAAAAATATATATATCGATCTGTAAAGTTCCAAACCATGAAAATCTCGATTACAAAGTCTTTGATCCACATCATACTTATTGATATAATTATATATATACATATATCTACCTAAATTCATACACCTCATACATATACATATACATACATACATATATACAAGAGCCACCTACGCAGCACTAACATATATACATACATTGCATACATACATACTTTCTTACTTACTTAAATATAAAACACAATCTTTTAAAGATCAAAAATGTATATATCGATCTTTAAACTTCCAAACCATGACAATCTCGAATACAAAGTCTTTTGATCCACAAATTATAGCATTCTAATTATAGCATTCTTCTACATGTCATCCCGACCTAATGAGAAATCTCCCAGACATGCTTTGGCTACCTCCATGTCATTCTCTATCCCCATATAGTGCCTTTTTAACTCTTGGCATGCACGTCCCAAGCCTCCACATCCCGCAAAAACGTCCAAGACACTATCTCCTTCACTTGAGAAGGTCTCCACTAGCCACCTACAATGAAATACAATCATAAACGTGCATCTAAGTATTTTGAAAAAGTAGCTATGAAAATGACCAGAATGAAAATTATCTCACCTAAAGAACATAGGAGATCTTTCTGCACCACCTCGAATGTAGCGCTCCAAGACCATTGTGCGTTGGAATGGATGCTTCTTATTCTTCTCAAAAATGAAATTTCGTTGAGCATTGAATAACTTCTTTGAAACATTTTGCCCAGCCTCACGATCAATAATAGGGACATGGCAATTTACTCGATAGAACATACTAAGCGCCAATGTATCCACCTACCATAACGAGAAAACATTATGTTTGGATATCCATACCACATAACATGTATACACAAAGGGAAATATTTCAGAGATTATGACTTACCCGTTCTCCATTGTCATACAAATAACTTGATTCCACATGAACAGACATTGTTCGATGCATGACCAATCCAACTTTCTTTCCCATGGAATATATTTAAGGAAGTTGATCCATTAGACTCAAACACACAAACCAACCCTCATCGGCCACAAACAAACCAACAAAACTGAGTGTGGCACGTATCAATGATGAAGAAACTTGATTCCATGAGGGACACCCATCTGTATCTACATCAACAACCTGTAAACCTGTAGGAAAGTCAGCCCATATGAGGCGAGCCACTGTATCTGAGGGAGCACCTCTATGAGATAGAGCCTTGGGAATCTTCATCAAGAATTCTTCCACACTACATAAAAGATTTATGATGTTTGGTTTTGGTAAGTAGAACTTGGAAAACTAATTATATGGTGAAATTTTTCTTTTTACCTATCTGAGCCCTCCGAAAGAGTGTGGATGTCTACCAGCAATATGTGTGAAAAACATCTCTCACCTGCAAGTAAACAAGACAAAAAATGAGATGCATTTCGAAAGCACACACTTCTCAAAATAAATTTGCAATGGAAAGTACTCTTACTAGTCATGTCCATGATGTCACGTTGTCCTGACACCTCCCTCTCTTGAAGATGCTCTGGAGGGTCTCTCTCTTGATCTTCATTTGTGGGGTCTCCCTCTTGAACATCATGCATAATGTCAAGACGTCTCTTTGTTCGCCTCTCACGTTGCACTTGAGATGATGTAGATGTATGCTCTTGGTGTGATTGTGGCACTCGTGACAGTGGTGTGGATGGTTTTGGGGCCACGCGCGAGGATCCAACTACTGGAGACTGGGTCAAGATTGTTGGCTGTGGGGAAGGTATTCTAGAGTCTTCTTGAGTTGGGGGCTCTCTTTCAAGCTCAGATTGGCAATTCTTAAATTCTTCAAGAAATAGATCAAGATAATTAGTAAAAAGGTAAAAATCCCCATGCCTTTTTGTATATGTATATGTACAAAAAGGTATGTGTATATGTATATGTACATGTATGTGTATATGTACATGTATGTGTATATGTATATGCATATGTATATGTATATGTATGTAGGTATGTATCTATGTATATGTATAGGTATGTATATGTATGTAGGCATGTGTCTATGTATATGTATGTAGGTATATGTATCTATTTATATGTATATGTATGTAGGTATGTATGTATCAAAACTTAACAATGTTTCTTTAAAATCTAACATGCCAAATCTTAAATGTAACATGAACTTTGTATGTATGTAGGAATTTAGTGTATGTGTGTAGGTATGTATTTATGTATGCATATGTATATATACATATGTATATACATATGTATTTGTATATGTATATATCTGTATGTATATGTATCTAATATGTATATGCATATGGATAGTTTACATATGTATAGGTAGGAAGGTTTACATAAACATATACATTTACATTTACATGCATACAATTCAGTAGGAAGCAAAAAAGTACCTTTTTCTAGGAGCTCCTCACTTGGAGGCACATGATTTAGAGGATAGTCCAACCACCAAGGACATCTCTTAAATTCCCAATCAGAAACCCCTCTCTCAACCCATTCCTTCGGGTACATTGTTTCCGAGGAATTTGGATCTACCCATTCTTTGATTGCTTCCGTCTCTTCGTCCATTAGACCTTGGCCAATGAGTAGCTGCACCCACCTACATGTCCAAAATAAAACAAACAGTACTAAAATATTTTTTTAAAAGCGTATATGTATTTTCTACAAAAATGTAATGGCAATAGAAGATATATACCTATAGACAACCCTCTTTGCGGCATTCTCCACCTCAGGTTGCTTTTGGCCTTCCTTTACTTTTCCAATCTTTGCCCACACCTCATGAAAAGCCCATGGTATGTGTTTCGATCGCTCCTCTTGCACCCATTGCATAAATGGTGGGATGTAGACAACATCATCATATACCAATAAACCCTCCAAAATAGAGTCTGCCTCCCCTATTAGCTCTTCCCAATACAACTCTTTCTTCATATGCAGCAACGTCTTTTTGTTATCCCCAAACATCTCTGAAATTACCTTGTCCTTTGCCCTCCCGGTCATAAGCATTTGAAGCAATTCCGTCTTCCTATTTCAGCATCATACCAAAACCATAAGAGATTAGATATTAAGGTTAGTTTATGTTAAGGGAGGTTTATTGACATGTGACATACCTTTGAGTTGAAATCCGAGATATGGCGACTGTGTAGAGCTTTTCTTTGGTCAGAGCAACCAATCCCTTCTTGGACCAATCATAGTTATATACGAGTTGAAAGAATGCATCACCATTGGATGGGTTTGCAATTATGAGCATCTTGTACGCTCTATCTCGAAATGTTTGCTCTACACCACGTCTGGCTTTCTCACATTTTGTCTCATATTCTTGCAACCCCATGGCATGTCTATCAATGCATGATATAGCTTGCTTCACCGCATTTTCAAACGGTGTCTACGTATAACGAAAAGGACTCATTATCACTCACACGATTAAAAAACATTGATAATCCGTTTATTAATAAAAGATGGGAAATGCAAACACTACCTTCCACACAAGCTGTGCCAAGATCGTAGCTGGAGCATTGTACCATTGCTCTCCACTTCGTCGCTCCAAACTAAGCTCCATTAAAGCCCACCTCCTTACGTCTTCACCAAGGTAGTCCAATATGGATGATTTGTCCGCCATTCCAAATCGTTGAAACATGAAGATCTCATGTGACAATGTGGGTGTAACACTAGTCCGCACCAATCTGTGTTGTAAAGAGTCACAATGAGCTAAGAACTTAACCATGACTTCACAATGTCCATAATTAAGTAGAGAGAGATCACTTACTCATTTTGAGATCGCAAAGCCAATAGCAATTCTCCTTCTTGCTTCTTGTCCACAACCAAAAATTGACATTTGACCCGGACATGGCGTGAGGGGCTATGAGACCAAGCTAGAGAAAGCAAAATAAAGATATTACAATATATTACTTCTAATGTTGCATAAAATCACTCTATGACATTCAAAAGAACATACCTTCGCGCACTCGAGACATCCATGCCTTCACACGATGATTGCCATCCCATACAAGAAACTTCTTACCACTGAGATCCTCCCACTCAGTTCCTCTGATTTCATCCTCAAATCTCTCATGTTGTACCACCCAGTTTGGTCCCCATTCTTGCAAGTCTATTTGTGTGACCACGAAATACATAGAGCTTCCTGGACGTGTAAGTGAAACTAAAAAAGGAGGAGATGCTTCGACATAACCATGGCAGTCAAAAGAATCACGAAACACCTCAAGTTGGGTAGAAACTGTACGGATGGATTCATTTGGAATCAGCCTGCATAAAGGGACCAATGGGGTAGAGGAATTGCGTTGCACAAAAAACTTAGTGAATACATCACCAAGCAATCCCAATTCAATAGATTTTCCAAGAAGCCTTCTATGGGTCTCCCCTTGACCAGTACTAGATTCAGGAATCTCCGTGTGAGTTGGAGGAGGTGAGCTCATTTCGTTCTCCAACACAAGCACTTCTTCCTCATGACCAAGAGAATTATGCGCTTCTGTTTCCTCTCTAACAGGAGATACATGTGAGGACAAAGGTGTCCGTGATTGAGCTTCCTCGCTAAGAGTCAAACAAACACGCCCAGATCTTAGTGAGTATCCCCTGTTGTCTGTAAGACACACACACCAAGCCCAAGTAAGCATATCTAAAACAATAAAACACAATCTCAATAGAATCTTGGCTATTCACATCATATACCTTTCTTAGTCTTTGCCTGTTGTTTTCCTGCTTTTCTTGGAGCCATCTTCCTTTCTTTTGCCCTGAATATGAGTAGCAAAAAGTTTGAGCTGAATCACACATAAACCCTACTTCATGTATATAGGAAAACATCAACCTCACACACAAACATCTCCTACTAGTGTGTGTGTGTGTGGGGAGAGAGAGAATAGCATAGACATGAAGTGAAGCCACGGATTATATTGAAGAGCTAGAGTTGCAAAATGGGCTCTTCTGGTTAGAGTGCACATTTGAGGAGAAAGCAATAAACCTGAGCTTCCTAGCTTAATACAAGAGCCATTGAAGGAGCTAATATATATTGGCTGTTCATGGTGGCAGTGATGCAAACCCATTGCAGTGTTTCGTCCGAAAGGACCATGATATAAGCGTACAAGGACGTGCAGGTGCAAGAACCATTATGCAAGCCTTACTACTGAGAAATGCACCCGAACTCGTCTGCCCATTTCTTCGTCATCATCATTACGATGATCCATAGCCAAATGTGAGCTCAAATTCATTGTGCCATATGTTCAAGCAATGCGTACAAGAAATGAACCATTCAAATGGGACTTACACGACTCTCTGTTGTGTGAGCTTGTGCTTTAAAGTTTCCTATTCCTATTGGGAGAAGTAAAGGTAAGCCTAATGTATCTAATATTTGAATGGGAGTAAAGGTGCTAAGCCTAAGGACGTAAAGGTAAGCCTAAGGTATCTAACATTTCAATGGACGTAAAGGTAAGCCTAAGGTATCTAACATTTGAATGGGAGTTAAAAAATTCTATGTTGTGTATAAATTCACATGACCTCTATGCTATGTATATATTATATGGCTAAAGGTTCTGGTAGAACTAAAGTACTTAATGTTTATAGGAAAAGGTAAACATAAGGTACCTAACATTTAGGTTCCTTTAGGTGCCCACCCACCCACCTCCCCTCTCCTATGTACATCTTGATGCTTCCACCCCAGGCAATGTGCATTTCAACCTTCCCGGCACGCTCCCAAATGCAATGGTCGCTCGTGCATTTCCACCCCCCGTGATAATATTTCCTCTAGTTACCACCTCCTTGAACATGATAGCTCAGATCTCTTCCTGCATCAAGCATTTAGCCAACATCTTTGCTATCATTGCAGTTACCTACTTTTGAGGATCAATGATTCCTAGGCATCTTAGTGCTATTAGTCTAGAACATATAGACCATTTAACACAAGGCATTGGCCTCTTATAAACATTATTTCTCCAGAAGAATGCCTTGATGGGATCGAGAGATTTACACCAATGTCCTTTCCAAGATAGGGTAGAAAAATTGAGAATAGGGGATAATAAATGCTTTAATCACTCTAATCCTACCCATCAGAGAGAGGCAATAAAGCATGGCCATTATCTAGTTTTTAGCTAAACCTTCTACATGGGGCACGCTTACCCTTCCAAATGCAATGGTCGCTCGTGCATTTCCACCCCCCCGGCAGAGCCGGGGGATGGTCTGCGCTAGCGCAGACCATCCCCCGGCTCTGCCGGGGGGGAGGAAATGCACGAGAATGGCTTATTAAGGTCGTCTTCTCCAGCAAAACATCTGTGCGACGCCTGTGTCTGGGGCAGTGCAGGCCGCAACGCCTCCTCAACAAAACGTTCAGCGATGCCAAAACGCCACCGGCTCAATGCTCCGCAACGCCTCCATCGCCTCTCCTCCAGCATGTCCACTCCCCCGGCAGAGCCTGGGGATGGTCTGCGCTAGCGCAGACCATCCCCAGGCTCTGCCGGGGGAGTGGACATGCTGGAGGAGAGGCGATGGAGGCGTTGCTGCCAGCGCTGCCCCCGTCTCCTCACACTTGACCTTCTCAACATGGTGTCTGCCAACGCCACAAACTGGACGTCCTCAACACCATCACCGCCTACGAAAGCTACAACGTACACCTCCAACGAAGCCGCTGCCGGCGCACAGAAAAGAAGAACAGAGAAAAATCGAGAAATGAAAAAAAAAACTCACCTCTTCTCTTGCATTCGTCTGCCTGCTTGCTGAATTGAAAGTATCTTTCATGTACCCTAAATATCTCTTTTCTTCGTTTACCCTTTAAACTAAGCACCACATATGTGTGTGTGGCCTAAAACATACTTAGCCTAAAAATAGATACATATACACACACATATATATATGTCTAAAAATGTATTAAGCTATATGTGTTTTATTGTACACACGTACATTTTGTTTAGGCTATTTAAATATGTATATATATATTGATGTTAATAAATGTGTGTGGTGTGTGTGTAGCCTACTAGATATATAATCTAATATATTTGTATATCCTAAAATAAGTAAAAGACTAGTCTCTTTGTAAATACACACACACACTAAAATACATATATCCTCGTCGGGGGATTCTTAGCCTAGAATCCTAGAATATATACAATATAATAATATAAATATAAACATGTGTGTATGTGTATTTACATATATCCCCATCCGGGGTTCTTAGCCTAGAATTTATACAATATAATAATATAAATATAAACATGTGTGTGTGTGTATTTACAAAGAGATAAGCTTTTTATTAAAATAACACTTAGAATCAATAAATGTATGTATTTGTGTATTTTTTTATATATTTGTAGATACATATATATTTGTATATTTTTTATTAAAAAATTTGATCGTGGTCATTCTCAATCGTGATTGCTCCACCTTGTTTTATCATTTCAACCACCTACATTCTCAATCGTGATTGCTCCACCTTGTTTTATCATTTCAACCTCCTTCATTCTCAAATCGTGATTGCTCCACCTGTTCCTTCGTTTTTATATTTTCATTTCACATTTTCGTCTCTCCTATCCTTTCTGTTTCACATTTTCGTCTCTCCTGTCCTTTCTGCATCTTCATATTGCCTTCCCTATGGAGCACACTGTTACCTTTGAGTGGGAGCTTGATGGCAGTAGCAAAAAATCTCAAACTTTAATACTTCTCCACCAGACCACGCTTGTCAGTCACGGATATCTACAAGGGTTTTTGCCTTCTTCACACGCCCTTTCTGGAGTGAAAGCTACTAGGACCGATGGAAGCCTACAGGAAATCATCGCTCATTATGATATGGAGGGCAATAAAAACTACCTCATAGATATTTCTCGAAGTAAAACATATATGCTACACTGTAGTCCTCTTTGTGCTGCTGATAGTCTTGATTCTAGTGCTGACGACATTGCCCAAGATGTCCGACATTTGGAGAGTTCAGTGGATAAAGAATTAGGGACACAAAACACCCATGTTCATATCTCGAGCTCCTCCTCTGAGAGTGACTTGAATGGCTCAGCAACTATTTTGCAACCAGGTGAAGGCACAAGCAATCCAAAAGGTTCAAAGCACAAGATCTCTGAAGATGAATGTATTGCTTCAGAGAGTATACTTTCGGTTCTTCGTAAGAAGGAGCAACCTTCTCTTCTGCGTTCATTGTTGGAAAAAGTTACTCGAGTCATCCAAGTCCAGGAGGTGCCAAGACATTATGATGGTGATTCCATCCTAGAGTTTCCACCAACATATGGCAAAATAGGAAATATGGATGGAATGGAGCAAAAATATGATGGTCACCTATGGACACGTCCAATAACATCAAACATGTCTGTAAGTTGTACCGTGCGTATTAGCTATTGTGTTGGTACTTTGGAGTGCCATAGGCTCAGCTGTCCTTTTTACTTGAACAATAAAAGGTATAACAACACCTTCTTTCATGGACATCTGACAAAAAAGATTGCAATTGGACTTTTGACAGAGGATGAGAAATCTAAAATAGTTTGTCACTTTTGTCGCAAAACTGCACATTGTGTGCAAGTGTGTAGATGTATTGTGTATTACGTAATGCCTCGTGACACAACTATTACAAGAATGATGCTCCACACTGGGCTGCATGAACATCCAGTTCAGCCAGGAACTTCAAGGTCAATGTTGGAGCGCGTGAAAATGTTTGTTTCTCAAGTGCTGAAAACCCAGAGAAGTGCTGAAAACCCAGAGAAGTGCTGGTCCTCGAAAAATACAGATGGATATTGTGAAGGATATGCTATTTTCCTCCATGATGAATCAAAATGATGAGCTACCTACAAGTATTGGGGATCATGAGCTCTGCAATTTTTTGGAGGAGTTGAGTCCTCTTGTGGAAAACCAGAGGTGAGTATTCACTCTATAACTTAATTATATTTGGAAGTATTTTTCTACATTCGGTCCTCTCTTTATTATGAAATTATGTTTTTTAGGTTTAGACGCATTGTATCCCAGGAGAAAAGAAAATTGATGCCGGCAGGAGAGGGCTTTGATAGCATCCTTCTTATACAGAGAAGATCTTGCTATTCATTTATACAAGGTAGCCGTTTCCCAGGACAAGGTGGCCCTGATGACAAATGTTATGTCTTTAAGATGTCTTTGCGAGGACCAGCATCAGGCGTGGACTTGGTGAATCGTATGCGGTGTGACAGTGGAGGTGACTTGTCAAAGTCCTGGGTTTTGTTTGATCACACTCATCGAGTTTTTGGTTGGTCAACAATGGCTTGTCATGTTTACGACCCAAGGTGAGACTACGAACTCCAATTTTTTCATTTCTTTCATTTACCTTGAATGATAGCTGACTGAAAAAATTATCTCCAAAATCTTATAGTGTTCAAGAGCTGTTGACAATTGCCACATGCGAAATGAAGGAGGAGGATACAAAAAGCCAAGTACTATTTTGGGAAATGCTGAATAGCACAATGGAGCAATGCGGTTATGCACCCGCACACTTCTATGGGTTTATGGCTGATGAAGCAGGGTCTAATTGGTGTGCAGTTAGGACCGTTTTCAATGGGGGTCCGCACAACATTATGGAGGACAGGGAGCGAACGTGCTTATTCCATTGGAAACAAAGTTTGATGAAGCATGCTAAACAATGCGTGAAGGCAGAAAGTCGACAACACCATATTGACTTGTGTGAAGAATGGAGATTGGCAACCAATAAGGAGTCAGCTTTCTTAAAAAGTAAAGAGATTCGTGAGTGGTGGAGAAATGGACATGTTCATGAGGGAAAACTATCAGTGATGGATACGTGGATGAGTTGGTGGGAAGTACGAATAGCACATTGGGGCAACCTCATGTCAAGGGTGAGAAATTTTATAGAGAACTGATATGTTGTATGGATGCATTTGCATTGGAGTCAATTTTATGAATTCTTGTATGAAACCTCTTGTGTGCAGGTGGTCTTAAGCTCGGTGGATTTAGCACAAACCCCTCGAACAAACTTATCTGAAAGTGTACATGGGAGTTGGCTTGCTGGTGAAGGATACAAGGAAAAGGTTAGCTTGTATGATGCGTGCATTTCAGATATGGCAAACGCTTTACTACAAAGTGCAAAGCAATATGCATATCAGATGGGGAAGCACAAAGGTGAGGGACCAAGCTTGAGCAAGTTGCTGGACAGGGTAGCAGCAAGGTCAAGACTAACACCACCACAAGTGGCTCGCATGGTCCATGAAACAGTAGCTAACACTCCTATGTATGAGGAATCAAGGCCTCTACATGGAGATAAGGAGACTATTCAACGGAAGAGGGTGAGGACAACGGAAGTAGACCAATGCTCACATCGTCCAGGTTATGTCATGCAGAGCAGACATCGTCAAAACCGGGGAACAGCAAGAAGAGTAAGTTTTGGAGATAGATCTAGAACAAACAGTGCAGCAAGTCCCGCTTCAAGGGGAGGACCAAAAAGTCCAATGACTGGAGGAAACAAAGATGTTGGACATGAAGAGCCTAAACAACATTATGGCACAATGAGCGGAGGACAAATGCATGTAAAGGAAGAGGCCGTTGGACGCACAATGTGGGCCATTAGACGAACCCCATTGAACTCAAAAGTCAAATGTTTGGGAGGTATTGATGGAAGACTTAAGTGCAACTCATACATACAGGGAAGCTCTATTGGAGTTGTTGCCCCTAGCTTCTACTCAGAGCGACGACATCCTGGTCCGGGAGGGCCAAAGGCTCAAATGATGTGGTTTTGTCCTTCAGATGTTTCACACACATGGCATGTAGATCCAAACATAATATACAAGCCATCATACCCAGATATGTGGAAAGTGGATGTTGGGACCAACATAACCAGCCAAGAGGTAGATAAATTAGTAAAGGCAGGGTTCAAGTTAGATGTTACTCATGAAGAACCTTTTGTGTCGGGGGTGGGAGAAACGTCCACACAAGCAGCGGGCAACAAAGAAAGTGACAAGAGGCCACATGATGCTACACAGAATACAAAGAGATCAACCAAGTGGAGGCATTGGATTTCCAAAGAAGCAGAAAAGAGGATTGGTAGTGCCGAGGCCATGACAGCGACAGTCCTTAATGAGAGTGCAATGCAGCCATCCCCCTACTCTATTTTTCATTTGGCATGTGAGAGTGGAGAGGACTATTTTATACACATCAAGGTACAACCTTGGTGTACATGTCCTGATTTCATGCAAAGAGAATCTAGAGGAAAGTCTTACGTTGCATGTAAGCATATCTATTTTGTCTTCTTGCGAGTTTTGGGATTACATAAGAATGAGGATATGGTAATGCATCAACCGACACTATCACCAGAGGAAGTGGACAATATACTATCACGTCCTCGAAGCAAGGATGTTTGTGCTTATACTTAAGCTTTAATCAAGCCTGTTTGTGCCTATACTTAAGCTTTAATCAAGCCTCTCATGTTTGTGCCTACTTAAGCTTTAATCAAGCCTTCCATGTTTGTGCTTACTTAAGCTTGTAAGGAAATGTGAAGTCAATCTTTTTGTAAGAAAATTTGAACCAATATTATTTTTGTCTTGCTTTGGGATGGAGTATACTGTCACGTACTCTAAAGTCTTATTGTAGGTAGCTTGCGACGCTATGGTAAAGGAGTTATACCAACCAGATATCTTCTTGTAAGGAAATGTGAACTCAATCTTTTTGTAAGAAAACATGAGCCAAGTATACTTGTTTTTACTTGTGTTGAAATAAACATTGGAAGAAAGGTACATAGATAGGTATTTTTGTGTCTATATTTAAGTTTCTTGGACATAAAATGTGTGTTTATATGTACGAAGGTAGGTATGTAGGTATGTATGTATGTATGCATGCATGTATGTAGGTATATATGTAGGAAGGTAGGTAGGTAGGTAGGTAGGTAGGTAGGCACGCAGGTAGGTAGGTAGGTAGGTAGGTAGGTGTGTATGAGAATATACATGTATATATCATTTTTCTTACAAGCTCACATAAAACTATCTTATCTCCAAAAAGCTCGCCAAATAAAGCTCGCAAAAAAATCAAACCCCCATATGATCAATTTAAGAAACCAACACCCGAGTGATGAGTAATTACCAGTTGAAAATTGGGTATTGGACCACAAAAACTGCACTTCCCTCTCTTTGCATGAAACCTCAATTTTCACATAGCCTCTTGCCTTTCATCTCCTTCATGATTTAAGCTAGAGGGTAAGGGTTAACATTGCTCAGCGGACAATCGTAAAGATTTATCTATGGTCCCCAAAGTCTTTTCGCATGCTCATTACCGCTAAAACCATAGGTACCTCCAAAGGAGGGCGGCAATAAGGCAAGGGCTACCTTGAGAAGTCACAGGCCCGCCAAGATAATAACTCCTTATTCCACTTATCATGAATCATCAAAGAGGCCCAAAATTGGGTTAAGCATGAGGAGCTAATGCTAAATGAGACATTCACATGTAAAGAGAGTGTTTGAATAGGGGTTTGAAAGATAAGAGAATGGCATGACACAAAATGCTCAATTGAGGAGGCTTATTCCTTGATTTGAAAGGGAGAGGAGGGCTCCTTTTATAGGTGGAGAATCACCCTCTCCTCCATTGTTACAAATTACAACATAAAAATCTTCAACCCTTCAGTGACATAAGGGTAGATGTCACCATCAATTGTCCTCTTAGGTTAAGTCTTCTATTGATTATTAAATTGAAGACTTTTTGACTTTGAAAGTGTGATGAGATAATAGCCAAGTCCAAGTGGCATGTAGGTGGAGATCCCACTTACACATGGCAGAATTCTCCTCTTCCATGTAGGCATTCTAGAAGAATCTTTCCCAATTATGCACCTACACACACTCCTCCACATGCCTTCCACACTCCCCAACTTGTAGCCTTATGGTGAATACCATATTAATAATACAATAAAAATTCCATGTGAGCATGAAGGCCCACTTTTATTTTCCACATCACTAGCCTATCTACCATACCAAAGTATTTATCAAGCATACTTGTGGCATTTACAATGTGTGCACCCTAAATCAAGTAAAACCATTTTATTTGAAGATAGAATATTGTTATCAAGGTAGCCGCCGCATCACCACGCCGTTATTCCATTGTGGGCGCCGCAATCTTCTTGGACAAGCTTCCAACTTATTACCATTGAGAAACCATCAAAATATGCACAAAATTGAAAATGAAAGATATCAATTTTTCATGTCATATCTTTTCCCCCCAGCAGATCCTCCATGCTTGTCTTGGGGGTCTGCTGGCCATGGTGCTCGAGGGTAAAATATCTTTAGCCGGTACTCATTGGCACGTCCGGGAACCTCCTGGCCACTTGCATCCTCTAGAAGATAGGTGTTATTTTTGAACTTTTGCTTTATCCTAAAGGGGCCTTCCCATCGTCGAAGAAGCTTCTTATCTAGTCGTTTCTCCACACGGCCATCATACCTCATGACTAAGCTTCCTTGCTTGAGTTCTGGCTTCTTCTTGTTCTTCATGAGAGTGTCATGCCTTGCCTTCCACCGTTGTTGTGCAGCCTCCAAATTTTGAAGTGCCTGAAGTCGCCTCTCATCCAAGATCTCCAGTTGTGCTAGGCGTTGGACATGTGTTTCTTCTTCATTATTCAAGCGTGCAAAAGATGTGCGAAGGCTTGTGATTTCCAATTCTATTGGTAAAATAGCCTCCATTCCATAAACTAATTGAAAAGGTGTGAAACCAAGAGAGAGTTTGTGAGTTGTCCTATAAGCCCATAGGACCTCTGGCAAATGCACATCCCACTTTCTCTTCATAGTATCCACTAGCTTAGACAAAGATCCACAAAGCAGTCCATTAGTTTTTTCTACTAAACCATTACATTGGGGATAATAGGGAGTTGACATAGCATGCTTTATTTTTAATTTCTACACCAAAGCTTCAATCAAGTCATTCCTGAAAGACCTCCCCCCATCTGTAAGGATTTCTAATGGACACCCAAATCGGGCACATATGTATTCCCTGAGAAAGGATGCCACAACCACTGCTTTATTATTGACCATTGCCTTTGCTTCTGCCCACCTTGTTGCATAATCTGTGGCCACCAATATGTAATACTTCCCATGTGAGGAACGAGGAAGTGGGCCCACAAAATCTAATCCCCACCTTTCAAATGGACCATATGATGGGATAGGGTTTAAGGGTCCGGGAACCAATTGCTTATGCCCATATGCCTGGCATACTTCACAGCTTCTGCACCACTCATAGACATCTTTGCTGAGTCGAGGCCAATAATACCCTGTGTTAAGGATCCTCCGAGTTGTGCTGGCTGAGGCAAAGTGACCTGAACATTCATGACATAATTTCATAATCCTTTTAGATTCTTCCAGGCTCACTACCCTCCTAAGGATCTTATCCTTACCTTGCTTGTAAAGAACATCCCCTAGAATTGTGTAAGGATGAGCTTTCCTGGTAAGCCTTTGCTTCTGTTGAGGATTCAATCCAGGAGGGAAGTATCCTGTATCTAAATAGTGTTGAACATCTTAGAGCTCAGGCCAACCTGTATCCATTAATGCAAGAGTAGCTACTTTGAAAGAAGCCAAGGTTTTAGTAGCCAATTCATCAGCCTTTTGATTATCCTTCCTGTTAAAACCCAAAAGCTTCTTTTAACTCCATTGCCCTTTTATACAATTCTTGGAGATTAGGACTCCTTGCCTTATATTCTCCTTTCATTTGTCGGATGACCAATTGTGAATCCCCTTTAACCTCTACCTCTTTAATTTCATCTTTTATGCAATCTTCTAATCCCCAAATTAATGCATTGTACTCAGCCACATTATTTGATATAGCCTTTGGAAATTCCCTACCCTTGGCCCATACCTCTTTTCCTTCTAGATCAAATAGAACTATGCCCCCAGCCCCACATTGCCTGGAAGGGCTAAAGGCTCCATCAAAATGCATAGTGAAAGTAGTTGGTGGTGTCTCCAAATCTTCAGACACTTCGTCCTTTGCTCCCGTTCCTTCTTCCTCTTCCTTCCTGTGGTAAGCAAATCTGCAAGAGAGGCCCTAGTGGTGTTTTCTGTAATAAAAGTGAAAGAGAATTCTTGAAGCTCACAAATCCACTTTGCAAACTTCCCTCCTACAAGATTGGGTTTACGGACCAAGAATTGTAAAGAAGGTTGAGATGTGAGGAAGAAAAAAGGGCGAGGTAACAAGTATGACCTGAACTTCTTTACTGCAAAAACAAGAGACAAACCACCTTTCTCCATTTCACCATACCTCTCCTCGGCATCAGTGAGTTGTCGGCTTGCATAATACACTGGTTGCATATGCCCTTGTTCTCCCTTTTGCAAGAGTATAGCACCCACTGAATGTGATGAGACACTTGGGTTCACATAAAAGTCCTCCCCCCACCTAGGAGGCTGCACAATTGGACTTTAACTCATGCATTCCTTGAGCAAACAAAAAGATTGAATTTGATCGGGCCCCCATCGGAAAGAAACATTCTTCTTTGTCAACAAATTTATAGGATACATCTTCTCAGAGAACATGTCAAAAAAGAGTTGGTAGTACTTTGTTTTACCCAAAATCCTCCTTACCTCCCGTACATTGGTAGGTGGGAGGGCCACAATTGCCTGCACCTTCTCAGGATCCATCTCTATGCCTTCCTCTGAGATAACATGTCCCAAGAGAACCACCTTCCTTTGTGCCAAGCGGCATTTTCCAGTATTAAGATACCCTTTTGCATCATCAATACTTTGCAAGGCCAACCTCAACTTTTCCAAGTGATCCATGCGGCTTGAATAAATGCAAAAATCATCCAGAAAGACCCTTATAAACTTTCCCAAGTAAGGTGCAAATACCTGACTCATGAAGCGTTGAAAAGTTGCTGGTACATTGGTCAAGCCAAATGGCATCACCCTATAGGCATACACTCCCCAAGGGGTGATAAATGAGGTTTTCCTTTGATCTTCTTCACAAATCCGGATTTGAAAGTATCCAGAGTATCCATCACACACTGAATACAAATCATGACCTGCAACTTGATCCAAAATCTCATCCTGAAAGGGTAGAGGATAATAATCCCTCTTTGTGCATGCATTCAGAGGGCGGAAGTCCACACACACACGCCATTTTCCACCCTTTTTGGGAGTGACTACAACTGGGGAAATCCACTCTGAATTCTCTACTGGAAAAATAAATCCAGCTTCAAGCAAATTAGTTACCTCCTTCTTAAGCACCTCCGCTTGCACTACTCCCAAACACCTTAGCCGCTGTACCACTGGCTTACTTTGGAGCTTGAGATCAATCTTGTGCTCTACTAGGGTAACTTGGCGTACTTGTGAGTAGCTGTTTTGCAAAAAGGTTAGGAAATCCATCCAACATTTTTAAGTAATTCTCCCTTTCAGTACACCTGCTACTACGGACTCATCAAGAAGAAGTTCATTCTGTTGGTGAAGACTAGTGAGGTCCACATCTCCTTTCTTGCACATGGTTGACGAAGCTTCCCCTTCCAAGGCTCCATTGTCTTCAGCATCCCCTCGATCCCTTCCCAAGGAAAGACCAAATGCAACTCCCTCCACCTCCCCTTCTGAGATGGAATTCTCGGAGCTACCACTTGTCTCTTCTTCATCGGATGACTCTGACTCTGAACTTTCGGAAGTTGAAGGTTCACCTCTTACCACTTTCTTGCGACGACTCTTGATGTTGTAGTGGACCTTCTTATTCTCACCTTGTAGAATAAGATCACCTGTCTCCCACTTTTGAATTGCCTTCACTTGGCGAAGCCATGGCCTACCCAATATCAATGGGTAAGCCCTAGCATCAGTGTGAGATCCCCCTGTTCCCACCGAGCAACAGATTCGGGGTACTAGCAGCGGAAGTAGCACTTCTCACACGGGATAGGGGTCCCACATTCGGGGCCTCGCCCATGGATATCTGGACAAGAGACTAATCCGTCGGTTTTTCCAAAACCAAACCCGGAAAACTTCCATCACCCGGAAAGCACGGGCGATTCTACCAGGATAACTCTTTACTCTAACGTAGTCAAGACCATTACTGATCAAGCTGATCCACCGCCGACTGCACCTATAAAGATACTCGGTCAGATCAAGGAAGAAACTTGCACTTGGATCATTGGGATCAATGCTTTTTTTCCCATTAAGAGGCACAGCCGTTGATTCCTATCCATAGAACAATTACTATCCGGGATTTACTTTATCTATCGTAACAGAAATTGAGTCTCGATTTACGAATCCATCAGTCCAGCCTAACCCCATCCAGTCCCATGGGTTAGCCAACCGCCCAACCACTGTAGTGATGGGATCCAATTAGGAATTTGGTTAGGTTTTGTCCCGGGTACCAGGGAAAAGAGTTCCCAGGCCCCCTAGCCGGAAGTTCATACAAACGTAAAACTACTCACACCACTTACACACCTAATATGAAATTACCTTTTTCTCAGTAATCAACTAACTTTCAAACAATCCTTTAATGACAATCCTCAAAGTCTCTGGTTGAATCCTTATTTCTCGTCATTCATTCATCGGTGTACTTATGGCATCATTGGCAACCAGAACGCTCACCACCTGTTCACTCAGGGGCCTTTTCCATAGTTTCTAGCTCATAGTAACCGGCAATATATTCATATAACAGAATGGAATCTCCGTGAAAGATCAGCAAGATCAACCCACAGATCCATATAAAAGAGCCATGGACTCATCCGTTGAGGACCAGCAAGGTCAATCAACCAGATCCATGCCCGGTTTCAGAAAACAACTCTTATTCCTTGTTCCAATATCTTCCACAATGCACGTGTGGGTATCTTCGGCGACCCAGAGCCCGAGCACCATATGGTCAGCACCCTCTAGGATCCTTCGCAGGTGACCTAGCGCTTCACTCATAGGCCGCTTCCTTGGTCCCTCATCCACCGTACCGGAAGCTCACCATTTAAATCGAACCGAGGCTAGTCAAGACCTCGGTCGACCTTGCTACGCGAGACATCCTCCATTGACTCTCCGTCAGCAGTTGCAACTTTAACAATTAGGTCTTCATGACCTTAATCTACAAGACGGTCAAAATGCTTCCCCAACATTCTTGACATAAAACAATCATTTACAAACAGTCACAAATACAATTTCTATAACGAACTCTCGTCTTTCCACATTATCCACTCTTAGACCACATTAATTATCCCACATTCCATTCAATGTGTACTCATTCTCATCCATTCACTCATATAGACTACACATTATTTCACATACACCTTCACATTCATTATTCTACATACATATCCATGTTCGTACGTCCACATCATACTTCCGATTTCACATTCATACATACGCATCTACATGCATACATCCACATCCACATTCATACATCCATACTTCCATTTCCACTTTCACACATCCACATTCACATTCATACATCCACATTCACATGCATACATCCATTTTCACATCCTCATTCATACACCCACATTCACATACATACATCCACATCCGTATCTACATCCATACATCCACATCCACATCTTCATTCACATTCACATCCATACATCCACGTCTACATTTACATCCTCATTCATACATCCACATCCACATACATACATACACATCCGTATCTACATCCATACATCCACATCCACATCCACATTCACATTCATATATACACATCTACATGCATACATCCACATCCACATTCATACATCCACACTTCCATTTCCACATCCACACATCCATATTCACATTCATACATCCATATCTACATTCATACATCCATATTACATCCATTCTCGCCCTAACACATCCCATATACATCTTATCCCATCAGATACACTCTCTACCTCGTCCCATACACATCTTAACACATCCTAACTCATCTTAACACATTCTATCACATCTCATACACCTCTTATCATATCCTATCACATCTCATACACATCTTATCACATCTTTTCACATCTCATACACCTCTTATCACATCCTATCACTTTTCATATGCATCTTATCACATCTTATCACATCTCATACACCTCTTATCACATCCTATCACTTCCCATACGCATCTTATCACATCTTATCACATCTTATACATCTCTTATCACATCCTATCACTTTTCATATGCATCTTATCACATATTATCACATCTCATTTAAAAATCAATCTTTCATGCATCTTCCTATGCATAAATTCATTTGAATTAAAATTCCATCTCTTATGCATCTTCCTATGCATAAACTCAATTTAGATGAGAAGTGACACTTTTGAATTAAAAATCCATCTTTTATGCATCTTCCTATGCATAAATTCAATTTGGATGAGAATAACACTTTTGAATTGAAATTCCATTCTTTTATGCATCTTCCTATGCATAAATTCAATTTAGATGAGAATGACACTTTGAATTTAAAAATCAATCTTTTATGCATCTTCTTATGCATAAATTTAATTTGGTAGGAATTACACTTTTAGAATAAAAGAATTTCTCTTATGCATCTAAGTTATGCATAAAATCCATTTATGATGATAAATTTATCTAAATTTTATCTTTGAATTTAATTAAAATACTCATTATTTTCAATATGCTAGGAATTTCTCTTTTCCCATCGCAATGATGGAATTCCAAATGTCATATGAATTCCTCTTTTAACATTTAAATATTTCTTATGGATAAAATAAAATTATCTAAGTTTCATCTTTGAATTTAATTAAAATACTAATTAATTCCAATATGCTAGGAATTTCTCTTTTCCCATCGTGATGGAATTCCAAATGTCATAGAAATTCCTCTTTTAACATTAAAAATGAATTACTAGAAATTTCTCTTTTGCTAATTACTATTTATGCATAAACATAAAAATCAAATTCTCCATGATTATAATGAGTATCATTCAATTAATCTAGGATGATTAATCCTAGAATATGGTAGGAAGTCCTCTTTTTATAATATAAATGAAAATGATTTATGTGTTTATTTTTCAGAAATTTTACCATAGCTTCGGTGCTATTACTGATAGTTCTCAATAAATTTGAAAGAATAAAGTTTAATATTATTCATGTGACTAGAAAAACCACTAATTGGATCATTATCCAATTATGGATTGATTCTTAATTTTACCATAAATTAAATAGCATAAAAGTATTAAAAAGCCATTATTTTGGCCTCCAATTAGACAAGCATAGAAATTACTTTTAGATTAGAGAAATGCTTCATGAGAAGCTTCATTCGAATTGAGAATAGGTCATAGGAATGAACATTCTTTGGGGGATAGAGAGAAATGCTTAAAAACCATTATAAATTAAGCATAAATGGAAATTTATGTATTTCTGAAGTCATTACAATACATTAAAGAACTTCAATAGTGTTCAAAAGCCATTCAATTTAATGCTTCTCAAGCTTGAGAGGAGTTGAGAAGAGAAACATTTGGAGATTTAAGAAAAAGAAGACAATAATCCATACTTTACCTCCTAAATTACTTGATTCTTTGATCATAGTAGAGGCCCCCAACCAATCAATTGGTTTGGTATGTTGATGAAGTCTCCAAGGAAGATTGAAGAGAGAGAGAAGCTCCAATCTCTTCAATTTGTAGAGGATTTTTAGAGGATAATCAAAAATATCATTATTTCAGTATAATACTGGCATGGTATAGTTCTCATATTTTTTTACAAAGGGCTAAGGATCTGTTTATAGGTGAGGGAGGCCTCTAACCAAGTCCAACTAGTTTCTAGAATTTTCTAGGTTCAGTTTGGCTGAATTTGGACAAGATTGGCTCCCTTTTGATTTGGTTTGATCTAGAAGAGAGGAGAGATAAAAATATCACAATATTTTTGAGTTTAAAACTCCACCACACATGTGAAATAGGCACCTGCTTGAAGAGCTCTCTTCTCCTTACCAAGGTGTCAAAATTGAATATCTCATTTTTTTAGTAATACTCATAGTTTCTTACTAATAAACCTTGTCCTTAGTCAACTCTTCATCTTATGTGAGCATTTACTCATTTTTGGGGGGTTTTTCTTTTATTCTTCAATTTATCTCCTCCCTACATTTGGATTCATCTTATTGGTCCATAAGAACCTTAATTGGAGCATAATTCAAAAATTTATGAAAATCTAGACTCTTAGGCTAAGGTTCTTTTTACCTATTTTCAATCAATTTCAATTGCACATTGGAAAGTTCTTTTTGAATTTCTGTTTCAAGGGAAACCATTTTAGACACTAGGAGGATTTTTATATCCAAAAATATCTCAATTGTGGACTACCTCCCTTTAGACATTTTCTCTCTCTAGGTCAAAACAGGGTAAAACAGAATCTTTCTTTTATTTTGAAGAGGGAAATAATTACAAGATCAGAAGGGGAGGTTCTTACACCTATACATCTCAAAGACTGGAGGGAGGAATCTTACATCCTACCCCACTTAAAAAAGGCGAGATGTCCTCATCTCGTAGGTGGAGTATGATCTCTTTCATCCTCTTCTTCTTCTTCAATCACTTCCAGCGTTATTGCCTTGGAAGTGGATGGCCGATTTGGGAACATCTCTCCTTGACTTCCCCTATTCTCAGCCGGAGGTCTTGCATTACTTTGGATTAAAACTGTGGGTTGGTTAGACGGTCTACCTCTGGGATTTCTCTGATTTTGGCAGAAAGAAACCTGATTACTCTAGAAGGAAGGAGCTGGAGCCTCGAATCTTGATCCCTGATTTTCCTGCTTTGAAAACCTTGTTTCACAAGGTGTTGGGCAATCCATACTGCGATGTCCAAATCCTTGACAGTTATAGCATTTCACTCCCTTGTTCAAGGGTGGAACTTTTGAAGTTGAATTCCAAGAGATTGAGTTTCGGGAAAAGGACAATTCTTCCATTCTAGAACTTCCCATATCCTGGGCTTGACCCTTATATCTCTTAGACGGTGGAAGGTTGGAATCACCTTCTAGAGCTAAAAACCTTTTGAAAGGTGATGGTACTGGCTTCGGCGGGACCTTGACATCAAAGGCATTGGCAAAATCCTTCGCCATCCGCACTGCTTCGACCATGGAAATTGGCTTGGCATTCTTCACTAGGATATTCAAAGGTTTGTTTAGAACCTAGCCATCAGCTGTTCTTCATCTAGCGGTGGCAAGTATTTAAGGAGGAGAGCGAATGCTTGGTAATATACTTCAATAGTTCTGCTCCCCTCGGTTAACTCTAAGAATTCGTTCATCTTTGTTTCCAAAAAGCGGGGAGGACAGAATCTCTTCCTTAGGTAAATTTTGAGATCATTCCATGTCTGAGTGTTTCGATCCACATGGTTTGTCTCCTCGCAGTGGTTTCTCCATGCTGCTATGGCTGTTTCTACTATCTTCAGCCTTGCAAGAGCCATTTTGCTCTTCTCATTGTACCCGGTGACATCGAAGTACTCTTCCATTACTTTGATCCACTTCTCCACTCTCCACATAGTCTCACCCAAGTTTTTCCCTTCACCCTTGAAAGGTCTAGGCTGTGATTTATGAAGAGTTATGAACATCCAAGTCGAGCTCTTCCTCATCGAGTTGGGGGTTATCATTCCTACCACGACGACCTCGATCCATGATCCTATCAATATAAAATTCTTGTTAAGTCCTTTTATTTACAATTCGAATCCGACTTTAGATCCAACTGATTCTGGGGTTCTTTAGATTGGTCAGCTCTCCACAGAATCATAGGATAAAGATCCCTTATATGGAACTCATTATCAGATAGCAATTCATTCAGAACACATCATTCATAGTCTTAACACAATAATGGTCCATCAGACCAAAAATTCCATTTGAACATTCCTCCATGGAAGTTTCAGTTAAGCAGGTTTTTAATTTGTCATCCCTTAACTGGATCCACTAGGTCAAGTGTTAATAGTAGCAATCTGTTAGCACAATCCACTAATCTCGTAGTGATTTGCTGAAGTGCTTATCGTCATTTCAGTTATGAACATCATCACAGGGACTCATCCCATTCATCCTCATTGTGGCTTTGTTCAACTAATCGCTTCTCAACCAAAATTGAGGAATCACCTCAATCAGAATCCAAATCAACTCATCAATTCTCAACCAGAATCTTAAAATCATATCAACCACATTCGAATTCATCATCTGGATAGCATTTTTACTTATAATTTCAAGGTCTTAGATTTACTTGTATATATTGCCAGTAAAGAGCTACAGTTATACCCTCGGTATATACAGGTAGTCATGGTCCTTGGAATTATAAGGTAAATACCATCATGACTAGGCCTCAAGCAAGTCACGGATTTCTATACAATTGCGGTACCTTATCTGAAGACCCCTTTCAATTTTATGAATCTTCATTCTGAATATCAATTTGTATGAATTTTATCACACAGTTATTACAACCTTTTAGTGATATTTCATAATTTTTTGTCATTTTTGGCTTTTCAGTTGATCCACTTTAGCCAAATTTCTCTGATACCAGCTGAAAGATCCCTGCCCCCTCCGCGCAACGGATTCGGGGGTGCTAGCACACCGGAAGTAGCACTTCTTGTGCGGGGCAGGATCCCTCACTCGGGGCCTCGTTCACGGATATCCGGACAAAAGACTAATCCCTCGGTTCTTCAAAAATCGAACCTCGAAAAACTTTCCTCACCCAGAAAGCACGAGCGATTCCTCTTGGGTATTTTTACTCTAACGTAGTCAGGGTCATTATTATTTACTGACCAAACTGATCCGACCGAACCTGTGAGTCTCTTGGTCAGATCAAGGAAGAATCGTAGAAACCAACACTTTTTACCCCATCGAGAGGCACAACCGTTGATTCTTTTTCCATAGAACAATTACTATCCGAGATTTACTTCATCTATTATACTATAACAGAATTGAGTCTCATTATCAGTCCAGCCTATCCAGTCCCATGGGTTAGCCAACCACCCAACCACTGTGTAGTGATGGGATCCAATTAGGAATTTGGTAAGGTTTTGTCTCGGGTACTAGGGAAAAGAGTTCCGAGGCCCCCTAGCCGGATATTCATGCAAATTTAATGCCAGTCACACCACTTACACACCCAATATGAAATTGCCTTTTTCACAGATTCATTATCTTTAAAACAATCATTTAATGAAACCATAGTGTCACTGATCATAATCCTCCAAAATATCCGGTTGAATCCTAATTTCCAATCATTCCTTCATCTGTGTACCTATGGCATCATTGGCAACCAGAACGCTCACCACCTGTCCCTCAAGGGCCTTTTCGATAGTTTCTAGCTCATAGTACCCGACAATATAATCACTTATAAAAATAAAGACGGAATCTCCGTTGAAGATGAGCAAGATCAAGAAACAACTCCATATAAAAGAGCCATGGACTCATCCATTGAGGACCAGCAAGGTCAATCAACCAGATCCATGCCCGATTTCAGAAAACAACTCTTACTCCTTGTTCCAATATCTTCCCCGAAGCACATGTGGGTATCTTCGGTGACCTAGAGCCCGAGCACCGTATGGTTAGCACCCTCTATGATCCTTCGTAGGTGACCTAGCGCTTCACTCATAGGCCGCTTCCTTGGTCCCTCATCCACCACATCAGGAGCTCACCGTTTAAATCGAACCAAGGCCGGTCAAGACCTCCGTCGACCTTGCTACGCGAGACGTCCTCCGTTGACTCTCCATCAGCTATTGCAACTTTATTAGATTAGGTCTCCACGACCTCATTCACAAGACAGTCAAAATGAGGTCTCCACGACCTCATTCACAAGACGGTCAAAATGCTTCTCCAACATTCTTGACATAAAACAATCATTTAAAAACAAGTCATAAATACAGTTTCTATAATGAACTCTCTTCTTTCACATTGTTCCACATCTGTCCACATTATTTAATCCATATCCAATTCATATGTATACCCATTCTCATCCAATCACATCATTTTCCATCTCATCCCATCTTTCCTCATTTATTCTCATCCACTCGCATCAACCCATATTCACATCCCATCACACCTCATTCATTCACATCTATTTCCATTTACATCACACCTCATCACATTTGTTCCACATCTCATCTCATTCATTCTTATCCCGATTCACATCACATTACATCTCATCCATTCACATCCCATATTATTCATTTACATCCGATTCATATGAACATCACATCTCATTCACTTATATAACATTGCATCTTATCCATTCACTCACATCGACATCACATCCTTTCAAATACACATCCACATCCATTCTTTCACATACACATACACATCCATATCCATTCTTCCACATACACATCCACACCCATTCTTCCACATACACATCCACATCCATATATACACATCCACATCCATTCTTCCACATACACATCCACATTCATACTTCCACACACACATCCACATCCATTCTTTCACATACACATCCACATCCATTCTTCTATATACACATTGACATCCATTCTTCCACATACACATCGACATCCATTCTTCAACATACACATTCACATCCATTCTTCCACATACACATCTACATCAATTCTTCCACATACACATCCACATCATTCTTCCACATACACATCCACATTCATTCTTCCACATACACATCCACATTCATTCTATCGCATTTCATTTACATCTTATCACATCCCATACACAACTTATCGCATCCTATTTTCACCTTATCTCATCCATTCACATGCTATTCCATTTAAAAGCTTTTTCTAGGTTGATCCCGATAATGAGACTTTTTCTAACTTTTTGCCAATTCCTTGGCCTAATTAAAGGTTCTTTTTCTCGACGACTATTTTCATATTCATTCTTAATTTCTCTAATGAATTATATTCAATATTCCTCTTTTGAATAAAAGAATTCATGGGATTTACAGAAATCAATTCTACCCATATTTTCACTTTTGATAAATAATCATAAATTGAATTATACTAAAAATTCCTCTTCTTCTCATTTATTTTCTTGGATCTCAAATACCATGGGAATTCCTCTTTTTTCTTTTAATTAATTGCATTCCAATTTCATGGGTATTCCATGGTAATGGTCGTGGATGGCAGGACAGGTCACCACCACAAGAGAATTTTCAGCCTACATATGGTGCTAGAGGTGGTCCTGGATATACACGGCAGAGAGGCAGAGGTAATCCTCGTGGTAGAGGACGTTGGCAAGGCTAACAAACATCTATGCAAAATGTGAAATGGGATTACTGTGGGAAATTTAGTCATATGGTACGTGATTGTTTCTGCAAACAAAATGATTTGAGAGGGGGTAGAGCACAACATGGTGGACATTATGCACAACATGGTGGAAATTATGCATCAAGCAGTAATGATGGCAGCACAAATCACTTGTTTGCCATGAAACATATTGTGGGATCTATGATGACGAATGCATGACACTTGGTATATGGACTCTAGAGCATCAAACCATATGACTTGTCATGGTGAATGGTTTGAGTATATGAAGCCTATGGATGTGAAAGGCTATGTGGAGACAGGAGATGATACCCAACATGCTATCACACATGTTGGAAGTGTACCATTGGTTTACAGGTTTGTTTCAACGAGCATGGTTGCTTCGTTAAGGATTTCAAAAATGGATGTAGAGTCATTGCCAAAGGCAAGAAAGAAGGCAGGTTATTTAAATTGGATGCTGGAATTCCTGAGTTGAAATCAACCATGTTCTCTAAAAGCCAAAATGTGGTACAAGACATTGACATGTGGCATAAGAGGATTGGACATGTGAACATACAAAGGTTAAAGAACATGCAGGCAAAAGTCATTGTTAGTGGGCTACCTGGATTCAAGTATGATGGGAATATGCATGTTTGTGATACCTGTCAGTTTGGAAAGTAGGCGAGGTTGCCGTTTCCTAAAGAAGGCAACATGAGTAGTAGGCCACTTGTGAAATAGTTCATAGCGACGTATGGGGTCCTGCACAAAATCCATCCATTAAAGGCAGCTTATATTATGTGACATTCATTGATGATTTCAACAGAATGACTTGGATTTACTTTCTCAGAGAGAAAAGTGAACTGTTGGGAAAGTTTATGGATTTCAAAGCTTTTGCAGAGAAGCAATATGGTTCTTGGACAGATAGAGGTGGTGAATACACCTCACATGCTTTTGAGCATTTCTTGAGAAAGCACGGCATAAGAAGGCAGTTAACTTGCAGGTACACACCTCAGCAAAATGGTGTTGCTCTGAGAGAAAGAATAGATTCATTTGTGAAGTGGCCAGGGCGATGCTCAATGAAAAGAGCATGCTAGACTATTATTCGGTAGAAGCATGTGCCACCGCAGTGTATATACTAAATAAGACACCCACAGTAGCCATACATGGAAGTACGCCAGAGATGCGGCTTACAGGTTTTAGGCCAGACATTGGACACCTCAAAGTGTTTGGTGGCATTGCTTATGTACATGTGCCTGACGAAAGAAGGAGAAAGTTGGATCCTAAGGCAGAAAAGTGTGTGCTTGTTGGATATGCACAGGATCGCAAGGCATATAAATGTTACAATCCACAAACTAGGCAAGTGGTTATCTCACGAGATGTAGTGTTTGATGAACTTGCTAGTTGGTACAAAGCAAAGGATGAGGGTGTCATTAATTCTCTTGATGCTGATGTGCATGTAAACTTGCCACAAGCAAGTTCTATTTCTATGTCTGGGCCAGTAGAGTTTGAGAGCAGCACTATATGTCCATGGTCATGAGAGTGTAAGCACTGGGAGTAGTGCTATATGTCCATGGTCATGAGAGTGTAAGCACTGGGAGTAGTGCTATGGATAAAGGTTGAAGGAATTGGAATTACAGGTTATGAGTCGTTAAGTTCAGAGAGTTTGGATGAGGAACTTGGCATACCAGTTTTATGCACACCTGGTGTAAGGCAGGATAGATACGTGCTTCCACATGCTAGAGTGACAGGTGTTCAGAGTGATCCACATGCATTGCGGAGATCCCAAAGGGTCAGGTATCCAGTTGACAGGTTGACATATCATGATTTTGCTATGCATTACGCATATATGACCTCTTTGGTGAAGCATGTGGAACCTACATGCTATACAGTGTTGAGATATCGAGCTCGTCTAGTGAGGCGGTGGACTGATGACCCGCCTGGGGGATAGGCCCCACACTTACACCACTGGCATGGTTGGTGAGATCTTGGGTGATATGCGGCCAGTGGGATGACAGGCTGTTTGACAGCCATTCTAGAGACTGGCATAGTTATAGCGCCAGCTCATTTAGTTGGGTTCACACTATAGAGAACCCGTGTATGTATTGGTTGAGTACCTTTCATATTATTGTGTACTCTTATCTTGTATATGGTGTGTTGAGTGTTGAGTGAAGAAGAAGAAGATTTTAACCTCTCACCTTGTGTGTTCTCTATTAGGGTTTTGTGAGTGTGTGTGTGTACTTGCAAGAGCTCAAGCTCTCTTCCCCCTGCATCTTTTCATGGTATCAGAGCCTGGTTCTTCGTGCTAAGGGCTGAGCTGCAAGCAAGAGAACCACAGGAAGAGCTTTAACTGCTCTTCCCTATTTGTGTTGGTGACTACACCCTTGTCGGGAGCTCTATGGGAGGCACCGTCAAAACGATCTCTGATTGAGGAGCTTTCTTGGCACGAGTAAAGCTACAGGACAAAATTTTAAGGGCCGAAAACGCGTTTCGGGCGCGTCTGGACCTCCGTTTTTCAGAAAGCAGGCGGTTTCGAGCACTGCGGGTAAGTCATGGATTTTCTATACAGAACTCTGTTTTAAGAACTGCAGGAAGACAGATTGATTGTGCGGACACAGTGGGTGCTGCAAAGAGGTCAACAGTTGCCATTGGGTGTATGTATGCACATTGATGTCACTGGTTGTGACATTTGAGAGTACTACAGTACCGCTGCTGTTGCAGAAAATACAGCAGTTTGTGCAGGACAAACCAGAGTGCTGTTTCTGGTAAAATTGTGTGTCTGGCAAGATGTCAAATGATGGCATAACACAGATTGTGGCTGAGAAGCTAGATAAGAATAACTTCCATGCTTGGAGGTTCAGGTTGACGAATTTCCTGATGGGAAAGGGCTATTGGGACTACATAGAAGGTGAGCATAAAGAGGCACCGGAGATACCGGGGACATAAATCTGACTGCTGCAGATGTGAAAGAGTTTAAAGACTGGAACCAAGGAGCCATGAAAGTAATGTATTGGCTCTCCATTAGTATACAGGACACCATGATTGGGCACATTCAGGATGCCAAGTCCCCTAAGGAGGCGTGGGACACCTTGGTAAAGCTTTGTGAAACAAATACCAAGGCACGTAAGATACAGTTGAAGAATGAACTTCATACTGTGGAGAAAAAGAGCATGTCTGTGAATGACTATGCGTTGAAGATAAAGGGTATTGTGGAATCCCTTGCATCTATTGGTGTGTCAGTAGATGATGATGATAAGGTGGAGGTCTGTCTACGTGGTCTCGGGCCACAATACAAGGCATTCAAGATGTCTATTTAGACTCGGGAAAACATTCCCAAATTTACAGATTTGGTGTCTATGCTGATTATAGAAGAGAAGAGCTTGGGTGAAGACCAACAGTCTTCACAAAACAAAAATAGTTCAGAGCAACAGGCCTTCTACACAAGTTCAGAAAGAGGACGAGGTAGAGGAGGCTGTGGACGCAGTCAAGGAGGTGGCCGAACAGGTAATCAGAATTATGGACAGCAGCAGCAGCAACAACAGTCCCAGAATTGACAACAACAACAACAACAACATGCAGGTGGAAGAGGAAAATTCAGAGGCAGGGGGAGTCAAAGAGGCCGTGGAAATTGGCAAAGGCAATATAATGATGCACGTGAATGCTATTATTGTGGTAAGCCTGGACATGTGCAGGCAGAATGTTATAAGAAGCAGGCTGACATGCAAAATGGGAAAGTGCAGCAAAACAACTATGCATCCTCCTCAAGCAGAAATAATGAGGATAATGAAAGGTTGTTTGTTATGCAGCATGTTGTGAATGCCATGTCTGAAAATGTTGATGCAGCACAAAAAGATGATGTATGGTATGTGGATTCAGGTGCCTCGAACCACATGACAAGTCATGGGGAGTGGTTCAAGGAGATGAAAAATCCGGAAAGACCAGGTTTTGTGGAAACAGGGGATGACACTGCTCATCCAATTGCCCATGTTGGAGATGTGCCATTGTCTATGCAGGATGGCAAAGTGAAGTATCTTGCAGATGTACTTCACATTCCGAACATAACAAAAAATCTGGTTTTAGTTGGCCAGATGATTGAGCAGGGTTTGCAGGTTCGGTTTAACCCTGATGGTTGTTATGTTGAAGACTTTAAGGACAAGTGCAGGTTGGTTGCAAAAGGCAACAGAGTGGGCAGAATGTTTACGTTGAATGTAGACATGCTTGAAATGAGTGCTGCGATGTTTGCAAATGGTTCAGGAATTGTTGCAGACACAGACATATGGCATAAAAGAATTGGACATGTGAATGTGCAGCGAATGAAGTCTATGCAGACTAAAGGAATTGTGACAGGGCTGCCAAAGTTGAAAGTGGAAGGTATGCAGAGAATATGTGAAGCATGCCAATTTGGAAAGCAAACAAAGCATGTATTTCCACGTAATAGATATGTGAGCAGAAATGCACTAGATGTTGTGCATTCAGATGTATGGGGTCCTACGAAGACCATGTCTATGGGGGAGGTTGTAGATATTATGTGACATTTATTGATGACCACACAAGGAAAGTGTGGGTATATTTCATGAAGGAGAAGAGTGAGGTGTTCACTCACTCTTTCATAATTTCAGAGTTTTGGTTGAAAAGCAAACCGGGAAATATATAAAGTGCCTAAGGTCAGATGGAGGGGGAGAGTACTTCTCCAATGAGTTCTCTGAATTTTTGAAGAAGAATGGTATTTCAGAGACAGTTTACATGCAGATACACTCCGCAGCAAAATGGAGTTGCTGAGCAGAAAAACAGGCACATTGCTGAGATTGCACGAGCATTGATGGAAGAGAAGAATATGCCGCATAGCTATTGGGCTGAGGCTGTTTCTACAGCAGTATACATCATGAACAGGACTCCAACTGTAGCCATACATGATGTAACTCCAGAGGAGAGGTTTACTGGCAGAAAACCAGATTTGTCTCATCTGAAAGTCTTTGGATGCATTGCATATGTGCATGTGCCAGATGAGCTGAGAACTAGCTGGATCCGAAAGCTGAAAAATGTGTGTTTATTGGATATTCCCTTGAGCAAAAGGGATACAGGTGTTATAACCCTGCTACACGTGAGTTGAGGGTAAGCAGGGATGTTGTCTTTGATGAGATGAGCAGCTGGTATGCTGCTGAAAAAGAACCTGTTGGGGCTGATGTGAGTGGAAGTGTGGTTGCACAGAATGCAGGTTAGCAATCACAGCCTTTGAGTGGACCAGGAGAGTCCTCATCTAGTGGGTCTGTTGATAGACCATGGAGTGGCAAGCTGCATCATAATACCAGCCCTGCAAATGTGATTACTACATCACGTAAAGGAAAAGAGAAAGTGGTTGAGCCCCTTGGTATGCCTGACATTTCTGCAGGGCATTCTCATGCTGATGGAGAGTCTAGTGGCTCAGATATGAGCCTTGATGAGGAGCTTGGGATCCCAGCTATGAGAACACCTGGTGTAAAGAAGGCTATGGAAGCCATGAATGAAAAGCTGCGAAGATCTGGGAGAGTGAAAAATCCTGTGCAGAGATTTACCTATGATGGTTATGTGGCACATCACTATGCATATATGGCAAAGGTTGTGCAGGTTGTAGAGCCCACATGCATTGATGAGGCTGTTGGAAATGTGTGTTGGGAGAAAGCTATGGATGAGGAGATGGATGCACTATATGGAAATGAGACTTGGGATTTAGTGCAATTGCCTCAAGGCAAGAAAGCCATTGGATGCAAGTGGGTGTACAAAGTAAAACATAACAGTGATGGAAGCATAAACATGTACAAGGCTAGATTGGTAGCCAAAGGATATGCACAGACATATGGCATTGATTATGAGGAAACTTTCAGCCCAGTTGCCAAGATGGCAACAGTGAGAGTTGTGATAGCGGTGGCTGCTGTGAGGTGAAAAAAAGAAAAAAAAGACCACGCCTCTATAGCCCTTCACCTCCCAAACTTGGAAAATACTAACACAATGGAGGCACCACCGGCTGGAACACTTCTCACGATTCACCACCCACCCACACCAGAAATATAGCTCAAAACCACGATAGACAGTGATCATTCAGCAAAAACACACAGCACCATCCACACTGTACAAACTCAGCAATTACACCAAAAACCAGGACTCTGGCCAGGATTTACTGCCAAGGGAATTACACCCTTGCGTCTGACAACCAAGCCTCTGTCTCCCGGTCAGTCTTTCACTTTAGAGGGCACCCCACCAGCAACCCTCCTTCACTGCTTCACTCTTTCCCCTCTTCTTTGCTTCACTTCCATCAGCTTTTGACCCTTATGGTACCGGCTTTTCTCACCTGTCTTCAGCACTAGCAGCCACCTCTGCAGCTGCTTTATGTGCCAGTGACACTTGAGACGGCCTCCAACTCTGCACTGCGCTCTAGGCTCTCTCTCTGGTCAGCATCCACTCTCTGCCTGCAATCATTGCCCACACAAAACCAGCCACTCCTCTCTTCAGAGGGCGCCCCACCAGCAACCCTCAACTTCAGCAGCTCTGTCTCTGTGTGTCGTGACCAGCAGCTTCGCCAACCACAGAGCCTCTGCAGCTTTCCCTGCTCGTCCGCTTCTCTCTCACAAGGCAGCAACCCCTTGTATCCGGCCCATCGACCAGTCCATCTCTTTGCCTGCAGCCAGCCTTCCTCAACTGACCACACCAGTCCTTCGTATCAAGGCAGCTCCTAACCTTCCTGTCTTCGCCAGCTACACCTGCGCACCCAACGGCTACCACACCAGCCCGACTGTTTGCTCTCCACACTCGCTGCAGAACCTTCAGCTGCACTGTCCTAGGTGGCTTTTAACCCTCCCAGCGGTCCACTTCCAGCTATCGGCTTCTCCCAGTTGTCATCGCCAACCACAGCTGCCCGACGTCTTCATCAAGGCGTCTTCACCCAGCCGTCATCACTAGCCCTTCTGCGCCAGCTAACCCTGCTGTGCTACTCTTCAGGCGATTATATACCAGAGTTCACCCCTAGTAGCTCTCATGTACGAGGTGGCCACCCACTGTTCCTCGCCTTAGCTCTGCAGAATCACGCCCAGGCGTCCACTTCAAGGCGGCAAGTTCACGTCGGCTCTCGCTCTTCAGAGTGACCCCCTGCGCCTGTCACAGCAGCACCACCCGAGAGCCCTTCCTTTCAAACTAGGCAGAAACGCACACCTTCCCTCGCATCTCCTTTCTGCAAAAAATCACCCCGGAGTCGTCTTCTTCTCTCGCACCGGTTTGCCAACCTTCTAGAGGTCACGTTGGCAGCCATACTAAGCCTCCACATGGCTATTCCCAAGGTGGCCACTTGTGGTATATTATTTTTTTATTTTTTTAAAGTCTTAAGGATGGCCACACACTCCTTTCATTACCTTGTGCCTCAAATTCACGTGTAGTACCCCACACGACCTTCCAAAACGGACAAGAGCTACCCACGGCCATCATCATCAGCATCATAACTTACCAAAATACAACCATTAACCCTGCTCCAAAGGCGGCCTCTCTTCCGAATGAGTCAATGCCCTGCATTTGGTAACCACCCGCACACCACACTGTTGCAATAAAAAACTTCCAAATCTCCACCAGCATTTGCTAAAAAAAAAAACGACACGCATACCAGCTCACTACAAAACCACCCGCTTTATACATTTGCTAGGGCATTTAGGGCAAGGTTTATTTGTAAACCACGCAGACCATATGTACACAGACCCAAAACACCTTTCAGATTTTTACCTAACATACTTTGCCAACCCCCCAACCTGCTAGAGCATTCATGCTCAGCAGAAAACAAGAACTTGCATTCATAATCTTGGATCAAACGGCCAAAGTTGTATCACCCAACTTAACATCATAGCATACCACATCCACCCACCTGGGTCAAAGAGCATCCTTTTAAATTCACCATGCCAGCATAAAGGCTCTTGAAAGAACAAGGACTGATCAATACACTGCCACCACTTGAGAAGATAAGCACCCTCAACATCTGCATGCAAACCATGTCCAAAACGCATAGACCACCATTCAACTTTAACATCCAAGAGTACCTGTTTTGACCATATATCCATCTTTTTCATTAAAAGCTTCTCCTTTATCACTACATCATTCTCACCCATAGCAGCTAAAAGCCCCTTTATCACTACATCATTCTCACCCATAGCAGCTAAAAGCCCCTTTGTAACATCCTCACATCACACATCCTGTCTTCTTTGTCCAAAACTTTGGTCGATTCCTGCTTCAAAGCATCACATAAGTGATAACCCACAATGCATAGACTCATCTGTCTAACCTGTTGTATGGCAGCACTCATCATCAAATTCAAGACCACTTGTGAACAACATCCTCTAACCAAAGCATACAAGGGAGCATCATCTTTCCTGTCCAAAGTCACATCAGAGCAATCATCCATAACATTCTTGTCTATGCCCATCCAGGTTTCATCTTCATGCATAAGATCCATATCACTTGGCTCATCAGACAAGGAAACATCCACAGCATCAATCACATTCTCACAATCATAAACATGCTCATCCAAGAAGTCTGCAATGACTTGCTCCTCTTCATTCTTCAAAGCAATCAGCTCATGGTCCACATCTTGTCCACACATATAAGCACTCACATCATCATCCTCAAGTGAAAAGCTCTCTACCCTGTCCTCCTTGTTGGTAATGGTTTGTATAGAAGAATCATCAAAACAAATATCATTATAAAAAGCATATTTTTCGTTGGCCAAAAGAACCTGCTTATCCTCCCACATGGGTGTGTCATCACACATATGTTCAACATCCGCAGCCACAATCAAGTCATCACCAAAAGAGCATTCCAAATCACTTTCCACAACAGCATCGACATACGATTGCTAGGACATCTCTTCCTCTACACAAATTGGCACCTCCATCTCTTCATTCGGCATAATAACGTCTTCGTCGACAACCCCGCTTTCCAAAAACGATGGCTTCTCTTCAAGACCTGTCAAGCACTCCTTTTGCTTTGGCTTTTTAACGTGTATGGAATCCTCATTCGGACACCCTTTCAACCACGAAAAAAACCCTAACGGCTTATCAAGCATACATTTATTCACCTGCTTTGACCTTGAAGGCATTCCTTCCAGCAAAAAACATTTGGCATCCTTTCCAGCATTAAAGAGATCCTCATGCACACCCTCTAAATGCATACCGAGCTCTTCCATCTTCTTCATCTTCCACTCCTTGTCCCTTGCAATCTGCACAGCATCCTCAAACATTTTGGGTTTCTTCCCTTCGACCTTGAGCTTCAAAGCAAACCACTTACAAACAATCCTTTCTTCACAAACATCGGGGGAGCCTCACTCCGCAAAGAAAAGCACCATCCATCCCACAACCCTGTGAACACATGCAAAAAATCATCCATGTTTTGTCCTTGTCCCTGTTGCAAATCATTGAGTTCCTGTCATAGCACACTCGAGTCTTCAACTCGCTGGAACCGCTCCAAAAGAGCCTCTGTCAACCTATCTAATGTCAAAACACTAGGTGGTACAGCCTTAGCTTCCTTTGCTTCAAAACCTTTGAGCCAATCTCTAGCATCACTCTTCAAAAAGATCCTCAAAAGTTTCAACACCTGCTCTTCATTATCAACAAGGTTGCTAATGCACGCAACCTCGAACTTCTCAAGAAAATTTGCTACATCTTCATTAGAACCACCAAAAAACTTTGGATACGGCATCATTTTGATCCCCAAGCTTCACCTTCAGACCAAGAAAAACACTGGAAACACCTTCCTTCAATCTCCTACTCTGGGGCATACACCCTCGTAGGCAAGAGAAATACACCTGAGCTCTCCTCTGTGGAGGCACCAGAGGAATGTGAGGTGAAAAAAAGAAAAAAAAGACCACGCCTCTATAGCCCTTCACCTCCCAAACTTGGAAAATACTAACACAACGGAGGCACCACCAGCCACCGGGGCTGGAACACTTCTCACGACTCACCACCCACCCACACCAGAAATACAGCTCAAAACCACGATAGACAGTGATCATTCAACAAAAACACACAGCAGCATCCACAAAGTACAAACTCAGCAATTACACCAAAAACTAGGACTCTGGCCAGGATTTATTGCCAAGGGAATTACACCCTTGTGTTTGACAACCAAGCCTCTGTCTCTCGGTCACTCTTTCACTTCAGAGGGCGCCCCACCAGCAACCCTCCTTCACTGCTTCACTTTTTCCCCTCTTCTCTGCTTCACTGCCATCAGCCCTCGACCCTTATGGTACCGGCTTTTCTCACCTGTCTTCAGCACTAGTAGCCACCACTGCAGCTGCTTTACGTGCCAGTGACACTTGAGACAGCCTCCAACTCTGCACTGCGCTCTAGGCTCTCTCTCTGGTCAGCATCCACTCTCTGCCTGCAGTCGTTGCCCACACAAAACCAGCCACTCCTCTCTTCAGAGGGCGCCCCACTAGCAACCCTCAACTTCAGCAGCTCTCACTCTCTGTGTGTCGTGACCAGCAGCTTCGCCAACCACAGAGCCTCTGCAGCTTTCCCTGCTCGTTCGCTTCTCTCTCACAAGGCAGCAACCCCTTGTATCTGGCCCATCGACCAGTCCATCTCTTTGCCTGCAGCCAGCCTTCCTCAACTGACCACCAGTCCTTCGTACCAAGGCAGCTCCTAACCTTCCCGTCTTCGCCAGCTACACCTGCGCACCCAGTCGCTACCACACCAGCCCGACTGTTTGCTCTCCACACTCGCTGCAGCACCTTCAGCTGCGCTATCCTAGGCGGCTTTTAACCCTCCCGGCGGTCCACTTCCGGCTACCGGCTTCTCCCTGTTGTCATCGCCAACCACAGCTGCCCGACGTCTTCATCAAGGCGTCTTCACCCAGCCGTCGCCAGCCCTTCTGCGCCAGCTAACCCTGTTGTGCTACCCTTCAGGTGATTATATACCAGAGTTCACCCCTAGTAGCTCTCCTGTACGAGGCAGCCACCCACTGTTCCTCGCCTCAGCTCTGCAGAATCACCCCCCAGGCGTCCACTTCAAGGCGGCAAGTCCATACCGGCTCTCGCTCTTCAGAGTCACCCCCTGCGCCTATCAGCAGCACCATCTCACATACCTCAATATGCGTCTCACTGCATCCAAATGCGGTTTGCGTGGAACCTGCATGAACTGACTCACCAACCCAACAGCATAGCTCAAATCTAGTCTGATGATCGTCATATAGATCAAGCTTCCTACTATGCGCCTATACATAGTAGGATCCTCCAAGATCTCTCCTGAATCTGCACTCAACTTGCCATTCTGATCCAGTGGCACGGAAATAGGCTTATAGCCTGTCATACCATACTTGGACAACATGTCCAAGCCATACTGTCTCTGCAGTAATCCAATACCATGTGGTGACCTAATCACCTCAATGCCCAAGAAATATCTGAGCTCCCCCAGATCCTTCATCTCGAACTTCTGTCTAAGCAAGATCTTTACATCAAAGATCTTTGCATCATGGTCCCCCATAATGATCAAGTCATCTACATAGATGACAACAAGCACAACCCCTCTATCACCATGTCTGACATACAGCGAGAAATCTGCATTGGCTACATGAAAGCCAATAGTGACAAGATATTCAGAAATCTTGTCAGACCATGCTCTTGGTGCTTGTTTTAAGCCATACAAGGCTTTCTTCAACCTGCAAACATGCTCGGGGTGACCCACATCCTCATAACCAGGTGGCTGCAACATATACACCTCTTCTTGCAAATCCCCATGCAAGAATGCATTCTGTGTACATATGGTGTGTGTGGTTTACGAATAAACCTTGCCCTAAATGCCCTGGCAAATGTATAGAGCGGGTGGTTTTGCAGTGAGCTGGTATGCATGTCATTTTTTTGGGGAGCAAATGCTGGAGATTTGGAAGTTTTTTATTGCAGTAGTGTGGTGTGCGGGTGGTTACCAAATGCAGGGCACCGACTCATTCAGAAGAGAGGCTGCCTTTGGAGCAGGGTTAATGGTTGTATTTTGGTAAGTTATGATGCTGATGATGATGGCCGTGGGTAGCTCTTGTCCATTTTGGAAGGTCGTGGGTACTGCACGTAAATTTGAGGCACAAGGTAATGAAAGAAGTGTGTGGCCATCCTTAAGACTTTAAAAAAATAAAAAAATAATATACCACAAGTGGCCAGCTTGGGAATAGCCATGTGGAGGCTTAGTATGGCTGCCAGCGTGACCTCTAGAAGGTTGGCGAACCGGTGCGAGAGAAGAAGACGGCTCCGGGGTGATTTTCTGCAGAAAGGAGACGTGAGGGAAGGTGTGCGTTGCTCCGCATTGGTTCATAATGACACATGAGATTTGGTTGCATTACCACAAAACAAAAATGTCATTGGTTGCAAATGGGTTTACAAAGTGAAATGCAAGTCAGATGGTTCCATTGAGCGACATAAAGCGAGATTGGTAGCTAAGGGTTATGCACAAACCCAAGGCTTGGACTATGATGAAACATTTAGTCCAATTGCAAAGATGGGAACAGTGAGAGCAATCATTGCTATGGCTATAGCAAATGGTTGGGAAATGCATCAAATGGATCTGAAAAATGCATTTCTAAATGGTGATCTACAAGAAGAAGTTTATATGGCACAGCCAGAAGGATATGTACACCCAAGATATCCCACTCATGTATGCAGATTAAAGAAAGCATTATATGGTTTGAAGCAAGCACCTCGTGCTTGGAATGATAAGATGAGCCGATATCTTATCTTCCTTGGATTTCAGGTTTCTACTACAGCAGATTCTTCACTCTATGTGAAGAAAACACATCATGGGATTAATTGTCTTACCTGTCATCTATGTGGATGACTTGATTGTCACAGGAGATCATGCTACAGATATTATGCATGTCAAGAAGGCATTGAGTGGGCACTTTGACATGAAAGACAGGTGAATTGAGATATTTTCTTGGAATTGAAGTGATCAAAGACCATTCAGGTACATGGTTAGTGCAACACCAATATGCATTGGATATGTTGGCAAAATATGGGATGACAGGGTGTAAGCCAATGAGTACACCTTTGGAGCAGAATGTAAAGCTACGGGCTGATTTTGGTGAAGAGTTGGATGATCCATCTATGTATAGAAAGATGGTTGGAAGTCTCATTTACATGACTATCACATGCCCGGATCTCAGTTATGCTGTGGGGCTAGTAAGCCAATTTATACAGAGCCCCAGCATTAGGAACTCAATGGAGTCTTCTTGGGCCCTTTTATTTGGCAGTTTAAGGGAGTCAAACCTTTTCTCTTAAGAAGAAACGTTTTCTAATTTGAAGCTTCAAAACGGCTACTTTATTTGAATTTGAATTTTGGGGGAAAAATGGAATTTAAAATCTAGCGGATAAAACCATATCATGTAACATATCTATGGAAAGCTCTTGATGCGTAGATCACGGATCTGTAATCTCCGCTCAAATCGGAGCTTGTATGTAGAAGTTATGGAGGTCCGAAAATTGTAAAATTGCCCCCTCCCCTTTTTGGGGAAAAAAGTGCACCCTTTGACCACTCTTACACCTCTCTTACAAACCATTGGTTTTTGCTTACATGGCGGGCTCCTATTTGTCAAAAAGTTAAACGTTTCCATAATCTCATGGCAAATTAAAGGGCCCAAGAAGACTCCATTGAGTTCCTAATGGAAAACCTCATTTGGATGCAGTGAGACACATTATGCGATATGTAAAGACCACTGCACATTATGGTCTTCTTTATGAGCATGGTAAAGGCTTGGATTTACATGGCTACACAGATGCAGATTAGGCAAGTAGCTCGTATGATAGGAGGTCTACTAGTGGTTATGCCTTTACACCTGGAAGTCCCGTGGGTGAGTTGGAGTAGCAAAAAGAAGCCTACTGTTGCTTTATCTAGTAATACAGAGGCTGAATACAGGGGTACAACCATTGCTACATGCGAAGGCATATGGTTAAAGAGTCTCTTGGCTGATTTGAGAGAGAGAGAAAACCCACAACCCAATGTAACCTACCCCAATAGAGTAAAACCACCTCTGAGCCACTGATGATGTAGGCCATGTGGTAGGTGTATGTGTGAGCACTTTAGTCAAGGTCACGAGCACTTGTAGTAGCCTTGGACACATAGAGAGAGAGAGTGTCAAGGACTATGAGTTTGGGGACTTGAGGCACTGGTCGCGGACTATCAAGTAAGAAGGAAACTTGGTATAGGGTCTAGGTGTGCTGTAAGATCCCTGACCCCACTACGCAACGAATTTTGGGATACTAGTAGCGGAAGTAGCACTTCTTGCACGGGGCAGGGTTCCACACTCGGGGCCTTGCCCATGGATATCCAGACAAGTGACTAATCCATCGGTTCTTCCAAAACCGGAACTCGAAAAAACTTCCCTTACCCAAAATGCACGGGCGATTCCTCCAGGATAACCTTTCTCTAACGTACTCAAAAGCCTTAACTAACTGAACTCATCTGACCGAACCCATAAGTCCCATAGTCAGATCAAGGAAAAGATTGCACTTGGATCATAGAGACCAATGCTTTTTTCCTCATTGAGAGGCACAGCCGTTGATTCTTTTCCATAGAACAATTTTTATTCGAGATTTACTTCATCTATCGTACCAACATAAATTTAGTCTCATTTTAGGGATCCATCAGTCCAGCCTAATCCCAGTCCCATGGGTTAGCCAACCGCCCAACCACTGTAGTGATGGGATCCAATTAGGAATTTGGTTAGGTTTTGTCTTGGGTACCAGGGAAAAGAGCTCCCAGGCTCCCTAGCCGGAAATTCATGCAAACTTAAAACTAGTCACACCACTTACACACCCAATATGAAATTGCCTTTTTCACAAAATCAGCATCTTCTAAAAATAATCTTTTAATGAAACCATTGTGTCACTGATCATAATCCTCAAAATATTTGGTTGAGTCCTTATTTCCAATCATTCCTTCATTGGTGTACCTATGGCATCATTGGCAACCAGAACGCTCACACCTGTCTACTTAGGGGCCTTTTCGATAGTTCCTAGCTCATAGTAACTGCTGGCAATATATTCACATATCAAAATAGAATCTCCATTGAAGATCATCAAGATCAACCAAATAAAAGAGCCATGGACTCATCCGTTGAGGACCAGCAAGGTCAATCAACCAGATCCATGCCCAAATTTAGAAGACAACTCTTACTCCTTGTTCCAATATCTTCCATGACGCATGTGTGGGTATCGTCGGTAACCCAGAGCCCAAGTACTGTATGGTCATCACCCTTTAGGATCCTTCGCAGGTGACCTAGCTCTTCACTCATAGGCCGCTTCCTTGGTCCCTCATCCACTGTATTGGAAGCTCACCATTTAAATCAAACCGAGGCTGGTCAAGACCTTGGGCGACCTTGCTATGCGAGACGTCCTCCGTTGACTCTCTGTCTCAGCTGTTGCAACTTTATCAGCTAGGTCTCCACAACCTCATTCACAAGACGGTCAAAATGCTTCCCTGGTATTCTTGACATAAAACAATCATTTAAAAACAGGTCATAAATATAATTTCTATAACGAATCTCTCGTCTTTCCACATCAATCTACATCACTTAATCCACATTCATTTCATAAGCATTCCCATTCTCATCCAATCACATCATTTTCCATCTCAACACTTCTTTCCTCAATTAACCTCATCAGATCTCATCCACTCGCATTTACCCATACATCTCATCTCATCACATTCATTAACATCTATCCAGTTTACATCTCATCACGTTCATTAACATCTATCCAATTTACATCACATTCAATTAACCTCATCAGATCTCATCCACTCGCATTTACCCATATATCTCATCTAATCCACTCGCATTTACCCATACATCTCATCTCATCACATTCATTTACATCTATCTAGTTTACATCGCATTTTATCACATCCTTTTCACATCACATCTCATTCATTCACATCCTGATTCACATCACATCACATCCATTCACAACCCATACCATTCATTCTCATCCCGATTCACATGCCATCACATTCATTCACATCCCTTATCATTCATTCACATCCTTTATCATTCATATCTATCCAATTTACATCACATCTCATCGCCTCTATTCTCGTTCATATCCATCACATTCACATCCACATATATTCTTCCACATACATCCACATCCATACTTATCACATACACATCCACATCTATCCTTTCACATACATCCACATCCATACTTATCACATACACATCCACATCTATCCTTTCACATGCATCCACATCCATCCTTTCACATACATACATCCACATCCATTCTTTCATATACATCCACTTCCATTCTTCACATACATCCACATCCATTCTTCACATACATCCACATCCATCCTTTCACATACATTTATAGGCATGTATTTAAAATACCCATCAGGTAACCCCTTTTTAGATCTTTACACAACACTTAGGAATGCATAGACCAGTCGGGCAATGCTGTGGGAGATGTGAAGTCACCCACCAGAGTTTCCAGGTACAAACACCAACTCACAAATGGTCACGGGACACACAAAACACCACTCTAATGAAGAGCAAACCTTTACTCTCACTTTGTCAGTTCTCAATCTGCATCTTTCCACTAACTATCTCACTCACTTTCCACTAACTAACTATCTTTCCACTAACTATCTCACTCACTCTCTCATACACAGACATCATGTTCATAGCAGAACAGAGACACTACAGACTTAATCCGCATAATGTGGAGAACAACTCAAAATAATGATGAAATGGCAAGCTTTCTCTTAGTTATATTCCGGAAGCATTTCAAACTAATACAGAGCAATTGCCATTATTGAATAACATTTCTTGAGTATTATCACTATGACAAGCTTCATGACACCACTGTCTACTATTAGTTGAGATCATACAACGACTGCACCCTTCATACATTCCATATATCTGAGCATCTATCTCTCTTCCTGCCCAACAAAACTACCTTTGGGAGTGCACAATCACATGAATATACCTACAACTTTCTAATGAGCATAGCACACAAGGAATATCTTAGAAATTCATTGAGTTCTTCATTATGCGTGAGTTCCAAATGGAAGAAAGAGCCCTTAGCTTGTATGAAAAAGTCATGAAACGATGTCATTTGTACCATATTTCCCTCGTCCTTTTAAGATACCAAATCTGGGTTGAATCTGAATAATTCTTGGCCATATTGTCCACGTATAGAATTTCCATGAATGAGAGTAACCCATTGCCAAGAAATTACAAAATAAATTATGAAACAATTTAATTTTTAAATGGGAATGTGGGTTAGTATCAAAGATTCATAATCTTCATTGGTGGCTAATATTGAACTGCATGCCTTTCAACTTAGCCTTCAAGGCTGGAAACAATCATGCTTATGGAGTATATTGTGCCTAGTCTCTAAATTGTTGTTGCTAATGAATAACTAATAGGAAATTCTCTTTCAAAGAGATTAATAGCACACGCCATGAGCCATGCCTCACTCTTTTTCTTCGTCGAAAAACCGCCTTCATCTACCAAGGACTTGAAGAATACATGTTGAATATTGTAAGTGTTGTTTTCAACTCCTTTCTTAAGAACTGTGGACTGTGGGGTGTGTGATAATGTATCTCAGAACTTGAAATAATGGACTGCACGTCAGATTTGGAGAAAAAGGAGGTTATTTCTTAAGAATTGTGGACTATAGTGTGTGATACTGTATCTCAGAATGCGTACGACACACACCACAGTCCACCCCTTTCACGTTCTAATATATTTCTTTTTCAAGGTTCTTTTGAAACAAGCTCTCATTTACTCTCAAGATTCATATATTTTACTGTATGTATGTTCTAACTCCAAGCTTTCAAACTATGTATGAGTAAAGAGTATACATCTATAGAGCATGAATACTCTCTATGTAGCCACAGAGAAAGCATGCATACATAGAGCAAGCATGCATCCATAGATCAAGTAAGCGTGTAACCATAGAGCAAGCATACTTTTTATGCAGCCATGCATGCATAAATCTCACTCTCTTTATGCATGCATGGAGTATAAATGCTATATGCATGCATAAAGAGTATGTTTTATAAAGCATGCTCTCTCTCTCTCTCTCTCTCTCTCTCTTCCTAAACCCCTAGCACCCCAAGGGTGAAAACAAGAAAAGCAAAAATAGCAAAAGAGCTTACCTCAAGTTAGTTGAGAAGAGCTAGTAGATTTAAAAAGGTGAGAGACCTAAAGCTATAAAGCAATTCACTAATTTGAGGCATAAAGCTGTAAAACTCAATAAAAAACCCTAAAACTTTAAAAAAGGCTAGAGACCTAAAGTTATAAAGAAATTCACTAATTTGAGACATAAATCTATAAAACTCAACAAAAAGAAACCCTAAAACTTTAAAAAAGCCTTTTAGATAGGTGCTCGTATGTGCTTGCAAAGAAAGAGAGACCGTGAGAAAAAACTAGGGAGAAGAGGAGACAGTAAAACAGAAAAAACAAAACCCAATTTATTTAAAAAAACTTAAGAAAGTTAACAAAATTTAGAGAATGTTAACAAAGCATATCCTAACAAATCTTGAAACAATAAATTTGAAATGGAGAGATGAGGGAGGGATGGTCAAGAGGTGAGGGAAGGGAGGGATGGACAAGAGGTGAGGAAAGGATGGGAAAGAGAGAGAAATAGTAAGGCAGCAGAGAGAGACTCTATTCTATCCAAAACCAAAAGTAAAGAGAAAAGCAACATTGTTTGGGTTTTTTATTTTTTTTGGCATCGATATGTATTTAAAATAAGCATCGGTATTTTTCTTACTAGTGTTGGTATGAGAATTGGTATGGGATAAGTGATGATATATGTGTCAGTAAATATCAACTTTGATGGCTTCAGGAGATACTGCCTCTATAGCTCCATCTGAAGCACACCACCATGAGACGAGTCTATCACAAGCACCATAGTCCATCAAAAATAACAATAGAAGGCATGAGAACACCCAACCACACTATTCCTTGATCCTCAGTTGCGCCAATGGGATACTTCAATACCTGTCTAGCCTCCCTAATCAATCTAGAAGCTGACCCTAGTTGTCCTCTAGGTTAGCTCCTATTTCCAATGACTTTGATCTACTACACCTAATAGCCTCTAGCTGACATCTAGCTGACTAAACTCATCTCCAGCTGATGTAGAAGTGCTCATATTTTTCCTCCGAAGTCCTCTCTTTGTATCATGTCAAAAATCTATTCTCCAAAGTCCCAAAGTGTCCTCCACCATCCCCGCTAGCCTCAAATCCTTGCCTTAAAGCCTCTTAGAACTAAGCAGCTTCCCTCAACTGACCATAAACTCTCTTGGTTGCCACAGACAAGTTAGATTTTGGTTGTCTTGTGCTTCCAAAATTGGATGGCTTATCCCAGTCCAAAATTTATCCTCTAGTATCTGCCTCGATCCTCTAGTGTCTGCGAACTTATAGACACACTCCCTAGACCTTTGTGACTATCTTACCGACCCTCCTCTGACCTTTTCTTCACCTTCCTCTTGCCGAGTTCTACCTCAGAATTCTTCCCACAGAGCTGTCTTCTTCGAAAGTCTACAGTTAATCTGAAGTCTCCAAAAATATCCTCTAATAGCTACATACCCTTTGATGTCACTCATCTTAACAAGATATCACCTCACAAGCTCTTTGTTGCTGACTACTACAAGCCCACAGGCACAGTTGCCTCTGAAAGGACTGTTTCCACCCAACTAGCCTAACTAACCCGGATGACACAGAAAATCACTCCTTTGAGTCACTTGTAACATGCCCATCTTCAATAGTAATATATGTCCATTTAATAGATGAATTTAAGGTCTTTTATGGTGAATAAATGAACAATTTTAATAATCAAGCTATTTCCACTTAGAATCTTTAAATTTAGAGTCCAAATTTGGAATCTGCGCGTGATTTAACCCTAAAATAGGATTTCACAGCATCCAAAAACGGACATCGGATCAAAGCCTATACGTAAATTTTTAGTTATTTTCACCTAAAATACGGTAAACTTTAAACCTTAATAAATGCACATCCGGGTGTCCGATTGACAAACAGATTGCTCCCCTATGACCAAGGAGACACCTCAGACATTTTTGGGCTAAAAAACATTTTCGCACCCGTCGGGCATTCTGACATGCATGTCGAGAGGCGAGTGCCCCAAAAAGGGGTCCCACCCCAGAAAGATGTCGTTCATATATTCGAGCGCTCGTACAATGACCACACAAGGACCAGCGAATGACCACCCTAGCGTATGGTCCCCAGTGGCCGCCACTTGCATGCCTATGCTTCCACTGACTCGAAAGGTGCATGCATACCATAGCTCTTGCCCGCGTACAGTTACCATCCGTTTCCCCAGGCTCATGCAAGCCACAAGTCGGTGTACTTTCATCGTACACCGTCCTTTGCATCGATGTTTTTCTCTTTCTTTCTTTGCACTTGTACCCGTACCCATATCTATATAAACCTCCTAACACCGTGGCCACTATTCCATACGAGCGCCAAGGTGTGGCATATTTGCCGCGACAGCTTCAATTAGGGGGCTTGGGCTATCCCAGTGGTCGACGCACCCAACAACCTGTTCTGCCGCCCCGTACCCGACACTCTGTGTAGTGATTGCACTCGACACTCTATGCAGAACTGTACCCGACAGCCCTCTATAGCCCTCCCCTAGCAAGCTATTTTTGCCCATCTCCAGGTAAGCTCTACAAAAAAAAAATTCTCACCCTTGTGTTGAGTGGAGGGTGTCCTTAGCTGCTCTACCCCCTCCCACGGTGTGAATTGACTTAAGGGAGAACTCCCCCCTCTCTCCCTCTAGGTGTAGCCTTTTGCCCTGAAAATCAAGTTTAAGGACACCTCCCGTCCCATTAGCGGTGACTTTAGTAAGGGCTCTTTGGCTCTTAGAGGTGATTCACACCTAGGAGTTTTTTGCTCACATAAAGTGAGCAAACGAGCTCCGATTTGTGATCCGAGTTAAGGTCGATCACTCTATTAGTGGTTTGATTTTAGGAATCATCTTGAAAGACCATGCTTCCCCTTTGGGATAGAACTAGATCTTACCTACTAATCGTACCTTACATCTTTACATGATCAAGGTGTCGACAAGTAGGAAATTTATTAAGTTAGACTTAGTAGACTATCTTAAGGTTACCCCTAATTAGAAAGGGGGGACCTTACAATTTGTGTTAGAGCTGATCTTAGTTCCTAGTACTAATTAAGTTTTCTTTGGGAATGTATGTTTTACCTAATGCCAATTTATAAAATAAATTACTAGAACAATTTGAATTGGTGATTCAATGATTGTAAGAAGAGGGTGATGCTTACTCGAGATTCCTAGTCTTCCAGTGCATCTTCCAGATGGTTTATCACTCTTCAAATTTTGAGTTCCGTGATACTATGGTGCAGATACTTGAGAGGTTGTCCCTCCCTCATCCCTCTCGTATCCAAAGAGGATGGGGTAGAGATCATCTTTTGAATCGTGGGCCAAGGTACTTTTTCATCAGAGCAGACCTAGTTGGGAACCTCAACAACCAATTTAAAGTAGATTCCTTGGATCTAAAAGCTGAAGATGGTCCGTTTATTTTGGTTCATGGTGGTGGGTACTCCTGGACCCGATAGATCTGTGACCATAGATGGGAATCGCATACCACAGGACCGCTAGGTATATGACCAAGTAATGCACGTCTTACCCATAGATAGAGTAGCCGTTATGGGACACAACCCAATCTAGAGTCAACCACACTTACCATTAGTCTTTCATGTCTTAGAGAAACTATGGCGGAACCCCCATATTTCACCTATGTGTCTATGGACCGCTCTAGTCTCATGTCTTAGTTGCGCCTAGGATTTTATTTTATGATAAGCTAATTATATTATATTATATTACAATGATTTGAGACTAATTATATTAGTCTCAAATCTTTGTAATAAAACTTGTCCTTGTAAATATTTGAGAAATAAAATGATTTCAAAAGTTTTACTTTTAAAAGCATGAGCGTAATGTAAAGTATGAATCTCATAATCCTAAAATTTAATCTTACGAGATGATGGCCAGGATGATTAGCCTCCACTCCCCAATGCACTATATACAGATTTCTAGGAGAAGAAGCTCCTACTTAAGCAAATGCAACCTCCCTCCTTTAAGGGGGAAGGTTCAAAGATTGAGAAGGATGCCAAGGTTTGGATTGAAGCAATGGATGATTATTTCTGAGTTGTCGGTACTGGAGTAGCAAACCAGTCCATGCTTGCACAATTTTGTCTCACCGAGGATGCTAAACTCTAGTGTGAAAGTAATGGTTCCGTGGACAAGGGAGTCACTAAACACTCCCCAACATGGGAGGATATCAAGCAAGCTGTGAAGGAATGATATCTTCCCCCATCTCATGAATCCATCAAGATGAATGAGTTTTCAAGTCTCAAGTAGCTCAGTTTAACCTTGGAAGAATACTATTCTAAATTCATCACTCTCCGAAAGTATGCCCCAGCTATGACTACTTCCAAACAAGCGGTTCATTTCTGCCAAGGCTTGAATGAACCCTTGGATTCCCACCTCGAAGTAATGAGACCGAGCACATTGCAAGATGCTCTCATATACGAGCAAAGCCTCTTGTGAAAGAGCTAAGGTCTGGTAAAGCTAAGCCTCAAAAGATATCTTACCCTGAAGCAAATCCTAAAGATCATTCTTATAAAAAGCCCCAATAGAATGCTCCCTACTACAACTGAGGGTGGCAAACTAGCTCCTTGTTCCCCGCTCGTATGCTACTTCTTCTAGAGAGGCCTCTTTGTGTTTCGGATGTAATGAGCCGAAACACTTTAGGGCCAACTGTCCAAAGCTAGCATCATCTTTTCCTCAAAGTGGTCAAGCAAATCAAGTCCGTGGAACCCATATCCACCAAGGTGCAAGAGGTGGTGGACATGGTAGAGGCCATGGAGCAGTTACTTGCACTGCCTGTGCTATAAGTGAAGAACCAATTCTAGAGAGAGCTCAAGGAGAACCTGCCACCGTCCACATGGTGGTAGAACATCAAGGTCCAAATCAACAATTTGGTGTTATTCAAACCCCAACCACTCATACGATAAGCCATTCCAGCTTTTGATTGATTGTGGTAGTACCCATTCATTTCTTTCTCCAAGGTGTTTACAAAAATTAAACTTGGGTCAAAAACCAACTAAAAGAATGGTTGTAGAACTAGCTAGTGGGAAGGAAGTAGTATCTCAACACTTTGTAGGAAACCTTGATTTTGAATTGGGTAGTGAGAAAACTCATGTACATTTTAGAGTCGTGCCACCATTAGGAATTTATGATGGGATCCTTGGGATGGACTAGTTAATTGCAAACAATGCTATTATTCACTGTAACCAAGGAAGTATCACTTTTAAAAATGAGCATGGCCAAGTAGTATTAGTTCAGGGGAAGATAGGTAAACCTAAGTTTAGGGTAGTCAAGGCAATGCATCTTCTCAAGGGAGCACGTAAGGGACAACAAGTTTTCCTAGTTAAGCTCAACAAAGTTGCTGATGCTAGTAAAGAATAAAAACCCTCTTGGTTCCAAGAATTCTTTGACGTCTTTCCTAACAAGAAGTTGATCATGAAATTGAGTGATTCCTAGTGCTCAACCTATCTCAAAAACACCCTATAAAATGTCTCTCCCTAAAGCCATTGAGCTTAAGGAGCAACTTTTCCAACTCATTGAGCAAGGATTTTTACACCCCACCCAGCAGCTCTCCTTGGGGAGCACCCATTCTTTTCCAAAAGAAGAAGGATGGCACTCTTTGTCTCTACATAGATTATTGAGGGCTAAATCAAGTCACTATCAAGAATAAGTATCCTATCCCTCGCACATTGACGAGCTTCTTGACAGGCTTCATGTGATGGGGCAAAAGTTTTCTCAAAAATAGACTTGAGGTCTGGTTACTACCAGATCAAAATCAAGAAAGCAGGTATACCCAAAATAGCTTTCAATACCTGTTATGGCCAGTATGATTTTATTATAATGCCATTCGGGTTAACCAATGCTCCTACAACTTTCAACCATCTAATGCAAGATATATTCCATACTTACTTGGATGAATTTGTGCTTGTCTTCTTTGATGACATCTTAGTCTACTCAAAGTCCATGGAAGAGCATGAGGAGCATGTGCATAGAGTTCTGCAATTGTTGTGTAGACATAAACTCTATGCAAAGAAGAGAAAATGTACCTTCTTTACTCATCATATTAAGTATCTTGGATTCATTTTCTCCCAAGATGGTATCTAAGTAGATCCCTTCAAGGTTAAGGATATATTGGGATAGCCACCACCTAAATTAGTCCGTGAAGTTTGTGGGTTTTTGGGAATCACAAGATGGTACAGGATTTTCATCAAAGCTTTTGCCCTAGTAGCTGCACCCTTTAAAGAGAATGTGGGGGAGAGGGAGAGCTTCATACCCTATAGCAAGCAAACACACACACACACACAAGAGAGAGAGAGAGACAGCAAGACACAATAGAGAGATGGATAGCTAAATTTTCTTCTATCTTCTTCTTCTCTACTCAACCAACATAACATAAATATAAGAGTACACACTATATGGGTTAGTACTCAACTACTACAACATACAAGCATCGGTCCATAATGTGAACCCGACTAAATGAGCTGGTGCTATAACTATGCCAATCTCTAGTAATCCAAAATGGCTGTCACACAGCCTATCATCCAACTAGCTGCATATCACCCATAATCTCACCAACCATGCTAGTGGTGTAGATGCACTAGTTGAGTTGATATCTCAACACTCCTCCTTTATCTCAACTCTACACACTACACTCCAAGTAAGCTCCTAAACTTGTGGAGCTTCTCTATGCCCAATGCCTTGGTGAAGATGTCAGCCACCTGATCCTCCGTGTGCTGACATATACCAGATCTACATCTCCTCCTAGAACCTTCTTCCTCACAAAGTGATAATGCACCTCAATGTGCTTTGTTCTAGCATGAGATATTGGGTTGCTGGCCAACTGTATGCTGCTCATGTTGTCACAATATATGACAACTACCCTATCCACGAGCTCTCCCATGTCACCAAGTAGCTTCTGAAACCAAGCTACCTCACAAGTTTCCATATCAGCACCCCTGTACTCTGCCTCTATACTTGACAAGGCAATTGTTGGTTGCTTCTTACTGCTCCAACTCATAGAAGCACTCCCAAATGAGAACAGAAAACCACTGGTGGATCTCCTGTCTGCAATACTACTAGCCCAATCAGCATCTGTGTACCCATGCAGCTCTATCTCTGTACCAGCCTTATAGAAAAGTCCATAATCAACTGTGGACTTTATGTCCCTGAGGATCTGCCTAGCCGCATCTAAGTGTGGCTTTCTAGGGGCCTGCATAAACTGACTCACAAGTCCAATGACATAGTTCAAGTCTAGTCTTGTAATGGTCATGCAGATCAGCACTGAAATAGGCTTAGAGCCTATCGTACCATACTTGGACAACATGTCCAAGCCATACTGCCTCTATAATAGCAAAATGCCATGAGGTGATCTCACCACCTCTATGCCCAAGAAATACCACAACTCACCCAAATCCTTCATCTCAAAGTTCTTCTTCAAAAGCATCCTGACATCATGTATGTCTGCATCACTATCACTAGTGATAATCAAGTCATCCACATAGATGACTAATAGCATGATCCCTCTATCTGTTTTTTCACATAGAGTGAAAAATCTGCATTGGATATCTGAAATCCAATGGTAACAAGATACTCCTTGATCTTGTTTGACCATGCTCTGGGTGCTTGCTTCAAGCCATACAAGGCTCTACATAACCTGCACAAAAAATCTGGATGTGCATCACTCTCATAACCTGGTGGCTGCATCATGTACACTTCTTCTTGCAAATCAACATGCAAGTCTCCAAACAATCTCAAGATAGGCTTGTGTTCCTACCATACTCTGCTCTCTTCTCTGTAGCCCATTGTTCACCAACTCCCCCAGACACTTGCTACATATTCTATGAGCCACAACCCAATTTTGCCGATCATCCTACTTGATATCTCCTTCCCTAAGCATATGCTTATGAATAGGGAAAGAATCATACACAATGATAACATGGTTCAAGGTAACCCAAACATCACCAAGAGCCAATTGATGCTTTGGTTTATCAAGAACATTGACCATCTTCTTTCCATTGTGCACGAATTGCATGCTCGAGACATCCTCTTTTGTCACTTTAGCTGAAAGAGGCCATCCATCCCATCCAATATTGTACATCATGCCTTGTTTGTCAACATAGTCAGTAAGCATCAATTTTCTTCAACAAAGACTATCTCCATCTGATGCATGTTCAATAATGGGACCCACTATAGACTAAAACTTCTCATCCCATAAGCTTGAAATCTCACCCCATTTCCTTCACACAAAAGATACATCAAACTGATTGCACATATAATGGGCTACCAAAATGAAGCATGGAAGTGCTTCATGTAGTGGGTTTGCAACAAAAACTCTTGCATAACCACCAATGATACGACTCTTAAATGCATCAACAAATCACATCATAACTCGTTTTTCCCTCTCCAACTTTGATCATGCAAGAGGTAAATCACTCATGGCACTGGTTATAGCCATCAAATCCAACAAGCATGTTATTCTTTGATCATGCAAGAGGTAAATCACTCATGGCACTGGTTACAGCCATCAAATCCACAAGCATGTTATTCTTTGGGTTCCACCTACAACAAAAACAACAAGATGTAGGAGATACATGAGTTGATTGCAAGCCCTCTTACACATCAAAACAAAAATTTGAGTTTTGCTATGTTTACCTTATCTCTTCTTAATGGTTGTTTGATCTTCACTAGAGTGAAGGGTTTTTTTGTTGAGATACCATGTTTTTCTGTCTCTTTCTCATATATTTCAACAATGGTATCAAAAACATAGCCATGTATGCTCGGTATGAATTGTGTGGCGGATCTTTGCCCTCTTTTTGTTGTTGATAGTGACGGGCCATTTAAGGTTGGCACTTAGGAAATCATGCAACCTTGGTTCACCCCACATCTTTGTGACCTCAAATATAGCCTTCATGTACTCACTATATCTTTGTCCTTGATGGGACATGAGCATGTTTATAGCTACATCTTGTAGAAGTCCCATAGAGGAGGTTTACCACTAAACTTCCCTAGTCTATGGGCTTCTACTATGTTTTTACAAAACCACTTTACATCCATTCGTTGAGAGACTACATGGAGACTACATGATTACTTCTTATAAAGTTTGTATCCTCACTGAAAGAATTGAAATTTGGGACTTTGCCTACCAGAAATTGAGAGATAAATCTCTTGCATGTTTCTTAGTAATAATAGTTGTTTGTCTAAGCTCTTGTCTAGTGAGATCTCAGGGGGGTCACTCATAAATATGTAAGCGTAGCGCATGGGTTCATAAGGGGTTTTTAAAACCCCTTTTTTACACAATTTTTACATACATAAGGGTACCATTTAAAGGGGCTATCACAGGTTGAATAGAAAAAGGCTATGATTTATTCATGAAAAAATCACAGATAAGGGGTTTTTAAAATAGGCCTTGAACACATGTGATATAGAGGGTTTACATATAGTGAATCCCCCTGAGAGTGAGATAATCTAATCTTCTCCTTGTTCCCCTATTTCCTCTTTTCTTATCGTCGCGAGAGACAATCTTCTCTTTGTATAATCTCATCCTAACATCATGAAGCTTAGGGATCCCTTTGCAATCATTGTATGGGAAGGCTTCAAATGGTTTTCCATTACTAGAAACTCATGGACAACTTATGTGATGAAAGCATCCATCTATGTGAAAGCTAGTACTTCCATTATGAAAGGTTGCCTTAGTGTAAGGCTTTGCAAACCAAAACTTGCCACCACATTGATTATCCAACAAAGGCTTTATGCTAAAATTATTGTTGTTCACATGAATCTCATGACACCAAAACCCCAACATTATAAATTCAAACTTATCTAAGATGTTCCACTTTCTTCATAGTTATTGTGAGGAGAGGAGTCACCCGTACTTAAGCTTCCATTTTTTATGGAAACCACAATCTTGCTAAGAGATGTTTGCTTTGGAAAAAGCTCCTTCCCCTTCCTAGGATGCCCTCCTAAGCCCATCCAACAATGGGTTCGTTCTTTACACCTCCTTCATAAGTGACTTGTTGTGAGAGATGGACTTGTTGTGCTCAATAAGAATGATATACAAATTTGACCTTGCTGGATGGGCACAAATGTGGCCATGTATCATATGAAAAGATGCAGGGGGGAAGAGAGCTTGAGCTCTTGCAAGCACACACAACCACTCACAAAACCCTAATAGAGAACACACAAGGTGAGAGGCTGAAAATCTTCTTCTTCTCTATTCAACACTCAACACACCATATACAAGAATAAGAGTACGCATAATATGAAAGGTACTCAACCAATACATACACGGGTTCTCTATAGTGTGAACCCGACTAAATGAGCTGGCGCTATAACTATGCCAGTCTCTAGAATGGCTGTTACACAGCCTGTCATCCCACTGGCCGCATATCTCCCATGATCTCACCAACCATGCCAGTGGTGTAAGTGCGGGGCCTATCCCCCAGGCGGGTCATCAGTGTCCACCGCCTCACTAGAGCTCGATATCTCAACACTCCCCCTCGAGCTCAACTCCATCTCATGTACACCAAGCGAAGCCCTGAATCTGCGGAGCTTCTCTGTACCCAATGCTTTGGTGAAGATGTCAGCTACCTGATCCTCTGTGCTGACATAAACAAGGTCAAGGTCTCCTGCCAAGACCTTCTCTCTGACGAAGTGGTAGTGGACCTCTATGTGCTTCGTACGAGCATGAAAGACTGGGTTCCTGGCCAACTGTATACTACTAATGTTGTCACAGAAAATGACAACTTGTCTATCCACTGATAGACCCAAATCTGCAAGTAGCTTTCTCAACCAAGCTACCTCACATGCTGCCATAGCAGCTCCTCTGTACTCGGCCTCCGTACTCGATAGAGCAACCGTAGGCTGCTTCTTGCTGCTCCAAGTCACAGCAGCACTCCCCAAAGAAAACATGAATCCACTGGTAGATCTTCTGTCTGAGATACTACCAGCCCAATCAGCATCTGTGTACCCATGTACACATATCTCTGTCCCAGTCTCATAGAATAGTCCACAATGTAAAGTAGACTTCACATACCTCAGTATGCGTCTCACAGCATCCAAATGCGGTTTCCGTGGAACCTGCATAAACTGACTCACCAACCCAACAGCATAGCTCAAATCTGGTCTGGTGATCGTCATGTAGATCAAACTCCCTACTATGCGTTTGTACATAGTAGGATTCTCCAAGATCTCTCCTGAATCTGCACTCAACTTGCCATTCTGATCCAATGGCACAGAAATAGGCTTACAGCCTGTCATACCATACTTGGACAACATGTCCAAGCCATACTGTCTCTGCAGTAATCCAATACCATGTGGTGACCTAATCACCTCAATGCCCAAGAAATATCTGAGCTCCCCCAGATCCTTCATCTCAAACTTCTGTCTAAACAAGATCTTTACATCAAAGATCTCTGCATCATGGTCCCCCGTAATGATCAAGTCATCTACATAGATGACAACAAGCACAACTCCTCTATCACTATGTCTCACATACAGCGAGAAATCTCCATTGGCTACATGAAAGCCAATAGTGACAAGATATTCAGAAATCTTGTCAGACCATGCTCTTGGTGCTTGCTTTAAGCCATACAAGGCTTTCTTCAACCTGCAAACATGCTCAGGGTGACCCACATCCTCATAACCAGGTGGCTGCAACATATACACCTCTTCTTGCAAATCCCCATGCAAGAATGCATTCTTTACATCCATCTGATGTAAAGACCATTGCTTTGACGCAGCCACTGCTATCACAACTCTCACCGTTGCCATCTTGGCAACTGGGCTGAAAGTTTCCTCATAATCAATCCCATATGTCTGCGCATATCCTTTGGCTACCAATCTAGCCTTGTACCTGTTTATGCTTCCATCACTGTTATGTTTAACTTTGTACACCCACTTGCATCCAATGGCTTTCTTGCCTTTTGGCAATTGCACTAAATCCCAAGTTTCATTTCCATATAGTGCATCCATCTCCTCATCCATAGCTTTCTCCCAACACACATTTCCAACAGCCTCATCAATGCATGTGGGCTCAACAACCTGCACAACCTTTGCCATATATGCATAGTGATGTGCCACATAACCATCATAAGTAAACCTCTGCACAGGGTTCTTCACTCTACCAGATCTTCGCAGCTTTTCATTCATGGCTTCCATAGCCTTCTTTACACCAGGTGTTCTCATAGCTGGGATCCCAAGCTCCTCATCAAGGCTCATATCTGAGCCACTAGACTCTCCATCAACATGAGAATGCCCTGCAGAAATGTCAGGCATACCAAGGGGCTCAACCACTTTCTCTTTTCCTTTACGTGATGTAGTAATCACATTTGCAGGACTGGTATTATGACGCAGCCTGTCACTCCATGGTCTATCAACAGACCCACTAGATGAGGACTCTCCTGGTCCACTCAAAGACTGTGATTGCTGACCTGCATTCTGTGCAACCACACTTCCACTCAAATCAGCCCCAACAGCTTCTTTTTCAGTAGCATACCAGCTGCTCATCTCATCAAAGACAACATCCCTGCTTACCCTCAACTCACGTGTAGCAGGGTTATAACACCTGTATCCCTTTTGCTCAAGGGAATATCCAATAAACACACATTTTTCAGCTTTCGGATCCAGCTTAGTTCTCAGCTCATCTGGCACATGCACATATGCAATGCATCCAAAGACTTTCAGATGAGACAAATCTGGTTTTCTGCCAGTAAACCTCTCCTCTGGAGTTACATCATGTATGGCTGCAGTTGGAGTCCTGTTCATGATGTATACTGCTGTAGAAACAGCCTCAGCCCAATAGCAATGCGGCATATTCTTCTCTTCCATCAATGCTCGCGCAATCTCAGCAATGTGCCTGTTTTTCCGCTCAGCAACTCCATTTTGCTGCGGAGTATATCTGCATGTGAACTGTCTCCGAATACCATTCTTCTTCAAGAATTCAGAGAACTCATTGGAGAAGTACTCTCCCCCGCCATCTGACCTTAGGCACTTTACATATTTCCCTGTTTGCTTTTCAACCAAAACTCTGAAATTCTGAAAGTGAGTGAACACCTCACTCTTCTCCTTCATGAAATATACCCACACTTTCCTTGTGTGGTCATCAATGAAAGTGACATAGTACCTGCAACCTCCCATAGATACGGTCTTCGTAGGACCCCATACATCTGAATGCACAAGATCTAGTGCATTTCTGCTCACATATCTGTTACGTGGAAACACATGCTTTGTTTGCTTCCCAAATTGGCATGCTTCACATATTTTCTGCATACCTTCCACTTTAAATTTTGGCAGCCCTGTCACAATTCCTTTTGTCTGCATAGACTTCAATCTCTGCATATTTACATGTCCAATTCTTTTATGCCATATGTCTGTGTCTGCAACAACTCCTGAACCATTTGCAAACATTGCAGCACTCATTTCAGGCATGTCTACATTCAACGTAAACATTCTGCCCACTCTGTTGCCTTTTGCAACCAACCTGCACTTGTCTTTAAAGTCTTCGACATAACACCCATCAGGGTTAAACCTAACCTGCAAACCCTGCTCAATCATCTGGCCAACTGAAACCAGATTCTTTGTTATGTTCGGTACATGAAGTACATCTGCAAGGTACTTCACTTTGCCATCCTGCATAGACAATGGCACATCTCCAATGTGGGCAATTGGATGAGCAGTGTCATCCCCTGTTTCCACAAAACCTGGTCTTTCCGGGTTTTTCATCTCCTTGAACCACTCCCCATGACTCGTCATGTGGTTCGAAGCGCCTGAATCCACATACCATACATTATCTTTTTGTGCTGCATCAACATTTTCAGACATGGCATTCACAACATGCTGCATAACAAACAACCTTTCATTATCCTCATTATTTCTGCTTGAGGATGCATAGTTGTTTTGCTGCACTTTTCCATTTTGCATGTCAGCCTGCTTCTTATAACATTCTGACTGCACATGTCCAGGCTTACCACAATAATAGCATTCACGTGCATCATTATATTGCCTTTGCCAATTTCCACGGCCTCTTTGACTCCCCCTGCCTCTGAATTTGCCTCTTCCACCTGCGTGTTGTTGTTGTTGTTGATTCTGGGACTGTTGTTGTTGTTGCTGCTGCTGGCCATAATTCTGATTACCTGTTCGGCCACCTCCTTGACCGCGTCCACGGCCTCCTCTACCTCGTCCTCTTCCTGAACTCGTGTAGAAGGCCTGTTGCTCTGAACTGTTTTTGCTTTGTGAAGACTGTTGGTCTTCACCCAAGTTCTTCTCTTCGATAATCAGCATAGACACCAAATCTGTAAAGTTGGGAATGTTTTCCCGAGTTTGAATAGACGTCTTGAACGCCTTGTATTGTGGCCCGAGACCACGTAGACAGACTTCCACCTTGTCATCATCATCTACTGACACACCAATAGATGCAAGGGATTCCACAATACCCTTTATCTTCAGCGCATAGTCATTCACAGACATGCTCTTTTTCTCCACAGTATGAAGTTCATTCTTCAACTGTATCTTGCGTGCCTTGGTATTTGTTTCATAAAGCTTTACCAAGGTGTCCCACGCCTCCTTGGGGGACTTGGCATCCTGAATGTGCCCAATCATGGTGTCCTGTATACTAATGGAAAGCCAATACATAACCTTCCTGGCTCCTTGGTTCCAGTCTTTAAACTCTTTCACATCTGCAGCAGTTGGATTTATATCCGGTATCTCCGGTGCCTCTTCATGCTCACCTTCTATGTAGTCCCAATAACCTTTTCCCATCAGGAAATTTGTCAACCTGAACCTCCAAGCATGGAAGTTATTCTTATCCAGCTTCTCAGCCACAATCTGTGTTATGCCATCATTAGACATCTTGCCAAACACACAATTTTACCAGAACCTGCACTCTGGTTTTTCTGCACAAATGCTGTATTTTCTGCACAGCGGTACTGCAGTACTCTCAAATGTCACAACCAGTGACTTCAATGTGCATACATACACCCAATGGCAACTGTAGACCTCTTTGCAGCACCCACAGTGTCTGCACAGTCAATCTGTCTTCCTGCAGTTCTTAAAACAGAGTTCTGCAGAGAATCGATGACTTACCCGCAGTGCTCGAAATCGCCTGCTTTCTGAAAAACGGAGGTCCAGACGCGCCCGAAACGAGTTTTCGGCCCGAAAAATAGCTTCACTCCCGCGAAGAAAGCTCCTCAATCGGAGATCGTTTGTCGGTGCCTCCCGTAGAGCTCCCGACAAGGGTGTAGTCACCAACACAAATAGGGAAGAGTAGTTGAAGCTCTTACCCTCGTACCGCTTCCTGTGGTTCTCTTGCTTGCAGCTCAGTCCTTAGCACGAACCAGGCTCTGATACCATGAAAAGATGCAGGGGGGAAGAGAGCTTGAGCTCTTGCAAGCACACACAACCACTCACAAAACCCTAATAGAGAACACACAAGGTGAGAGGCTAAAAATCTTCTTCTTCTCTATTCAACACTCAACACACCATATACAAGAATAAGAGTACGCATAATATGAAAGGTACTCAACCAATACATACACGGGTTCTCTATAGTGTGAACCCGACTAAATGAGCTGGCGCTATAACTATGCCAGTCTCTAGAATGGCTGTTACACAGCCTGTCATCCCACTGGCCGCATATCTCCCATGATCTCACCAACCATGCCAGTGGTGTAAGTGCGGGGCCTATCCCCCAGGCGGGTCATCAGTGTCCACCGCCTCACTAGAGCTCGATATCTCAACATCATAGTAGTTGCACCTCACTCAAACAAAGCTCTTGTATTTGAAATCATGTAGTGTGGCTACTGCAATCACCTCAAAATCCCAACCTATATGCATATGAAACATGATACAAGTTACAAATTTGGAGCAAATTTGATATCAAGATAGACTCCATCCATAAGGACATCATTGAATTCATGCAAAGACAAGAAATGATATTACTAAACTTGAAAAAAGGAAGAGATGATACCTTCATTTGTCACTACGTAAGAATGTAGCTTCTCTATGGAAGTCTCTATCTCTTTTCTATCATCCTGTTCTTGGTCAGCCACACTACATGTTGCATAACTTTCTTTCGAAGCCCATGGAAAAACCATGTAATTTCTTTCATGTCTTTTACTCTCCAATTTGTGGGTTCTCATAAAATTAGAGAGGCAATTATATGTCGCATGCTTCCTTCTACTGAAACTTTCCCATATAAAGAGCTGCACTCATGACACCAAATCCGTACCTATGGTTCTCCATTAAAGTCTTCACTATGCAACTCAAACCTATCATCCCTTGGAATTGTCATTTGTTTAAGATTTAGTCTTGTTCTATCACATTATTGTTGCCATTTCTCAAGAATGCTTGCACTCAACAATTTACTAGAGAGATTCCAAGTGGTGTTGCCCCATGAGTGTCACCTTTTTCCTCACCAATTTATTATATGCATTGTTTCAAGGTATATTTGTCCTTTATGAACTCAAAAGATATGAACATAAGCTCATCACCTTGAATCTGTTCGTCGTGAATTTGAGAAAAGGTGGGATCATCTATATCTTTTTTAATCCTGAAAAGACCTAGTTCTTCCTCATTATCATCATTGATAACTTAGATCTTGTAGAAAGATCCCATCAAGCCCACAACACAAAGTATATTAATCAACTATGAATCCTACATCAAGTATAAAGCATATAAGAAGTTGATCCTTTGGGGTGCACTACTAAAGAAATCCTGTGTATCACATGCGTTCCAGAGGTATTTTAAAAACCCTTTACATATGAATTTTTTATGAATAAAATGATCCCTTTTTCTTTAAGTACTTACAGATTTTTTTTTTCAAAATTGATTAAAAAAACCCCTTCGGTAAATATATTCCTGTAAATTTTTTATAGAATTTTGAATTAAAAGACCCCTTCATTTGAACTCATGTGTTATACTTACATATTTTTAGGTAAACCCCTCAAGAGTTAACCAAATGAAAGGATTACACATCACTAAACAAACCTATAATCGATGGCGAAAAGAAGCTATATCACTATGATCAGCCTATAAATGCTTAGCCCCCCCTATTAGAGAGTTACCTACTCAAATGAGAAATCCTACAAGAAACCATTTAAAGCTGTCATTTCCACTTACATATAGCCCCAAATTTGGATTTTTTTGCAAATCCAAGCTATTTCGTATGCTTTCATAGCATCACTTGTATTCTCAAAAGAGAATGTAGTTACTGTTGACAAATCTTTTAACCAAAGAGATCAATGCATTTCTAACACTAAATGTTCATGATCTCTTCTCTAGGGACATACATATAGTGATTGTCTTGATAATCACTATGACAAGTTTGAATCAGAGAGTCAATATGCTAATTTTCACTTAATAGAAAGTCTCCTAAACTTCCTAGCACTTTTCGAGTACACAAGCCTCCTCTCGAACTTTTTGTGTAGAGTAGTACTTTCCAAGATCTCACCCATTTCTGCCCAATCTACTTTTATGGTAGCCTTAAAATGTATTTTGCCTCACTTAAGATCCTTTGTCTCAAATGTTTGATTTCAGGCACTCAACTTCTAGTGGACTTATCAGCCATTCATGACTAATCTCCCCCTCGTCTTTCTGACCGATCATGTAAGCCTCACCATTTGTTATGTTGTGTATCTTAAGTTGAAGACAACTCTTAAAAGAACACAAGGATTCAAAGCAATGCTAGCTTATACTTTTTGTTGATTTTCTAATAGCTACAAATCCTAAACTTTAATCTTATTGAAATCCAAGCCCCCACACACTCTTAACTTTTGCTTAATAATCATAGAGAGGAAAAAGGCGATGCATGAACAAAGAGAAGATCACGCAAGTATGGCCTCTACTATTTACACAAAATGGTGTATTGGAGTCACAAAAAGAAGAGAAATAGTACAAAATATTGACAAAAAAGAGAATGGCTTCAAACCTGAGTAGAATCCTAGCTAATTTATATTCAAGATTCCAACTCCCAAGCTCTTTGTCTTGTGGTTTTGTTGAGCCTCTGTAAGTAGCCTGAGACCAATAAAATAAATAGAGAACATTAACATTGATTAATGCATGTTGATTTTGCTTGAATATTAGGTGATTCTTGCATCATATAATCAGCTCTCTATAATTGTTCTGCTACAAAGACAAGTAATCAACTCATTTTCAGCTTCTTGAAAGAAATTATATGGAACCAAAAACAAACTTGCAGTTAACCTAAAGAAATTTGGGCTTAATCAATATATAAAACATGCTTGAATCTAGCTTCATGAATGAGCTTTACACAAAGAAATAAATTCCCTTTACCAAGAAGAAGAGCAGCAACTTAGAAGCATTAGGTTGAGGAAAGAAGAGGAACAACAAATGGAGTGTGCATAGCAGCGAGAGAAGATGTAGAGAAGAAGAGGTGCTAAAAAGGGTACATACTTTAAAAATGATTCAAACTTCACACCTCCTATCTTTTCAAACGTTAAGCAAAATTGAATTGTAAAAATTAAAATTGCAATGTTTTAAAAAATTTTAAGACAAGATTTGAACCCGGGCTCATAGAACCAAAATTTTATTCTCTATGACTTAAACCATCATACCACCTCGGGAGGTTCACCTAAAAATATGTAAGTATACTACAAGAGTTCAAATATATGGATTTTTTAATTTAAGATTTTAGGGTAAATTTACAGAAATACATTTATAGAAGGGGTTTTTTAATCGATTTTATAAAAAAACATGTAAGTTCATAAAGAAAAAGGGATCATTTTATTGATAAAAAATTCAAAGGTAAGGGGTTTTTTTAATACCCCTTGTGCACCCCTCGAGCATACCACCTTGTCTTAGATGCTTCTATAGGGTCCAGGCCAAGTATATGAATTAAAAAATCCCTTATGTAAATGAACTTTCAATCAAATAATAGCCTCCTATTGTGAATAAATATCTATAAGTCTATCTTATTTTTTAATAACTTCTGTTGAACGCACACAAAAGGCACATTTTCATGCTAGTGACCCCCCTCCCGAGACTTTTTGGAACCCTACTTATTTTCTTGTTTTCAAGTGTCCTACTTATTCTCGTTTTTGTTTAGAAAATTGCTTAGTAACTATATATTTTATGTCGGGTAAGAACCATCAATATTTCCATGTACTCTAGATAACCTTACCATAAATATCTAGATAACCCTACCATAAATATGGGGTTGTTGCCAGTCTGTGAGAAAAAAAAGCAAGGCTGGATGGATTTGCGCGGACCGCCGCCCACACCAGCTGTAGAAAAGCTGGCGCCGACACTTACATCCGACAGTTTATATTACGAGACTCGAGTCATCAATTCCCGCACTTTTTGTTTGGCAATCCCGCGATGAATAGTGGAGAGAGGCTCAAGGGGGTGAGGAGGAGGAGGCCATGGGGGAAATGGGTTTGCGAGATAAGGATGCCTCGCAGCAGGGAGCGCATTTGGCTGGGCTCCTACGCTACGGCAGAAGCGGCTGCACGAGCCTACGACGCAGCTTCGTTGTGCCTTCGAGGGCCCTCTGCTTCTCTCAACTTCCCCAACCCCTTCCTTCCCCCCTCCCCCCCGCCAAGCCTCCAGCTATCCAGGCGCGTCATCCAAGCAATCGCTGCCACAGCTGCTGCCGCACATTACCACCATCCAGACCTTCCGGTCGCCGCAATAGAGCAAGCCCCGCACGCACCACCAGACCACCCGCCACAGCTGCCGCCGCTCGATGCCCCAAGCGCTGAACATTTCCTACCGCCACTAGAGCACCACCAATACCAAGCAACCCCCGCCTGCAGCAACCTCCTCCACCTGCCGGTCGAAGCTCCAGAGTGCCATTCTCACGTCCCTAGCCGACGTAGCGTACACTCACAGATGCCAGTGAGAATCGAAGAGCGCATAATTCGTAGCTTCAGCTCCAGCTCCACCATTGACTTGGCAGTGGCTGAGGCCTCTCGAGAACCTGCTGATCGACCATTCTTCTCCTTTCTGTGAGTCTTTTGAAATGTATCCTAAGGTAGCCTTCACCACCCGACTACTTGCAACGAAAATCCAACGAAAATGAATTGCAATAATGCAAAATACAGAAACGTCAATATGCACGTCAGCGCTTTCATTTGGTATCGAATCATCGGTACAATTGTCTAAACAACGGTTTAATAAACCGTCAGAACTGTCGTCTATATATCTTTCGGAATAAATGTCTTTACATCCATCTGAAAACTAGTCGAAAAAATAGTTCAGTTATTGCAGATATTCCGATGCTTTTTTAGACGATTTTTTTCGATGCAGAAACCAATTGTTTTTTTTAAATGTTTTCAACTTTTAAATGTTTTCGGCATAACGGTGCATCTAGGTGCAAATGTGTACTTGGATGCACCATTATGCCAAATGTGTAGAGACCTTGCTTCAAATGGTCTCAAATGATAAATTTGACACAATTAAACAATTAAACATATATACATACATACATACATATATATATATATATATACACACACACACATATATATATGTATGTATATATATATATGTATGTGTGTATATATATATATATATGTATGTATGTATGTATGTATATATATATACACACATGTATACATATATATATATGTATGTATGTATGTATGTGTATATATATATATACACACACACACACACACACACACACACATATATCGGAATAAATGTCTTAACATCCATCTGAAAACAAGCCCAAAAATAGTTCAAGATGATTTTTTCGATGCATAAACTGATTGTTTTTTGATGCATAAACCGATTGTTTTTTGGACATTATTTTCGACCTCTTTTTCAATGCTATTAAATGTGGATGCAAGTTTTAAATGTTTTTGGCATAACGGTGTATCCAGGTGTAGATTGTACTTGGATGCACCATTATGCCAAATGTATAGAGACCTTGCTTCAACTGGTCTCAAACGAAGAATTTGACATAATTAAACATTAAGACAAAGATTCATTAATACGAAGATATGAGTAATTGCCAACCGAATATCAAAGATTATATGAAAATTGTTGCATACATAAATGTTGTCGTACATGGGAGCAAATTATACAACTCCAAAAAGGGTGCAAAATGGATCTATAAAACCCCATCTACATATCTAAACAAAAATAAGCTCGTAGATGCGAGCTACTAAGTGGTATCCATTCATGAGCTAGTTTCCTCTAGGGGGCTCAGGTATTTCTCTCTGCAAAAACAATGCAATACCCACAAATCAACCCCCCTGCAAACTAAAGTGATCTCCAAGCTCGTAACATATATTCAAAAGGTACAAAGTACTTGCCAAAACCACGGCTGTTCAATTCACATTCTCACCACAGTGCTAAATTTTCTCAAGCAAGACATAGGTACGATGCTTGAACGCATAGCGCTCCTCCAGCTCAGTAGGCCAGCATGCAATCACCCTCTCTTATCATGCATGTAAATAGCACATAAAAACATACAACTATACACTTTACATACACATGAGAGGCCATGAGAAGCATGGGTGGATACTTACAAAACACTCATAGAATGAGTCCCATCCACCACTACTGAGGTGTGAGCTCCCCACTCTATCCATCTGCTTCCTCTTGTTGTGCGTATACCATCAAGGGTTATTGGTGTGCTTCCTCACCTCCTCATCCCATTTCTCTTGGTCCATGTGCCAAGGCTTTTCTCTCTCTCTTTTCACCGCTTGGGTGATATTGGACCGCTTGTGCTTCATACAATCTCTCATGAGATCATGAAATCCATCTATTTGGTACCTCCTCTCTACCTGGGGTTGACTCCTCTCTACCCGGGGTTGACTTAAACTAATTCTTGATTTGATTGCATATCCTGATTTTTTTCCCTGATGAGTGGTGGGGGAATGTAGTCATAGTGTCTGGGTAAACACTATGACTGTCATGTATATGGACATGTACATGCATGACCATTTTGGGGGTACCTAAAGATTGGATATTTAATATCCAAGAGGAGTACCTATTGGATGAGGAAGTGGTGCCAATGTGGCAAAAATAACAGCAAGGTTCTCATGATGATTTATTGCATTTTGAGCTTCATAATGGACTCATTTACTACAAAGTCAAAGTCTAACTTGTGCCTACATCGAGATACAAGAAGAGGGTGTTAGAAGAGATGTGTTCTTCTCTATTATTAGGGCACATGAGGCTATTCAAGACCTTTGAGAAGGTGCAGAAGAGTTTATGCGACTCCGCATCTTTTGTCCTATCTCATCAAGAACTATACACCCTTCCCGCATCGTGTGAAGATATTATTTTGCATTGGGGAGAGGGCTACTACCAAAATGCCAACTACGCGGCAACATGATGAGATGGGGGTGTCGGCCACACTATCTATGGGTGGCCACTCTCGTGGAGGGGTAATTGTATCCGTGGAACCACAATTAGAACAACCACCCACTAATGTCAACCACCACCACCAATGTGACACGAGCATCTACTACAGTTGGAGGAATGGCCCGAGGGTGGGGTGTGAGTAGGGGATGGCAAGGGTGTGATTGTACACGTGTTTTATTGTGATGGGCTTGTCGGCTTGTCTTGGGTGAAGCAGGCTTGAGCCATGGTTTGTTGCTCAGGAAGGGTGTGGGGGGTGAGTTAAACCATCACAATGTTGGGGGGCAGGTGTAGGTGCACCTCACCTCCACCATAGAGCTTCCAAGGTACTGTAAGAAAGAGAACCAATGTGTAGGTTTTTGGCGTTGTAAAATTATAAAGCCATTGAAAAAAACATCGAAAATAACAAGGGAAAGTACATCTAATATACTACTAGTAAAAATGTCGGTAATAGCATCAGAAATAATGTTCATAAATGTTATCCAGATGTTCTTACATATTTTTAGACGAAATTTTTGATGTTGTTTCTGACGATCATACGAACAGCGAGGAACTTTATATTCAAAAAAAGTAAAGGGCCTTTGAAATTCAAATGTTTTTTGTGCCTTGATACCTTTTCCACTTAAATTTAAACTTTGGCCGACTAGACCGGCACCTAATATATATAGGGGTCATTCCCCCCTCTCAAAAACACACAAATTGGGCCATTCCCCCCTCCCAAATCGATGATGGACCTCGAAAACACTACTGCAAACACGCTAGGGGAGCACTACTAAAAAACCCTATGTATCACGTGCGTTCAAGGGGTATTTAAAAAATTCTAGGTGAACCCCCTGAGCAAACACGTCATCTCGTCTGAACGTTGAGGAGAAATGCTTGTGCCCTTGCAACAGGTGCAAAGTACCAAATCTATTTTGTACACATGCCTCGCAATGCTAAACTTGCATCAATATCTAGATGGTATGATACTAGCATATCAAAACTTTTTGCATAAGTACTTATCACCCTTTCCATTTTATCTCTTTATTTTACCTTTTCTAATCATCATGGCCAATATGACAGGTTATTAAGAGATCAAATATTACCCGAGGGCAATGAGATGCCAGCAGAACTTATACATGAAAAATCCATCTTACAATCCATTGGTATGGACTACAATTCTTACCATGCTTGTCCAAATGATAGTTTTCTCTATTGGCATGATCATGGAGGTATTACAAAATGTCCACAGTGTGGAGAATCTAGATATAGGAAAGATGTCCAAGGGGAAAGGGTTCCTGCAAAAGAACTCAGGCACTTTCATGTCATTTTATGGATTCAAACAATGTTCAAGTATAAATCCATAGCGTTTATGATGTCTTGGCATCAAAACACTAGATTTGCGATGCTGTTATGTGTGTGCCCCCCCTCCAACTGATTGCCCTGCATGGAGACACATTAAAGAGAATTGTCCATGCTTTAACGAGGAGCCTCACAACATTTACCTCGGGCTAGCTATGAATAGTGTGAACCCGTTTGGTCTTAAAATCTTAGCATGGAGCACATGGCTTGTTTATCTTGTGAACTACAATCTTCCACCATGGTTAGCAATAAAGAAGGGGCATCTTTTGCTCTCATTGATAGTGCATGGGAAGTACAAGGTAGCCAACATGGATGTGTACTTAGCCTCATTAATAGAGGAGCTACAACGATTGTGGGAAGAAATTAATGTTTGTGACATGTCATAAAGGGATTTCTCATTACGAGGAATACTAATGTGGACTATGCATGATTGGCTAAGCTATGGAGAATACATTGGTAATATATTTTGATATTATCCATGTTGATATCTATACTATTTGTATAATATTAATTATTTTAATACAGGACTATCAATCTTTGGATACAATGCATTCCCTTTGTGTGGGCCTAGACTAGAGGCTCACCATTCAAGATGCTTGAGAAAGATTGTGTATGAGGGTCACAATAAGTATCTACCAGAGGAACATGAGCTACGTGAGGGCTTTTTGGGTTGGCCTCCTTCTACACTGAAGGAAAACGATTGGAAAAGAGCATGGGAGGACATCTAAGGTTCTCCACCCCTCCAAATGCAGCGGTTGTTGTCCATCTTCTACCAACTACTATATTGGGATAGTCTTCTAGTTAACCATTTGCTTGACCCTATACATATTTTTTAAAAAATAGAAGTGGTGCTTTGGAAGACTATTAATGGGGCCAAAGAGAGAAAGGGAGAAAGGGAGGATTTATAAATAAGTGATCGTATGCAACACTTATGGCCACAAACCAAAGCTAATGGTAAGTTGCTACTACCTAAAGCTCCTTCATGGTATTGATGAAAGAAGAGAAAGCTCAAGTTAAGAGGTGCATTTCAGAGTTTCATACTCCGACTAGATGCATGCACTACCTAAAGGGGGCATTTACAAAGGATGACCACCTCTCACTTGAAGGGCCTTATGGCTCAACTTGCATCAGTAAATGCGAGAATGGATGAAGATGATGCAGTGGTTGTTTTGCTCAAAGCAGTCAAAAAGGTGTACCCCACTTTAGTCACCACCCTGAAGAACATACATAATGCCACCCTCGAAAGAGTCATTCAATCTTGTCTTGATGAAGAAAAGAGGCCAAAGGGAGAAGCTGAATCTTAAAATGCAACCACTTCATTGAATATCGAACAAGCCTTGTCACATCAAGTGGTCAAAGTAAGATGTGTCCATTGCAAAAAGGTGGGTCGTTTGGCAAATAATTGTTGGATTAAATATCCCAACAAAATGAAATGTAACAAGTGTAAACAAATGGGACATATCACTTCAAAATGTCCTAACAAAGAGTCAGAGGATAACTTTGTATCCACCTCTAACTCCTCTGAGAATTTGTTTTAAATCTCAATGTAATCACACCTATATTCCAAACCTTGTATGCCTAATGTTATAAAGGCATCCTATGTCCAATACCACCTATTCCATTCTTTCATAGTTGGTATTGAGGGGGGGTATTAAGAGACTAAGGTTATGTAGAAGGGGAAGAGAAGGGTGTGAGCGTGAATGGACTTAAGGTCCACTAGCTCACCTATTTAAAGGTGGAGCTAGGAGGCATTTTGTATTGAGCAAGGCCTAGTTGTATTCATAAATAACTTAATAAGTAAGATATTGTTCTTATACTTTGTGAGTCTCTCCTCTCCACACACTTGATCTATCATGAGCACCACGTTTTCTCAACAATTGGCACAAGTTCTTATAATTTGTATTGCCTTGGTGGCCATAAAGGATTGCCTCATAAAGGATTGCCTCATAGCCCGACAACATAAGGGATACAATATACAAGATTAGCACCATGGTCCACTGGATTTCATTAAAGGAGACAAGAAAAGACACTTTGGAAGTAGCGTGCTTAAATGCCATAGTAGTTGTTACATTGGTGGAGAAGTTTCTCCCAAATAGCATATTAACCATAAAGATGCATTTCCTAGTTCATGTTGTGGGATGAGGTGGTAGTGGCAAAGGTCGTCCATTCACATTGGATGTTTTTTTTTGAGAGGTTCATGCAGATTCTAAAAGGGTTTTCCCGTCAAAGAGCTCGCCTAGAGGGAAGTATGGCAATGGGATGGCTTGTGCATGAACCCCTAGTGTACATCACAAAGTTTCTTAATACCTCAAACCCTGAAATCCCTAAACTGTGGTCAACAGAGGAGGATGATAGGGTAGCTGGAGAAGAGCCACATCAAGGAGACAAGGGACTGAGAGAATGATGGATGTGGCCTTACGAAACAAGATCAATAAATTTTTCATCTTAAACTCAGGGATTATGCAAAAGTGGATCGAGCGGTACAGAGAGGCTTGGAACAAAAGGAATCAAGCTCATTGAGATTTTTGAAGGAATCGGATGATGTTTCATCAACTATACCCTCCATCACTTGCTATACTTCCAAACTTTCTATTAAGTAGATGGCTCCAACAAACCTTACAAGAAGAAAAAAATTACAATGAAGTCATTACAGATGAGGAAAACGAGCTTGCATACAGTTGTGACTACCCTATAGGTGATTTCATTCATTCTAAGCCTCGATATGTCCACATGTTAAGCTATTACGGATAAGGAAGCGGAGCTTGCATACAGCTGTGACTACCATGTAGGTGATTTCATCCCGGGGGGAGGGGGGGCACTCATAAATATGTAAACGTAGCACGTGGGCTCAACAAAAGGGGTTTTTAAAATCCCTTTTTTACAAATTTTTTACATACAGAAGGGTACCATTTAAAGGGGGCATTTACAGATTAAATAGAAAAAGGGTGTGTTTTATTCATGAAAAATTTACAGATAAGAGGTTTTTGAATTAGGCCTTTAATGCACGTGATATAGAGAGTTTATATATGGTGAACCCCCCGGGGATTTCATTCGTTCATTCTAAGCCTCGATATGTCCACATGTTCTCCAAATATTGTTTACAAATTCTCCATCAACTAATGAACGATGTGTTATTTTCTTCTAGTACCAAAATTTTGTAGCACTATGGTCACATGGACACCATTTTCGAGTGGAACGAATTGATAAGAAGAGACCAACGTTCAATTGTGGTGTTAAAGCAAATTTCATGCAAGAAAGCAAGGCTAGTGCAAGTGATACGGATGTGAACATGCTTGATTACTTTGGAACCATCTAAGATATCATCAAGGTTGTCTTTAGAAAGTTTCATATGTTTATCTTTGATGTTAAGTGATTAAAGGTAGTCACAATAGGAGCACATGCAACCGTACAACGAGACAAATATAGATTAGTTCAAGTGGACTCCACAAAGTTATGGACATAATAAAAAGACACATTTGTACTACTAGAGCATTGTGAGCAAGTGATCTCTAAGGAGGAGGACCTAAGAGATCGTCGATGGGTGGTTTGTAATCCAAGTGTCACAACGTAGAAAACAAATATTTAAAGACATGGAAATAGCAGAAGATGAAGTAGAGATTGATGTAGGCCACCAACAAGAGCAAGTTAATTTGCGTATCAAAGTACATCAAGAGAAAGGGCTAGAGAAAGGTATAGAGATTTAACAATTAGACACAAGAGATGACTCAAACACTCCAGGTGGTGATATTGAACGAAGGACAAGAAACAAATGAGGAACTAGGGCTAGAGCTAGAAGGTTTAGAGGCTGACATAGATGCATCTTTTGGTCTTACATGATTCGAACAAGGAGGGATTTTCCTTGAAATAGATCTTTTTGGGGCCAATGATCTTTTTGAAGATGAGAGAGTTGATAATGAGCAGCCGTAATTTTATAAACATGAAAAATAAGCTCATGACATGCCCAACTTTCCTCGTTTTTTTGGTAATGATCAACTATAATTTTGTAAACATGCAAATATTCTCATGACATGCCCAAATTTCCTCTTTTGTTGGTTTCATATATGCTTATAGGTATTTATGTATACCAAAAGTGAGAATATATATATATATATATACTGATTTGGATATAAAAAAGGCCAGTGGAGAAAAACTTGGGGAAAAATAAATTTTTGACACAGTTTTTGACGCTCATTCAATCAAAATTATAGACAATATTTTAGAAAATATGTGTGTGTTCTTATGTGTGATGTGTGTTTATGTATGCATGTGTACATGTGTATGTATATGTATATATGTGTGCATGTGTTCATGTGTGACTCTCTCATATCATACACATATATGTGTCTGTCACTCTCACATGCATTCTCTTTATATCTCTATTGCATACATAGACACAACCCTCTCACACATATACATGTATACACGCATTCTCTCTCTTCTCACACTCATCTTGCATCCACACTCTCGCACACATAAAATCTCTCTCTCTCTCTCTCTCTCTCTCTCTCTCTCTCTCTCTCTCTCTCTCTCATCACCGACACACACCCTCCACACGTACATGTGTGGCTATGTGTATGCGTACATATATGTGTATGAATGCATTTATATATAATAGTATTAGTATAACACACCCCTTTCTCTATTTCTCCTACCCCAACACTTGACCCTCTTCCAATTCCCACACCTCCCCTCCCCTCCCCTCCCAAAAGCTTGTGCATAATAGATGGTATAAATATAGATAGATATATTATAGACACTAACACACACACACATATATGAATACACACACACACACAGGTGAGGTGTGCTCAATCTAAATAAATGTATCTTACATATAATGTCTTTTGTTTTTCTTTACAATGAGAGAGATACCTACCCGTTGAAGTTTTCATCATGAAGCTTATCTTCAAAGAGAGAGGTCCATATTTTCCCTCTTAAGAAAATCATTAGGTAAGAAGGGATATACATATATATTTTTTAACAATGAGAGAGAGAAAGAGAGAGATACCTTCTCATTGAAGTTTTCATCATGAGGCTCACCTTTTAAGAGGAAGGCCCCTATTTTTTATCTCAAGAAAATCATTAGGTAAGAAGGGATATACACATATACCTATATATACATGCATATTTATAAAATAAATAAACACACATTCACATATAATTTTAATTTAATTTGTGGGGATATGCTCACTCTTAAATAAATGTATCTTACATATAATGTCTTTTATCTTTTCTTTATAATGAGAGAGAGATACACCCCCTTGGAAGCCTAACACTGCCTTCAAATTCCAAGCTTGCTACTGTCTACACATCAAATCTGATTGATCGAATGTTGATTCAACCACTAACTTCCAACCTTTCTAAAATATCCAGAATCGTTGCCCCGTAATTGAACACAAGATGAAATTTGAACCAGCTTTATTTTTTACAGAACCATGACAATAGTACATGCTTACATACATATTTTTCTCATACTCATACGACATGCTTCTGCAAAATCATTCTCATAGTGTAAAACCGCCTTATCTATCTATGTAAAAGTACTTGTTGACAATAGTGTAAAACCACTCGATCATATCACCAAAATTGGTGATAGTGTCAAAAAGTGCCATATCATGTTATGAATTTCCCTATGTAAACAAGGATTAACAAGCTTCAAATTTTGAGACCTCAATTCAGAATATCAAGGGTGATTTTGATGGGGATTTTTGAATGGGTTGCTTGGACTTGCTCAGGTTGAAGGCTCTAAGACGAAACACATGAATTTCCTTCATATAAAAGGGTGCATTTGCTTAAATGGTCATGACTCATTTTTTCCTTACTACAGACAATTTGGTGGATGAAATACCATGAGATTGGGTAATAAACCCCTAATATGGTTTACCTTAATTTGATACATTGGAAGAGAAAAAGTCAAAAGACCAGTCGTAGAATAGTAGTAGAGGTGTCAAATTTGAGTTGTATAATGCAAAATCATTGAATTCCTTGGATGCACATGGTCACCTTGATGAGTAGAGGTGTCAAATTTGAGTTGTATAATGCAAAATCATTGAATTCCTTGGATGCACATGGTCACCTTGATGAGTAGATAATGCACCTAGAAGGGCTTGGTCAATGGAATCATTTATGATGAAAATCACTCTGTTAATAAAAAATATCTTTTATGCATAAAAATCATTTATGATAAAAATAACACTTTTATAATCAAAATAAAAATTTCAATATGCTCCCTTATATGCATAGAATTTAATTCTAAAGAAATGAATATTTTTTTAATAAAATATTTTTAGTATGCATTTTTCTATACCTAGGATGAAAAATAACACTTTAAGAATACATATATAATGGGAATTACTCTTTTTGAATAAAAAATAGTAAAACTTTTTTTCAGAATTTTAGAACATTTTGCCATAACCTCCTTTTTATGGCTGACCATTTTTCAATTTTTAACTCTCTAAATTTAATTAGAAGGTCACCAAGAGTATTTAAATCATTCTAATGTAAACATTTTATACTTATCAAAGAGAAACATTATGAAAACTTGATTTTATCCATTAATCATTCATCTAGGATAAAGAATGGTTGGATTTACTAAAGAAGAGAGGGGAATGCCTTTTTTCAATGAGGCATAACATCATATTCAATTTAGAGAATACCAAAATCATAAAAAGCCATAAAATGAATAGAAAAGAGAAGAATCTCCAACTTACGAAGGAATTTGAGAGCTTTCCTTTGGCTTGATGGTTTGAGGGTTCTACTCTTGTTTGAAACAAGAGTGGCCACCAATCTTTAGAAGAGGGAAGGTCAAAAAACTAATGAATTATGAGTAAATTCACAGTTTTCTGGCTCTTGGGAGAAGTAGGGTAACAGTGGTAAGTTTAGTTCACTTTTGGGATCTAGTTGAAACAGGAGAGAGGAGAGATAAAAATATCTCATTATTTGGGAGTTTAAAACTCTCCCACACATGTGAAATAGGCACCTCCTTCATGAGAGAAATTCCCCCATACTGAGGTGTCAAAAATTGCATCATTTCTTCTAAATATCTCTCTTTTTTAACTATTGACGTTGTCCTTAGTCAACTCTTCATCTTACGTGAGTATTTACTCATTTTTGGGGGATTTTCCTTTTATTCTTCCATTTATCTCCTCCCTACATTTGGATAAATCTTATTGGTCCATAACAACCTTAATTTAAAATTTTTCAAAAATCTGGACCCCTAGGATAAGGCCTCTTGAACAGATTATACTTAATTTCTAATGCACATTTTGGAAATCTTTTTGAGCTTCTGTTTCAGGGAAACTTATTTTAATAAGATGAGAAATTTTTCTATCCAAAAATATTCAAAATCTGAATAATCTCTCTCTAGAATATTTTCTCTCTCTAGGCCAAAACTGGTAGAAACAAGATCTTTTATATTTCTAAAGAGGGATTTGATTACAGGGGAAGATGCTGGACATCTTGAGAGGCTGGGAGGAATCTTACAACATGTATCATGGAAAGGGAAGGAAAAGGTAGATCAACCTTTTGTGCGGCCTGATCTGTCAGCACGTCACTCATATGTGGATGGTGACTCTAGTGGCTGAGTAGAGCCTTGATGAGGAGCTTGGCATTTCGTCTGTGGTTACTCTTGGTGTAAGGAGAACCAGGGCTGTTTTGAGGATACCTGGAAGTGATCCAGGTGTATGCAGGTCTATGAGGGTTGGATACCCTGTTGTGACAGGTTGACATATGATGGATATAAAGCCCATCATTATGCTTACATGGCAAAAGTAATATAGAAGGTTGAGCCCACTTGCTTTGAGCAAGCAATTGAAATAAGAAATGGAAAGATGGCAGCAGATTGGATGCAAATGCAACATGATGGGAGTTAGTGCCTTTGCCTAAGGAAAAGAAGGCAATTGGATGTTAGTGGGTGTATAAAGTCAAGCACAATGCTGATGGTTCAGTGAGCACGTACAAGGCAAGATTATCTGCCAAGGGCTATGCGCAGACTTATGGCATAGAATATGAGAAGACATTCAGCTCGATTGCAATAATGGCAACCATGAGAGATGTCATTGCTATGGCTACAGTGAAGGGTTGGTCTTTACATCAAATGGATGTAAATAATCCAAAGACTTTCACCCAGGCTTAAAGTGTCCTCTACATCTCACTAGCCTAGATGTAGTTTAAATCTTTTTCAGCAAAATTGGGAGCATGGTGGGGCACGAGCGCTCATATGACTTAATAGATATGCTACACAATATAGGGATTATGAATAGGCTTGCACATTTCAAATGTAAGGAGTCCGATGGTGTGTCATTCAAAAGGGCTCACACGAATTAAGAGCATGTGTGGAGGGAATTAAATCTCAACGAGGACTGAAGGAAGAAAATTTAGGTGACTACGACTGTGTTTCAATCTATGAGAATATCATCAATGCCTTGAAAAGGAGATTGCATAGTGCTCAGAAAATTTGTGAACACCTACAGATGAAGCCAAAAAGTAAAGAAGAGAAGAAATGGTGGTCAAAGTCTTGGTTCAATGGATTCTTAGATGCCTATGCTAATTCAAGGAGAACGTTTCCGCGGTGAGATAAGACATGTGGTAGATTGTGTTTTGGATGAAAAAGAAGAAGTGATCCCGGTTGTTGAAGTTGCTGGCAAGTTCCTTTTCAAGTCTACATTAGTGAGTCATCTCAATGGATCCTCAATGGCAATTGCACATTGTCAAAAGATAGACTTACAAGGGTTCGGCAAGGAGTGTGCTACTCTAAGAAATCTCATGCAGCCACAAATGCAAATCTGTTTGGCATTGGATTTGATTGTGCTATAGAAGAAAGGTTGGTGGTGCGTATGTGGAGTATAAGAGAGGATTCAGTCTCTCAGATAGGCCATCGGGAGTGGAGGTTCAAATTAGATGGTATCAAAAAGAAAAAGGGATGAGGTGCTTCACATATGATCTAACGGATCTTCAAATGATAAATAGTGTGATTGCTCGCGAACCTCACATATGATTACAACAAGAATAAGTATCAGCTTGATGAAAATGATTGGAAAGTTTTCAATGACTTTTTGCGAAGGATCACTAGGGATACTTTAAAGGTGCATCAATTCTTCTATACTAAGGCCTACCATGTGTGAAAGGAATATTTTAAAGCTATGTTTCCATCATTTATCTTTCTTGATGTAAAATGTAAATCTCTTATGTTTTTTGCAGAAACATGACTTGTGCTATCCACGTATGTGGCTGCTCTAACTACTTGTGGACTCCAATTTTGACCAAGAGGTTAAGAAAAAGACAAAGTGGAAGCTTCCTCAAAGCTGAGAAGACAAGACATTGTAGATGTTTCATTTTGGGCTGCAAAAGAGCATTTTGTAAGTACTTTTTTGTAGCTACCTCTTTGATCTAGTGCAATTTCTTGATTTTTATAATGTTACATATGCCTTTTTACTTCTATGTTTGCAAAAACACATCAGGTGCTCGAGGAGCTTCCTGTTTAGAATGTTATCTCTTGGATCGAGTGCACTAATTGCAAGATATGCATAGTTAAATGGGTATCTTGTTTAGCCCAGACCCTTAGTAAACTTGATGGAATAGGTTGAATCTTAATTGCAAATAAATTTTACATAATGGGAAGACCTTTTAGGTAGTGAAGAAGGTGTATGAAGATTAGCTCTTAGTTTGGATCACACTTGATATGTTTTCACAAAGGATTTAGGTTTGGCAGTCCAAAGTCTTCGGAACATGAAAAGTGTGTTCCTTTTGAATGATGGCCTAGTGAGAGGGAGTATCAAAACTAAAATTTGATCTTGTAAAGATCTTCTCCAAAGGTTTGGGAGCACATGTACCAAAGGTTATCCCATTTGGACTTCATTTTCCCCATTTTTCACAAAGGTTGAAAGTTGGCAATTTAAATACCTAATCTCCCACAGGCATACTAGTTTGGTTTTGTCAAGATTTCTCTCCTTGCAAAGCACTATAACTAGCTGATCAAAAGTAAGAGAATTGGGTTTACCCTTCATCATGAGCTGAAGTGTAGATGATGTAAAACCCTAGTATGAATCTTGTAGAGCTATGAGAATAATACATACCAAAGAATTATCTTGATAGGCCTCATCAATACATGCAACATGTTCCCTATGATCTTTAATCCTTATGAGGAATGCATCCATTAAATCTGCCTCATTCAAATTTTGAAACTCTAATTGTTTGTACAAGTAGGTCGTTGGTGCCTTGTTACACACCTTGGTAAAGTGTAACAAGCATATCCCAAGCATGCTTCACAGTTTTATATGAGCAAATATGAGGAGTAATGCTCCTTTTCTCACTAAAAGTTTTATCCTTTCAATCCCTATGGCTAAATGTTATTACCTACTGGCAAGATAGGGCATGCCTCAATACTAGTAATAACATTGTATGTGTGGATAGTAGTCTAGCAATTGGCCAGTTGGGCATTGCCACTATTCCCCCCACATTGGTAGACTACTATCCACACATACAATGTTATCCTCTAGTTGTCAATGAGCTTGCATTCTCAACAGTGCCCCTCGAGCTCATCATATACATCTCATGTAGTCCAATGCATACCCACCACTAGGAGATCTCCTGTTTTATAAGCACTACTTGCCTAATCTATATCTGTGTAATCATACACTATCACATCCTTTCCATGCTCATAATATAAACCATAATGGGCAATGGTCTTTAGATATCTCATGATTGCAGCATCCAAATGTGGCTTCGTGGGACTACATAAACTGACTAACTAGTCATGTTGTATAACACAAATTTGCTCTAGTGATAGTCAAGTAAATATCAAGTTCTCGATTGCCTTCTTATACATAGTAACATCATTTAAGTCATCACCAAGGTCATCCCTTAACTTTATGTTATACTTGCATCAAGTCATGCCATACGTTGCCAACATATCCAAGGCATATTGCCTTTGCACTAACCATATACCATGTGATAGTTAAGTAAATATCAAGCTATCGATCATCTTCCTATACATAGTAACATCATCCAACTTATCACCAAGATCAGCTCTTAACTTTATTTTTTGCTCCAATGGTGTGGCACATAGGCTTATATCCAACCATGCCATACTTTGCCAACATATCTAAGGCATATTATCATTGCACTAACCATATACCATGTGATGTCCTGATATAACCTCAATGCTAGCATTTGCATTGAGGCAAATTAAGAACCAACAAGATGCATCTGAGACATTATCATTTGTATGTTGTAATCCTATTTCTAACAAATGAAAAGAGATGTGATCTCATTTGGTTTGTCATTCTTAAACTTATACATCCCATAAATAATATAGATATAACCAACATATATTTTTTTTTAAAAGTAACTTGTAGGTTTCCATTATCACATCACAGTAGCGATCTACTGAGACCATTTTAGTTCCATTCAGTGGGCATTAATAGTACATGCATTGTACCGCTATCGGGGAACTAATATTGCTTCTTCCTTTGTCTTTGAGAACTCATCTCCTTTCTTGTATGCTAAAAATATATAGATTTTCAAGTTATGGTTAGGTTTTGAGTGAAGACTTGAGTGCCTGATAGGGTTAAAAAAGGGTGAAAAGTATGGTATAAGTTTGAGATTTTGTCATTTTTGGTTAAAATATTAGGTTCACATGAAAAACAAGGGTGTTGTGTTTTTTTTAACTTTTTTTAGAAAATCACAAAAACTATAAAAATATTATTGTTTGGGTCTTATTGAAGCTTTCATTTCCTAAGCTATGGTAAGCAAGCTTAAACTACATCTTTTGAGTATGTAAAAATAGGATTTAGACCCCCAAAATCTAATCGAAGACAAAAATTGGTTTGCTAGAGAGTTTTTTACACTATGAAAAACCATACAAATTCACATTGAAAAAATAAAAAAATCACTTTGTGATTTGAGGGATTACCTTGCCAAAAATAAAAATTATTATCCTTGAAATCTTATCATCTTATATTAAAAGCATTTTGGCATGAAAACCACATTTTTTCATACCCGTTTGACTATCTCCAATTTTTCACATGTGGCTATCTCCTAGACATTCAAACCGTGAATTTATTAAGAAAATCACAAAAAAATAAACTTAAATATTGAGGCTATTAATAAAATCGTAGTTGTGACTATCTCTAATTTTTCACTCATAACTATCTCCTATATATTCAAACCTTGAATTTCTTAAGAAAATTCATTTTTTCACATTGTGACTATCTCTTATATATTTACACCGTGAATTTCTTAAGAAAATCAAACCAAAATAATTTCATCTATTGATGCTATTAAGGTGACCATGTTCTAGACTCGCTATTGAAGTTCATTGGGAAACAAATTGCACTTAAAAGGTTAAGTCCATTTGGCATGAAAAACCATAGTCTTTCACAACCATGTTTATCATCCCGCATTATTCACACGTGACCATCTCCTAGATATTCATGAAATGCTTATTGTAGATTAGTTCAATTATGAATGACTCTTAGTCTAATAAACTTTGAAACATTACTAGTCCATCTTATCACCTTGAATTTGAAGAGTGAGTAAACTATTTGGGCATGATAAATAAAGTTATTCACGTAATGATTAACTCAGCCCTTGGGTAACCAAAGCTCATAAACAAAGAAACATTGGGTCCAAGCATGGAACATTGACTTGCTAATACATATTTACATGAACTTGAGATTCTAAAAGATTTTGAGAGATAAAATTTCTCTAGAGGATAGTGCATCTAAGGGTCTTCAACCAAAGAAGCATTGGATCTAGTCCTTCAGTTAGTACACACGAAAGTGTGTTTACCTTAGAGGGTCTGAATTTAAGTGAAACTAGTAGTGAAGATTTCATGGGAGAAGCTCGAATAATCAATGACGAGAGAGTGGAGAAGAGGGTTTAAAACTCCCCCTCAATATCCAACAATCTCTTAAACATGTCCAAAGAGCTATTTGGATTGCAGTCGTATATGGATCAAGAGGCTCACTCAGCTGATGAAGGTCTTGTAAGAGAAATACTCAAAGGCTCCTAATAGGAAAAGGATTTGCACAAGTAACACCTCCCTTCTTATAGAAATTTTTACAGAGGGAAACCTTCGGGGGGTGCACCACTAAGAAACTCTATGTATCATGTGTGTTCAAGGGGTATTTAAAAAACCCCTTACCTATTAATTTTTCATGAATAAAATGACCCCTCTTTCTTTCTTTATGGAATTATGGGTTTTTTAAAAAAAATTTATTTAAAAACCCCTTTTAAATGTATTTCTCTAAATTTATCTTAAAATTTTGAATTAGAAAATCCCCTCATTTGAATTTGCATGTTGTAATTACATATTTTTAGGAGAACCCCCCAAGGGGAAACCTATACCCATCCTAACAAGTAAATCTCTTTCACTCCTAGGGTTAAGAGGAACATGAAAGGAATCACAAGGACTAGAGAGACTATTTTCCCAACGAGTGAGGAGATTGAGGTAGAAATAAAATTTAGAGGCCCCCAACAAAGGCAAAATGCAAATCCTAAATCAAAGGAAACAAGAATTGGATGCCATGAGAAGGGCCTTAAGAGAACAAAGGAACTTTGAAAGAATACAAACTTTAAAGACAAACACCCAAGAAAGGGACAGAATGGAGGATGTGGCACAAGACCAAGTCCTTGCATAAGCTTTGGCAAAGGGGATTCCACCCTTAGAGCCAATCCAAGAAGATCCAAAGGGAGAGTGGAAAATAGCTACCCTTCATAGGCTAGTAAGAAAGGGACAGAATGGAGGATGTGGCACAAGACCAAGTCCTTGCATAAGCTTTGGCAAAGGGGATTCCACCCTTAGAGCCAATCCAAGAAGATCCAAAGGGAGAGTGGAAAATAGCTACCCTTCATAGGCTAGTAAGATCTAATACAGAAATGGAGGGAAAATCTAAAGAAAACCTCTATACCAACAAGGAGGACATCAATAGCATGATGATTGATCCCAAGTTCCACGCATACATGTAATTAGTGCTATTACAAGGACATGAAAGGGTTCCCCAAAAGCAGATGCATTGACTAGGAAAATCCCACCTTTTCCCACAACCTTGGATAGAGATGATTATCATCGAGAAACCAACCTCATATGGAAGGGGAAGAGGGAGAGGGAGAGGGATAATGTACTTCATAGGACCTTCTTATGAGAGAGCCCTAAAATCCTCAAGTTCATGCCCCAAGGCAAAACCCCATGAATGTAAGAACACACAACAGTGAAAGCATGATAAATACAATGCAAATCACTGAATTGTAGAAAGAAGAATGGAGATTAAATAATATTACTACTTGTAATCTTGATTACAAGTGGCATAACCCCATGAATGTAAGAACACACAACAGTGAAAGCATGATAAATACAATGCAAATCACTGAATTGTAGAAAGAAGAATGGAGATTAAATAATATTACTACTTGTAATCTTGATTACAAGTGGCATCCGCCCACCCATTTGCTCTTATTAAGGAGCTTCAATGATTATCAAGATAGAATCTAGACGAAGAATGTCTTAATTACAAGAGGATGTCTTGCACTATATCATGTGGTTCCTCATAATAGTCATTGTTAAGTTGAGACTTGCATGGATATTCGCTTTCCTACAATGGTTCTTTGACCAAAACCTTATTATTGGGGTAATCTTTTGGTGGAGGTGGAGACAGTGGTAGGACTCGTGGAGGTAAGGGTATGTCAAATACCCTATACATGTACCTAGTGCATAGTTTTATCCTTGTGTCTACACAGGTCATGTTGATACATTGTTTTGAGCACTTAGTGGTGTATGTAATGCTAAGTTGGGTCTTGCCTTTTGGTAATTATTCTAGTGGTTGGGGACCATATCTACTTAAAGAGTGTCATGGCTCCCTCATTAGGAATTTTTTGGACCCAAAGAGAGCCTCTTGGATTAACTTTTGATTAGGAATGGACCAATAGGAAGAGGGTTGGGTGCACATTTTTTACTTCTTTGACCTTAGGGGGCCTAGGCTTTGGTTTGCTAATGGGGCCTAATTACTACTCTTATCCCCCTACCTCCTGGGCCCAAACTTAGAGGTCCCCCACCTAGAATCGTGCAGATTAAAAACCCTAAAAATTTGAAATTTTATAATTTTTTCCCAAAAGTGTGCTTTCCCTCTCAAACTTCCCCCCAACATACTCTAGGTTTGGAAAGCTCATTTTGAACCTCTTTCTTCCTCTTCTAAGCTCTCCATTGTTGCAGAAACTCCATACCTCTCAAGCTCTCCCTCCTTCTCAAGCTCCCTCCTTCTCAAGCTCTCCCTCCTTCTGAAGCTCCCTCTCCCTCTTTCTTCCTTTTCTAAGCTCTTCATTACTGCAAAAACTCCATCCCTCTCAAGCTCTCCCTCCTTCGCAAGCTCCCTCCCTCTCAATCTCCCTCTCTCTCTCTCTCTCAAGCTCCCTCCCTCTCCATTCCTACAGAAACTCTATCCCTCTTTAGTCTACTCTAGGTTCAAGAAGCCTATTCTCAAACTCTAACCCTCTTTTAAGATTTCCATTGCTGCACTGAAAACCCTGACTTAACTTTCTCTCCTCTCCACTCCTCAGTTGTAAAACAAGCTTTTCTTTTCCCTTCTTCTCTTTTCTTACCACCACCATGGCCTCTTCCAGTAATGTGAGAAGACCTAGGGAGAAAGTGGAAGAGCTTGTGCTGCATAACACAAGAGATGAGAATGGAGTTTGGGCTCAAACAAGATTCAGGGTTGGGGCTTGGGTCTACATGCAGCCAAGCTCTAAGGGACCACATCAAGTGCGTCAACTGGGGAATATGCTACATCATTGGAAGGGGCGGCTATACAAGGCTTCAAGCATACTAAGAAGGAAGGACTGGTTGCCATAGTGCAACATGTGTATACCCTTGGAGACTTGTACATTCAAGGCCAACGACGACCAAGGTTTCCTTCAAATTGTTAGTGTAATATAAACACAGCTTTAATAACATGGTAATATTGGATTTTTTGTTTCAAATTTTCTTATGATTCTCCATTTTCTTATGTCTCTATATGTAGATATTTTCCCCTCTAATTATGTTGAGGAACAACCACTCCAAAGCCTCACTGGACTTTTCTATGCTATGCATGCATCCATTGGAGAGGCATTAGGCAAATTTTGGACTCAACTTTGGGCCTTTTTTTCTCTAGAGAGAGAAAGGCTTTCGACCAATGGGAAGAGAGCCACCGTAATGGAACTTTTGATAATTAAACGTTTTTCATATATTCTTTATATGAATATATTATTATTAAAGAAATACAAAATGCATTTGACCACACTTTATAATGTCATTTCTTTAATATATATGAAAAATAGAGTGTTGTCAGCTCATTTAATAAATCTCAGCTCATTTAATGAATGGTTTTCAATCTAAAAATTTCCCTCGTTCAGCTCATTTAATAAAATTGCTTTTTTTCTCTAAAAATTTGAAATGTTCTCTTCGAAGTTCCTACGTCATTTGATGAATGGATTCCCTCTAAAAATTTCGCACGTTTTGGATGTTATCTCTTCTGCCATCTCATCTTCTTCCATCTTCTTACATCTGCTTTTATTTTCTATTTGCTTCCATGGAAACCAAACGTTCTAGGCATCCCTGCTCCTCTACTAGAGCTATTATAGTATACAACAGTTTTGATATGGATAATCAAAGGTGGATTCCTACCACAATCTCTATTGGTAGTTGGATTATGTTCCAGACTAGGAAGCGAAAAAAAACAAAGAGTGAGTTCATCGACACTTACAAAGGCAAAGTTCAGGACTTTAAACTCTGTGACACAGGTAGGAGCATTAAGGAAGTCCTTATACAACATGCCTACATGCACTTAGAACTGCGTCTGCAACATTTGCCTGATGGAATCCCACTCCATAGACCAAACTATAAGTAAATGTTTTTACATTATGTTTATGTAATGTGTTTCATTTCTATACTTATGCTTCTCTTGTATTCGTCTATAGTATAGATATATACCCTTCAAACTTGGTTGACTGGCAGCCAATAGATAATATTGTGGGAATCTTTGATGTTTTTCATTTATCTATTGGTGAGAAGCTATACAAAGAGACATCCAGCAGGTCTTTGGCAGAGAGAGGAGTTTTCTTTTATAATTTTACACGGCACCTCATAGTGTTATAGGTTATGTATCTTTGAAATCATTACCCCTGCCTTCACTCGATAGTCCATTTGATAGTCCAAAATGGCCCATACCAATAGCAAAAACAAGTGAGTGCTTTAGATTAAAGATATACCAAGACGTGCAAAGGTGTATAAGACCAAATGTAGCGAATCGTCAGGTGAAAATCGTTGTCTTTATTCCATTGCATGTTTTTGTCGACTTCTTTTATGACGAGGAGGTCAAAAAAACATTGTCAATGTTTATCTGTAAATCAGAGAAATGTTTGGATTTCTTAGGTCAAAATTGGGATGTGAAAGAATTAAATGGGGTTACCTACAAAATCTATAGGAAATCTATTGTCTGTAAATATATGATTGTCTCCCTAAATTTTATTTTGGCCTTTCATTATATGAGATGGCATTATGTCAATGGAAAACTTGTAGCAATTGATCAGCACTTGGAGGATGACATTGAAAATCCATTGATGTTACTAGAGGTATGGTTTGAACATGAGATCTTGATAGTACTCAATAAGGTCAAAAATCTCACTACATCAAGTGAGAATAGACTTGGCAAATGAGGATGACCTACAAGTGCCTGACGATTATGTGTTCAAGTGCAACGGCCAATAAGGTATGTTATTCAATCTAACCTCGAAAAAGTATTCATTCCAAAACTATGCCATAATCATTATTACTTATATACATTACTTTGATTTTTGGAAATAGGTACCAAGGAGAAAAGAAAGGACCATTCAATGTAAAGACTGTAAGATCCCTATTCCCACCGAGCAACAGATTCGGGATACTAGCAGCGGAAGTAGCACTTCTCGCGCGGGACAGGGGTCCCACATTCGGGGCCTCACCCACGGATATCCGGATAAGAGACTAATCCGTCGGTTGTTCCAAAACCGAACCCGGAAAAACTTCCTTTACCGGAAAGCACGGGCGATTCCACCAGGATTATTTTTTACTCTAACGTAGTCAAGAACATTTTTGATCGAGCTGATCCAATTGCATCTATAAGATACATGGTTAGATTAAGGAAGAACTTGCACTTGGATCATTGGGATCAACGCTTTTTTTTCCATTCAAGAGGCACAGCCGTTGATTCCTATCCATAGAACAGTTACTGCCCCCGGGATTTATTTTATCTATCGTAAAAACAAAAGTTTGAGTCTCGATTTACGGATCCATCAGTCCAGCCTAACCCCATCCAGTCCCATGGGTTAGCCAACCGCCCAACCACTGTAGTGATGGGATCCAATTAAGAATTTGGTTAGGTTTTGTCCCGGGTACCAAGGAAAAGAGTTCCAAGGCCCCCTAGCCGGATGTTCATGCAAAAATAAAACTAGTCACACCACTCACACACCCGATATGAAATTGCCCTTTCACAGATTCAACCAGTTTAAAACAATCCTTTAATAAAACCATAGTATCATTGATCACCATCTTCCAATTTATCCAATTGATTCTTAGTTTCCCATCATTCCTTCATCAGAGTATCTATGGCATCATTGGCAACTAGAACGCTCAGGGGCCGTTTCGATAGTTCCTAGCCCATAATACTCGGCAATATAATCACTTATCAAGATGGACTCTCGTTGAAGATCAGCAAGATCAACCAACAGATCCATATAAGGAGCCATGGACTCATCCATTGAAGACCAGCAAGGTCAATCAACCAGATCCATGCCCGATTTCAGAAAACAACTCCAACTCTGTTCCAATATCTTCCTCGACGCACGCGTGGGTATCCTAGGCGACCCAGAGCCCGAGCACCGTATGGTCAGCACCCTCTAGGATCCTTCGCAGGTGACCTAGCGCTTCACTCATAGGCCGCTTCCTTGGCCCCTCATCCACCGTACCGGAAGCTCACCATTTTAATCGCACCGAGGCTGGTCAAGACCTCGGCCGACCTTGCTACGCGAGACGTCCTTCATTGACTCCCCGTCAGCAGTTGCAACTTTACCATCACGACCTTAATCACAAGACGGTCAAAATGCTCCCCCCAGCATTCTTGACATAAAAAAATCATTTACAAACAGTTTACAATACAATTTCTATTTTAACTTTCATTTTTCCACATTATCCCTCATCAATCTACATTACTTATTCCATATTCCATTTATATGTATACTCATCCCATCACATCATTTTCATCTCATCACTTCAGATTCCCTCACATCACATATCGTATAATCACATCCATACATCCACATATATATGCGTACATGCACATCTACATGCATACATCTACATCTCTATGCATACGTCCACATCCACATTCACATTCACCTCCATACATCTACATCTATATGCATATATCCACCTCCACATTCACATCCACATCTATACATCTACATCTACATGCATACATCCACCTCCACATCCACATCTACATCTATACATCTACATCTACATGTATACATCCACATCTCCATTCACATCTACATCTATACATCTACATCTACATGCATACATCTACATGCATACATCCATATCTCCATTCCCATCTACATCTATACATCTACATCTACATGCATCCATCCACCTCCACATCCACATCTACATCTATACATCTACATTTACATGTATACATCCTCATCTCCATTCACATCTACATCTATACATCTACATCTACATGCATACATCTACATGCATACATCCATATCTCCATTCCCATCTACATCTATACATCTACATCTACATGCATCCATCCACCTCCACATCCACATCTACATCTATACATCTACATCTACATGTATACATCCACATCTCCATTCACATCTACATCTATACATCTACATCTACATGCATCCATCCACATCTCCATTTTCATCCTCATCTACACATCTATTTCTACATGCATACATTCACATCCCCATGCATACATCCACCTCCACATACACACTCACATCCATACCTCTACATCTACATGCAAACATCCATATCTCCATGTATAATAATATTCTTTTAATTAATCTAGGATGATAGTTCCTAGAATATGGTAGGAAGTCCTCTTTTTATGCTTTGAATGAAATTATTTTATGCGTAATTTCTATAAAAATTTTGCCATAGCTCCGCTACTATGACTGATAAATCTCAATTTTTTCTAAGAGATAAAGCTTATCATTAAGGAAATAATTAGAATGGTCTCTAATTGGATCATCAATCCATAATGGATTGAATCATCAATGTGCATAAACTAAAAGCATAGAAAAAAGCCATTAATTTGGCCTCAACCATAGCTTAATCTTGGATTAAGAAAAAGCTTTATGAAAAGCTTCATTTGGATTGAGAATGGGTCATGAGTATGACCATTTCTTGAGTGAGAGAAAGAAATTACATAAAAACCATTAGAATTTAAACATAAATGGAAATTAACTTCAATAGCATTTATTAAATTATGTAACTCTTCACTACTATTCACCAATTAACTTCAATAGCATTTAAAAAAAACCATACCAATTAAGCTTCTCAAGCTTGAGAGGGGTTGAGAAGAGAGAATCATTGAGAAATTATAGAAAAGATCAAAATTCAATATACTTACCTTATAATTTTCTTGATTCTTTATTCACGGTAGAGGCCCCCAACCAATCAATTGGTTTAGTATGTTGATGGAGCCACCAATGGGGATTGAAGAAAGAGAGAAGTGTCAAAAACTAGTGAATTATTAAAGAATTCACAGTTCTTGGCTTAGGTGGAGTAACAAAGCATAAGACACTATATATTTTGGCTTAGGTGGAGTAGAGTAACAAAGCATAAGACACTATATATTTAGGCTTAGGTGGAGTAGAGTAACAAAGCATAAGACACTATATATTTTGGCTTAGGTGGAGTAGAGTAACAAAGCATAAGACACTATATTTTTTTCAACAAGGGGAGGCTTCTATTTATAGGAAAATTTGAGCTCCTAACCAAACAAACTGATTCTAGAATTTTCCAAGTCAGTTTGGTCACTTTTTGACCATTTTTAGGTCAGTTAAGCTAACTTTTGGAACTAGACTTGAATGAGGAGAGAGGAGACATGAAATATCTCAATTTTTATTAGTTTAAAACTCATTCAAGCATGTGAAATATGCACCTCCTTTAAAGAACTCTCCTTTCTTACATATGTGTCATAGTTTTTTTTATTAATAAACCTTGTACATTTTTAACTCTTCATCTTATGTGAAATATGCACCTCCTTTAAAAAACTCCCCTTCCTTACATATGTGTTTTTTAAACTAATAAACCTTGTACATTTTCAACTCTTCATCTTATGTGAGCATTTACTCCTTTTTGGATACCCAAAATATCTCATATTTTTAATATTGCTCATAGTTTTTTTACTAATAAACCTTGTACATTTTCAACTCTTCATCTTATGTGAAATATGCACCTCCTTTAAAGAACTCCTCTTCCTTACATATGTGTCATAGTTTTTTTTTAACTAATAAACCTTGTACATTTTCAACTCTTCATCTTATGTGAGCATTTACTCATTTTTGGATACCCAAAATATCTCATATTTTTAATATTGCTCATAGTTTTTTACTAATAAACCTTGTACATTTTCAACTCTTCACCTTATGTGAGCATTTACTCATTTTTGGGTATCTTCTTTTTACAAATTGGATTTATCTCCTCCCTACACATGTATTGATGCTATTGGCCCATAGGAACCTTAATTGGACCATAGTCTAAAGATTTCTGAAAATCTAGACCCTTAGACTAAGGTTCTTTATACCTATTTCGAATTAATTCCAATTGCACATTGAAAAATTCTTTTTTTTGAATTTCTGTTTCAGGGGAACTTATTTTAATAAGATGAGTTATTTTTCTATCCAAAAATATTCATAATCTGAATATTCTCTCTCTAGAATAATTTTCTCTCTCTAGGTTAAAACAGTTAGAAACAATGTCTTTATATTTCTGAAGAGGGATTGATTACAGGGGAAGATACTAGACATCAAAAAAGGGGTTGGGGGAGGAATCTTACATTCTACCCCACTTAAAAAACGCGAGATGTCCTCATCTCGCAACTTGGGATAATTTCGCAAGATGCACGAATATGAGACTTAGAGAAAAATTTTAATCAAGATTAACCACCAAGAAAGACTTAAAGAAGGCAAGATAAGAACAAGATTTAAACTTTATTCATTCTCGGAACTTATACAGTAAAGATAGAAGAACTCTTTACACTTCCATAAGCCCGTCCATCATATGGTCACAAAAGCAGTCCTCACAAGCTGCACAAGTATAGGGTAACTCATCTATGGGAATGATTCTGCTGGTTATTGCCGCACCTATCTCAGTGGTATGAGGTGATCCAACAAAAGGACCTCTGAGAGGTAAGCCAAAAACGGGGTAAAGGCATATCTTCTCATGAGGAAGAAAACACGCCAGTAAGAAGACCCGCTCAGAAAACCCAAGATGCCTTGATCTCATGACGCAGTAGTATCGGGGACCCAAACCCAAGGCTTCGATAACCATGGCCAAGTGGACATTGTTACGAAAGTGCTGCTGACCCCAGGGTGTTACCCTAGTTATGTTTTGATAGGTCCGCCATTTGGTCTGCGCTACAGAAGTTCCTAGGTGAGGAAAAAGTGAGCGCTCATACTGTTCTATAAAGTCTTTCTTCACAGACTCTCTTGCGTCTTGAAGGTGAGAAATCATCATGGATAAAACTAGCTCTTGTTGCCAAGCCATGAAGGAGATTCAGAAAGAAAGGAGATTGATGGGAGTAAGATTACTGTGAGCGACAAGTAAAAGTTACGACTTATATAAAGGAAGGAGCTAGCGTAACCTAGAAGCCAACGGTAACTTGCCGCTGAAGTTTTACCGTCTTTCTATGATTTGCGTTTGACACATTTTTCTATAGAAGGCATCAAGAATTTTGAGATGAGGAGATAAAAGAAACTTGTAGGCTAAGTCACCTACTTTCATTGAATTCAGATATAAGGATCACAATATCTGGGGGATAACTTCTTATACTCCCCAAGAGATAAAGAACTTCTTTTGGGCCGTACTCGAATGAAAACCAAAACCTTGGTATCCAAAACACCGATTTTCACTTCTGAACTCATTGTTCTGAATCCTTAAAATAGGCGTGACTCCTGAGAAGTATTCTAGGAAAAGGGTCTTCCTTTTTTAAACAGAAACTTTCTTTTATTTTAGAGAGGAAATAATTATAAGATCAGAAAGGGAGATTCTTACTCCTGTATACCTCGAAGGCTGGGGAGGAATCTTACATCCTACCCCACTTAAAAAGTGCGAGATGTCCTCATCTCGCAAGGTAGAGGACAGAATACTGGGATAAATATCCCTTATATACAACTCATAATTAAATAACAATTCATTCAGATCTTATCATTCATATCTTTAACATGATAATGGTCCATTAGACCGAAAAATTTCCTTCTGAACATTCCTTCACGAGAATTTCAGTTAAGCTAGTCCTCAATTTGACATCCCTTAGCTTGATCTACCGATCAAGTATTAACAGTAGCAATCTGACAGTACAACCCACTAATCTCATAGTGATTTGCTGAATTCATTATCATCATTCTAGTTATGAATATCATCACAGGGACTCGTCCCATTCCCCCTCGTTGTGGTTTCATTATATTTCAACTAATTTTTAAAAATCATCATTTTTCAATCAGAATTTTCAATCAGAATCCAAATCAATTCATCCATTCTCAAACAGAATTAAAAATCATATCAATCACATTCGAAATCATCATTTAGATAGCATTAACGCTTATAATTTCAAGTCTTAGATTTACTCGTATATACTGTCAGTAAAGAGCTGCAGTATACTCTCGGTATATACGGGTAGTCACGGCCCTTGGAATTATAAGGTAAATACTATCATGTCTAGGCCTCAAGCAAGTCAGGGATTCTATATAATTGCGGCCTTCCATCTGAAGACCCAATTACCAAATTACGAGTTTCAGTTTGAATATCAAATTATATGAATTATATCACACAATTATAACCTTTTTGTTTTTCTTGATAAATTTTTGATATATTTGTCTTCTCAGTTGATCTTTATTAACCAAAGGCTCTGATACCAACTGTAAGATCCCTATTCCCACCGAGCAACAGATTCGGGATACTAGCAGCGGAAGTAGCACTTCTCGCGCGGGACAGGGGTCCCACATTCGGGGCCTCACCCACGGATATCCGGATAAGAGACTAATCCGTCGGTTGTTCCAAAACCGAACCCGGAAAAACTTCCTTTACCGGAAAGCACGGGCGATTCCACCAGGATTATTTTTTACCCTAACGTAGTCAAGAACATTTTTGATCGAGCTGATCCAATTGCATCTATAAGATACATGGTCAGATTAAGGAAGAACTTGCACTTGGATCATTGGGATCAACGCTTTTTTCCCCATTCAAGAGGCACAGCCGTTGATTCCTATCCATAGAACAGTTACTGCCCCCGGGATTTATTTTATCTATCGTAAAAACAAAAGTTTGAGTCTCGATTTACGGATCCATCAGTCCAGCCTAACCCCATCCAGTCCCATGGGTTAGCCAACCGCCCAACCACTGTAGTGATGGGATCCAATTAAGAATTTGGTTAGGTTTTGTCCCGGGTACCAAGGAAAAGAGTTCCAAGGCCCCCTAGCCGGATGTTCATGCAAAAATAAAACTAGTCACACCACTCACACACCCGATATGAAATTGCCTTTTCACAGATTCAACCAGTTTAAAACAATCCTTTAATAAAACCATAGTATCATTGATCACCATCTTCCAATTTATCCAATTGATTCTTAGTTTCCCATCATTCCTTCATCAGAGTATCTATGGCATCATTGGCAACTAGAACGCTCAGGGGCCGTTTCGATAGTTCCTAGCCCATAATACTCGGCAATATAATCACTTATCAAGATGGACTCTCGTTGAAGATCAGCAAGATCAACCAACAGATCCATATAAGGAGCCATGGACTCATCCATTGAAGACCAGCAAGGTCAATCAACCAGATCCATGCCCGATTTCAGAAAACAACTCCAACTCTGTTCCAATATCTTCCTCGACGCACGCGTGGGTATCCTAGGCGACCCAGAGCCCGAGCACCGTATTGTCAGCACCCTCTAGGATCCTTCGCAGGTGACCTAGCGCTTCACTCATAGGCCGCTTCCTTGGCCCCTCATCCACCGTACCGGAAGCTCACCATTTTAATCGCACCGAGGCTGGTCAAGACCTCGGCCGACCTTGCTACGCGAGACGTCCTTCATTGACTCCCCGTCAGCAGTTGCAACTTTACCATCACGACCTTAATCACAAGACGGTCAAAATGCTCCCCCCAGCATTCTTGACATAAAACAATCATTTACAAACAGTTTACAATACAATTTCTATTTTAACTTTCATTTTTCCACATTATCCCTCATCAATCTACATTACTTATTCCATATTCCATTTATATGTATACTCATCCCATCACATCATTTTCATCTCATCACTTCAGATTCCCTCACATCACATATCGTATAATCACATCCATACATCCACATATATATGCGTACATTCACATCTACATGCATACATCTACATCTCTATGCATACATCCACATCCACATTCACATTCACCTCCATACATCTACATCTATATGCATACATCCACATCCACATTCACATTCACCTCCATACATCTACATCTATATGCATATATCCACCTCCACATTCACATCCACATCTATACATCTACATCTACATGCATACATCCACCTCCACATCCACATCTACATCTATACATCTACATCTACATGCATACATCCACCTCCACATCCACATCTACATCTATACATCTACATCTACATGTATACATCCACATCTCCATTCACATCTACATCTATACATCTACATCTACATGCATACATCTACATGCATACATCCATATCTCCATTCCCATCTACATCTATACATCTACATCTACATGCATCCATCCACCTCCACATCCACATCTACATCTATACATCTACATTTACATGTATACATCCTCATCTCCATTCACATCTACATCTATACATCTACATCTACATGCATACATCTACATGCATACATCCATATCTCCATTCCCATCTACATCTATACATCTACATCTACATGCATCCATCCACCTCCACATCCACATCTACATCTATACATCTACATCTACATGTATACATCGACATCTCCATTAACATCTACATCTATACATCTACATCTACATGCATCCATCCACATCTCCATTTTCATCCTCATCTACACATCTATTTCTACATGCATACATTCACATCCCCATGCATACATCCACCTCCACATTCACACTCACATCCATACCTCTACATCTACATGCAAACATCCATATCTCCATGCATAATAATATTCTTTTAATTAATCTAGGATGATAGTTCCTAGAATATGGTAGGAAGTCCTCTTTTTATGCTTTGAATGAAATTATTTTATGCGTAATTTCTATAAAAATTTTGTCATAGCTCCACTACTATGACTGATAAATCTCAATTTTTTCTAAGAGATAAAGCTTATCATTAAGGAAATAATTAGAATGGTCTCTAATTGGATCATCAATCCATAATGGATTGAATCATCAATGTGCATAAACTAAAAGCATAGAAAAAAGCCATTAATTTGGCCTCAACCATAGCTTAATCTTGGATTAAGAAAAAGCTTTATGAAAAGCTTCATTTGGATTGAGAATGGGTCATGAGTATGACCATTTCTTGAGTGAGAGAAAGAAATTACATAAAAACCATTAGAATTTAAACATAAATGAAAATTAACTTCAATAGCATTTATTAAATTATGTAACTCTTCACTACTATTCACCAATTAACTTCAATAGCATTTAAAAAAAACCATACCAATTAAGCTTCTCAAGCTTGAGAGGGGTTGAGAAGAGAGAATCATTGAGAAATTATAGAAAAGATCAAAATTCAATATACTTACCTTATAATTTGCTTGATTCTTTATTCACGGTAGAGGCCCCCAACCAATCAATTGGTTTAGTATGTTGATGGAGCCACCAATGGGGATTGAAGAAAGAGAGAAGTGTCAAAAACTAGTGAATTATTAAAGAATTCACAGTTCTTGGCTTAGGTGGAGTAACAAAGCATAAGACACTATATATTTTTGGCTTAGGTGGAGTAGAGTAACAAAGCATAAGACACTATATATTTAGGCTTAGGTGGAGTAGAGTAACAAAGCATAAGACACTATATATTTTGGCTTAGGTGGAGTAGAGTAACAAAGCATAAGACACTATATTTTTTTCAACAAGGGGAGGCTTCTATTTATAGGAAAATTTGAGATCCTAACCAAACAAACTGATTCTAGAATTTTCCAAGTCAGTTTGGTCACTTTTTGACCATTTTTAGGTCAGTTAAGCTAACTTTTGGAACTAGACTTGAATGAGGAGAGAGGAGACATGAAATATCTCAATTTTTATTAGTTTAAAACTCATTCAAGCATGTGAAATATGCACCTCCTTTAAAGAACTCTCCTTCCTTACATATGTGTCATAGTTTTTTTTATTAATAAACCTTGTACATTTTTAACTCTTCATCTTATGTGAAATATGCACCTCCTTTAAAAAACTCCCCTTCCTTACATATGTGTTTTTTAAACTAATAAACCTTGTATATTTTCAACTCTTCATCTTATGTGAGCATTTACTCCTTTTTGGATACCCAAAATATCTCATATTTTTAATATTGGTCATAGTTTTTTTACTAATAAACCTTGTACATTTTCAACTCTTCATCTTATGTGAAATATGCACCTCCTTTAAAGAACTCCTCTTCCTTACATATGTGTCATAGTTTTTTTTTAACTAATAAACCTTGTACATTTTCAACTCTTTATCTTATGTGAGCATTTACTCATTTTTGGATACCCAAAATATCTCATATTTTTAATATTGCTCATAGTTTTTTACTAATAAACCTTGTACATTTTCAACTCTTCACCTTATGTGAGCATTTACTCATTTTTGGGTATCTTCTTTTTACAAATTGGATTTATCTCCTCCCTACACATGTATTGATGCTATTGGCCCATAGGAACCTTAATTGGACCATAGTCTAAAGATTTCTGAAAATCTAGACCCTTAGACTAAGGTTCTTTATACCTATTTCGAATTAATTCCAATTGCACATTGGAAAATTCTTTTTTTTGAATTTCTGTTTCAGGGGAACTTATTTTAATAAGATGAGTTATTTTTCTATCCAAAAATATTCATAATCTGAATATTCTCTCTCTAGAATAATTTTCTCTCTCTAGGCTAAAACAGTTAGAAACAAGGTCTTTATATTTCTGAAGAGGGATTGATTATAGGGGAAGATACTAGACATCAAAAAAGGGGTTGGGGGAGGAATCTTACAAAGACATTACAAGGAAGCAAGTTTTCATGGTGCAAACGACCATCACATAGAGATAAATGGAGATAAATGTATTTTTGACAGCATATAGTTACATCAATCATGACAACATTTTGTATTTCTTAGAGCAATAGAAACTAAGACAAATATTCTACATTTTCTTATTGGATGTTTAAAACATTGATAGCATGTTCTCATTTTTTCCTACGAAGCGTGCTATTGTGTGTGGGATGATTCTTGTTGTTAGGGCAGTGAGGCTTGTCATTGAGGGGGTGCTTGCTCTTCGGGACACTCTTGGGTTGGTTGCTCTTCGTCAGGATGCTCTTGGGGTAGTTACTCTTCTGGACGCTCTTGGGGTGGTTGCTCTTCTAGAATTGAAGCTTGCTATCGTTGCGAGGTTGAAGCTTCCAAATTGACCTCTTCAGATTAATCAGATTCTGGAAGCTTGACAACAAACCTGTCAACTTGTGTTCGGGGGTACTGCCCCATGGCGGTGGTCCTGGTCGCGGCCGTGGTGGAGGGGGCACAAACCCAACAAGGATATTAGGCGGCATGCTATGAATGTTGACAATAATATGCTCAATGACCTCTTCCCTGAACATCCCTAAATCCACATCAGAGTATTCTGATAATCGTGGATTCTACAAAAGGCCAAAAAAATAGACGTGCCGTCAAAGAATGAGGAAGGAAAGTAACATATCATTAAAAAAAAGGAGCATGCCTACATTTTCTGTGGGGGTAACGAGAGAACTAAATGTAGCAGTAACTTTGCGTTGTAGCACACCCTCCAACCGCAACTATGGCCATCCCATTGCTGCAAGACTCTGCATCTCATAGTCCTTGTGTGTTCTAGTAGTGTGTCCTGGATTATGGCCTCAAGAGCAGTTAATAGCTTTCTAATTGACCTGCACAAAACAATACTGTTACTGAAAGTTCTCTAACTACTACTTCTTCTCTCTCTCTCTCTCTCTCTCTCTCTCTCTATCTCTCTCTCCAACTCGTTTATGATATATAAATACTGAATGTATGGACTTACTATCTCACGGTGCCATGGAATTCTTCACCTGAATTGGCCAAGTAACAAGTCTTGGATTCCATATCGTAAAGGATCAAACTTCAGTGTGAACTACAACATGCAATTAGGAATATCAGAAGTAACATAAGAAATATATAGTAAATATAGGTCACAATACTAAGACTATAAATGAGATTACATGTCACTTACTCTTCATTATATGCCATTAGGATTATTTGACCTACATCAAAATTTATCGAACTAAACCACGGACATACATCAACCAATGAAGTATGTTGTGCAATAAGAACCGAGGAAAGAAGGGAATCTACAATATATACACAATTTTGAACATCGAATGGGAGATTTCATACAACCAAGCTGCACAAGATTACATTATATTAGTTACTTTGGACAAGCAACCCACTTTACAATCACGATGATGAAAAGGACGTAGCAAACCTTAGAACTCTTATGATAATTCTATTGTTGACCTCCCTTAAAACATTGGACAAAACATCAATCTCCTCCGCATCTAAAGGGAAAAATTGCATGGTGCCTCGCACCGAAAGTCTAACGTGAAATGAGGGGACAAAATAACTCAAAGCTCTGACATTCGACTTCTGCATTTTCCGAATAGCCGATTTCTTTAACCGCAATTCTTGGAGCTCCTGCATCCTGGCTTGGTCGCCAGTCCTTTGTGCGTTGAGCCTTGTGTCACGTGAATGACTAGCCTCTATCACTTCTGTGATCTTAACTGTCTTCATCAAAGGTAGGATTTCTAAAATTCCCTTCATTCTCTTGTCACTAAGTATGGCGAGCTCCAGCATACGGTCATATCTGAACCTGAGCAAACGAAGCGAGTTCATGTCTTTTGGTATCACAGTGACTCTATGTGCATGTGCGGCAAGGACATAGCTATCCTAAAAAAACTTGACTAGCCAGTCTTCCGTAGCCTCTTGCAAACATCCTAGGTCAAAGGCCTGCCAATGCATATTAATGCCAAAATTATCGCATATAGACTGGACTACACGCTGGAATGGCAATTTTAGAACCACGCAATGCATATGTTTCTCCACCTTCCTTAGTTCAAGAAGGACGGATCTATGTTGGTCGTATCTGCGTCTCCTCATTGAGCACAGTGGGGCAAAAATTTCCTTTCGCGAACTAGCTTCTCTATCTAATTGTTGAGGATCATCTGTAGATGAGAGCCTTGCAGTCTTCTTCGTACATGCCATCTGTAAATAGTCATAATGTTACATGATAAGCTTCTCAATAAATACATAGGATAATAATACAAAAACTACTAAAAAAGTTAACTTGGATAACGAATTAGCTTCAAATCACTACAATGCGATATGGGTACTTCAGACAAAATCTACATCAACTCCTTGCGTTGTATTGATTTCTCAGAGACCCTTTCATTTGACAAAATAACACAAGAACAATACACCTACTAACAACACCTATGATGATAAAATAGGTCCAAATCACTACATCGTGATAGAGGCATATCAAACCTAATTGTCATACCCTCAACGTGCTGTAGTGATTTCTTGCACACAGAGCGTTTCATTTCATAAAGTAGGTCATGGAAATAAGTAATAGATAACATACATGACACAGAACAATGTATAGGACAAGAAAGTATGTCCAAAACAGTATAACACGATATGGCTACATCAGAAAAAATCATAATTCATTCTTCACGTCGTGGTGACTTGTCAGACATTGCCTTTCGTTTGACCCACTATCTAATGAACATAGGTAAAACATGATATATATGATTGACCCACTATCTAATGAACGTAGGTAAAACATGATATATATGATTGAATATAAAATTTAAGACATTGCCTTTTGTTTGACCCAATATAACCTAACAACACCTATGATGATAAAATAGGTCCAAATCACTATATCGTGATAGAGGCATATCAGACCTAATCGTCATACCCTCAACGCGTTGTAGTGATTTATTGCACAGAGCGTTTCATTTCACAAAGTAGGTCATGGAAATAAGTAATAGATAACATACACAACACATAACAATGTATAGGACAAGAAAGTATGTCCAAAACACTATAACGCGATATGGCTACATCAGAAAAAATCGTAATTCATTCTTCGCGTCTGGTGACTTGTCAGACATTGTCTTTCGTTTGACCCAATATCTAATGAACCTAGGTAAAACATGATATATATTATAATTTGAATATAACATTTAAGACATTGCCTTTCGTTTGACCCAATATAACCTAACAACACATATGACGATAGAATAGGTCCAAATCACTACATCGCGATAGAGGCATATCAGACCTAATCCTCATACCCTCAACGCACTGTAGTGATTTCTTGCCCAGAGCGTTTCATTTCACAAAGTAGGTCATGGAAATAAGTAATAGATAACATACATGACACAAAACAATGTATAGGACAAGAAAGTATGTCCAAAACACTATAACGCGATATGGCTACATAAAAAAAAAAACATAATTCATTCTTCGCGTCGTGGTGACTTGTCAGACATTGCCTTTCGTTTGACCCAATATCTAATAAACTTAGGTAAAACATGATATATATGACTGAATATAACATTTAAGACCAGGAGTGATTGCTTGATAGCTTACCAAAGAATTACATAGGGAAAATGTTGAAGTGATGGATGCTTGCTTGATAAATCACAGAGATGGCGTAGATGAGGCACGACGGAGGAATACACACAGCTGAAGGAGGCAGAATGAAACGACGGCAAAAGACAAGGACACTTAGCATTTACCGAGGATGAGTACCACATTTATCGAGGACAAGCATGACACACGTGCAAAAAAGCATGTCCACACGTGCCAAGGAGGACGTGGGACTGTACTCATGATGATTACAATCAATCAAATTTTGACACGTGTCATCATATGTGCGCAGAGCACGTGGTGTGCCATCATGCATGTTTGCCACGTGTACATGTCGTTAGTTTTCATGGATAAAGGTGACCAACATTCATTATTCGTTGCTTCTTGCTCGTGCAATTTTTCTCGCAGGTCATCTCGTGCAATTTTTCTCGCAGTCATCACCTTCACCCTACTTCTTGCTCTCCTAGTGAATTTTGCGGTATGTTTTTGAATATTTTCGTGTTTCAATTTGGCCGAAGTTGTATAATTGTTTTATAAATATTCCATCAAAGATTGCTGCTTTTAGATTTTTAAGAATTTAATTTATTTCTCCCAAATATTTTATCAAATCACTACAACATGAAGAGGGATCTCGGTGAGAACTAACGTACCCATATCCCGTTGTAGTGATTTTGCCCACAATGGAAATTTGCTTGCATAAATTTATTGAGAAAGCACTACAACGCAAGAAGAGGTCTTGGTGCAAACTCTCTCAAGCATATCGCGTTATAGTGATTTATCCTACTGTCATTCTTTTTTTACTTTTTCAAAGATTTCATCGTTTAGATTTTTAAGAAATTAATTTTTTCCTTACAAATAATTGATCAAATTACTACAGCATGAAGAGAGGAGTCAGTGAGAACTCTCCCACCCATATTGTGATTTGTCCTACTATCGTTCTTGTAGTGATTTTTTTTACAATCGTCATTGCCTTTGAAATACTGCATCAAATCACTATAACGTGAAGAGAGGGCTCCTTGGGAGTTCTCCCACACGTATCGTGTTGCAGTGATTTTGGCACATTTTTCCTTGCAATTTCATTTTCTCGTTAATATTTCATCAAATTACTACAATGCACTCTACCTTATATTGTTCCATGCCTTCCACATCCAAGATTTTACCATTTCTCTGCTCGCTGATGATCTTAAGTATCGACGTTTTATGAAAGACCCAATGCAGAACATCAAAATTCTCTGATTCTAAGAAACATCGAAATGCAACACCCATTAGTGTTTTTTATATGTAATTCTTTTTTCACAAACATATCCGAGTCTAAGAAATTTTACCGCAAATGATCCCAATGACAATATATTGTTTTCAGATTGAACACTAAACCATCTAGGATCATCTTTTAGAATAGATGTATCAAGTGCCCTGTTCATCAGTGTGATGGTAACCCTTTCTAACTTTCTCTCCTTCATAATTTGACACTCATCAAGCTTTAGCACAAATTTGAGGACACCATCACATTCTTCAGGAGTAACTTCAAACAACTGAATAGCATATGATTGTAAGGCCTCCAAGTCGTAGAAAATATTATTGTATCTATTGTAGACCACATCTCTTGTTGGTGCAGCATAGGTGTCTTCAATATGAAATGGGGTTCCTAGTGCTTGCAATACCTCTTCGTTTACTTGTTTATGCATTTTTTTAAACTAAAGAAGGATTTGGCAATAATGATCCTTTCATACTAGAATCGTTCATCTTTTCCTGCAAAGTCTTATAAATGGATGAGTACCCTCTGTGTGATATACCAGCCTCATCAAGTATTGCCTAGATGTCCTATGGTGGATTGAGTTGATTATCTTTGAAAAAGTTATCTATTTGCTTTTTTGAGACCTTCTTATATTTCTTCTTGTTCATCAGTGCTTCTGCATATTGACAATCTAAAAGAAGCCTCTTAAATGTGCACCAGAAGGTTCTGTTGTTGATTCTTTATCAGGGTGCAATAATGATCTGATATCATATTGAAATGTAGAAATTGATATACATGAACATATGCAATAATGATTGCTATTCATAAAATATCACAATAGAAACAATAAACCAGTTAATAGAAAGGAGCTTACTTGATTGCATGTATTCTCTTCTTAATGCCACCACCTCCTGGCTTCATTTGCTCAATATCCCTTAGTTTTTTTTTCCATTTACGGAGACCTAATGAGGTCTGATTATGTCTTAATTGAGACATTTGTTTTTCAAGCCGTGAAATGGTTTCCTTATTGCTAATAACTTCTGCACACAATGCTCCATGGTTTTCTTCAAATGAATGTTCTCCTTCTCAAACAAATTTAAGAACATTGCTTGTTGCTTCAAAATGATGTGTATATCCTAGGAGCCCATTATAGCCATCTCCAACAAAGTTAAGGAGAGATGTCATATTCCTAAATGGGGGTGTGGAGTTTGTAAAAGGGTCTTTTGGATATAACCTCCCATCAATCCATAAATCTATGTTTTTCTTCCCTTGCATCCTCAACATTTCTTTAGAAGTAGTACACAAAGTATTAGGTTTATTTCTCTTACTTAGAGGTTCATATTCAAGCTCGATGTGCAGGTTGTAAATGTCTCTTTTCTCTGTATTTCTCCTTTCTCTTGATCCCTCTACCATTCTCTTGATTCTCTCTGTGGTGTTCCTCCTTGCTCTTGATTAGTAGAAAAAACTGAATGGAAAGAGAAAGGTGCCGAAATAGTAAAATAAAGTAAAGAGTCCAACTAATTTGCAAGAAAAACCTTGATTTTAAAGGTACCAATACCTACAAACTTTGATATGTAATAACTTCAAAATTTGAGGTAAAGTTTCTTGTAGGGAGGGAAGTCAAAAACCTTCAAAATTTGAGGTGAAATTTCTTGCAAGGAGAGAACTCGAACTATTTTTGGATGATCCTTGGTTCAAATTTCAAGAAATATTCTATTTCAGCTTGTACGTTGTCGTGACGTGTGCGATATAGCCAGGAAAGTACGAGACTTCTAGCTGTGAGAGTAGGTACCAAACCTAACAAGGAAACTCACACACAAAATTTCCCAAGAAGCATAAGACAAGTCCATTTTTTTAATGACATATACATGTGTCAATTCATCTCAATACATCCTTGAATTCGTGTACCAAGTGCTTGTCCCTTTCCAAGCATAGATTCACTGGCTCCTTTTTCCAAAACCTTCCAGCCAATCACATGTAGGCATAACATAACCTTTAAGTGTTTCCAACATACATGTGACCTTTTTCATTCCATACATCCAGTGTCTCCATTCCCATCATCTCATAATGTTCTTTATCACCTGAAAATCTGCCTTAAAATTCCAACAACTCACAAACACAAGACGATATATGGCATAACTATAACATATTCACATGATTTTGAGAAATTTCATGGCCTGCATTCTAGATCCACTAGGATAGAAACAAATCAATTTTTACCAGAATCCTTGCTGTACTTTTGATACTTTGATTCCATGTTTCTTGATGCAATATCTTCACAACACTTTATATCAAGTCACTTTTTATTTACAAAACCTTTAAAGGTTTATTGACACTACGAATTTTCAAATGTGGTAGGTAGGATAGTAAAACGAAATTATATCAAATTTTCACTTATCTGAAAGCGGGGGTAGCGGATTTCATACGATTTTTTTTTGTAAAATTACAATCCACGCTTCGCTGCAGACGGCGCACAGCTGGCGCATAGCTGAATTCGTGATTTTGAAGAAAGCATATCAATGGGAAGTAATAACTTTGCTCTTCAATTCAAACCCCTACATGCCATTGACAGTCGCCGTTAGCATGAAATCAAGCTCTCTGGTCGAACATGCTTCTGGTCCCTGGTTTTTTTTCTGCAGATCCTTCTCTGATAAGCGCCGCCTGCAATTCTCTGGTTTTTCTCCTCTTTCCCGCGAGGAAATCAGCGCCCCACACCACCTTTTGCAGCTAAAAATGCGTTTTTCCATTTTGAATTTTCTCACTGCGCCTACCATTCCACGCATATATTTTTTTAGTGATAACCATTAAAAAAAATTAACCTTCTTCACACCATAACCTTGCTAAGGGTGTTTCCCACACCACATCAAAGAAAGCTTCATTTGGCATCCTTATTACACATATGACCTTGCCATCTGAAGCATATGATCATGACCACGACCATTATGTACCATAAAAGTTTTCTGTCTTAGTGTTAACATCAACTCAACCATGATAGGCACGGCTTATGAGCATTTCACCATCTCATGGAATCAATAAAGCTGTCAAACCCACAAGCATAATCCAGTCCTATCAAGGCACAAGGTGTCTGCTATCTCCAAAATTCTCCATAAGCATAAAAAACTCCACAATTCACACCACACTGTCAGAGGCTTCGAGACCTAGCTCAGCCTCAGCTCATCTTATTGAACCTCATTTACAATATGAACATATGTACTCAGGCATCATATAATGACTCATCATGGCACTTAACCCCATGCATCTGGATTTGTATTTGATGGCGTCACATGCATGGTTTCACACCATAGACGTGCCATGGCACGACATCCACCCCCTCTAAACCTGCACATCCTCTGGTATGTGCCAAATCATCATCAAGATCCACATATAACTGGATGTCGTCTTCATCTTCTACATTACCAGGAAGATCATCTTCTTCCTCTTCAACCATATCCATACTACCACTGTCAAGCCTCTCATCCTGAGTCTCCTGTGAATCAAAAGGATCACTATCATGCCTTCTTTTAAACATCTTGATTCTTTTGCCTGCCACAAGATTCTTTATCTCTGTTCCATCAAGCTCACACAGAGTATACGTGGCATTTCCATGCACATGCTTAACAATGTAAGGGCCAAACCATCTTTTTGCAAATTTTCTTTGAACAGGAATTGGTTGTCAAGGCTACTATCATACATTAGAACCCAATCACCTTCTTCAATAGGTTTTGGCCGGAGTCTGTGTCTTCTATCAAATCTTTCTTTATTTTTCAACCTTGCATCTTTTAAGCGAGCTTTAGCAAGCTCTACATCTTCAGGCCTCCTCTCCAACTATCTTATTCGCAATGCAAGGAGGTCATCTCTGCTCAATCCTTCCACCCAGGGCAATACATTCCAAGTTAGAACTACTTTTTCAACTGGCATCACTGGCTTCTGACCATACATTAATTTTGCAGGCATGTATCCTGTCACTGAGCTATGAGTTGTACGGTCAGCCCACAAGGCATATGGTAGCAGCTTTGGCCACTCTCGCATTCTTTCTCTGCATGCCTTAGCCAAAGCTTTAATGATTGGAGGATGTCCTCGCTCACTTTTCCCATTGCCCTCAGGATTGTAAGCACATGTTAGGGACAGTTTGATACCAATTCTAGAGAAGAATTCCCTTGCTTCTTCAACATCTAGCTCACCCCTATCAGCTGTTATTTTCCCAACACAACCATACCGGCAGATCACATCTTCCAAGAGAAATTTGCATACTGTTTCCGTACTCTTTGTTCTAAGAGCACGCCCCTCTACCTGATTTGTCAAATCTTCTCTTGCAAGTGCTATATACCGCATCTGCCAAATTCCCAAAGGCATTGTAACTAGATCCACTACCCATTTATAGTGCATGGCAGGTGGGTAGGTTGGTTGCAAGCCATCACGATGCCGCACATTTGAGTACATTTGGCATACCATGCATGTTTCCACATATTGGGAAATATCCTTGTACATTCCTTTCCACACAAGCTTTCCTTGAGTCTCTTTATCACATATGACTCTCTGTGGCATAGCATTCCTCTGCTTAGGATGCTTCCAGAGGTACCCATCCTTTAGGAAATAACCATATGCTTTTCTGCGGATCCTCTTAAATTCTGAGTCAGACCAATTTTCTTGCCTTGTCAGAGTACTCAAATATTGACCAATAAGCAACCAATCTCCTTCATATATTTCCTCAATAAAAGACTCAAGTGCATTTGATAGGCAAATATGGTCCCCTTTTGCATATGCTGTAGTATAGAACTTTGTACCCACATCATCAATGTCACTTATCATCTCTTTCTCATCTTCATACCTGGCTCTTGATAGCATATCTGCAACTGGATTATCTTTTCCTGCAATATGCTCAAACTCAAGATTTAGTGACTTGATATAGGCAATCCACCTAAGCATAGCAATATCTGGAGTGGTACAGCTTGCTATCATCCCAAGAAGTGGCAAGCAATCTGTTTCCACAAGTACAGATGCCCCAATAAGATATTCTTTTTCACATTTTAGAGCAGTGACTATTCCCCTCTCTCTTGATCTGTGGATATTTTCGTTGTCGAAAGCTTAATACTTTTGCTCCAAATCTGATTACATACCTGTGATCATCCTCATCATCTTGCCCTACTGCCCATCCTATCCCAGTAGGACTAGTATCAACTGTAACAATCACAGGCCTGCCACACTCATAATCTGCCTTTCTTAGAGTAGGTGATGATTGGAGCAAACATTTCAGCTTCCTCATAGCTTTAATATGTACTGCATTCCACAGAAATTTTTGATTTTTCCTCAAAAGTTGATAAAGAGGATCTGCTACATGTGCATAATGTGGGATCCAAATAACATAAAAGACACATGCTCCAAGAAATCTCCTCAGCTCTGTAACATTAATGCATGTCTCTTTCATTCTTTGTATTGCATCTATCTTGGCTGGACAAGGTCGGCGTCCACTAGTACTACAAAGATGTCCCACTATTAGCACTTCACCAACTCCAAACACTGATTTCAGCCCAGATAAAGTAAGATTCACTTCTTCAAGCCTGGATAGAATCATATCACAATCCTTTATATGATTCGCCACAAACTTGCGGCACCCTTTTGAATCCAAATCCCCATCTTTGTCTTTCTCATCACAGCCCTTTATTGGCACATCATCCAAAAATGGCATAGTTTTTTGTGGTATGAAGTCTCGTAAGACTTTATTCATTCCATTCATCATATGTGCCACTGAGTTGGTGGCTCCCTGTGGTAAGGTACACATCCTTACTAATCCCAAAGGAGTTCTCATTGTGGTCAAGTCCCTGCTTTGTATATCCAGCTGGAACTGATCATATCTCGAATACAGATCACCCATAGAGTATATAGCTTTCCCTGTAAATGCTTCTGCAAACTCATCCACAATCGGACCTGCTCCCACATTCTTAAGGTGACTTTGTTTACAGGTTGCATGTCTTGAATAAAGCACAATGTCCCATTTTTCTTTGGCACAGTAAACCATCTGTTGGAATATGGGGCACATGATGGCTCCAAAATTCCCATCCTGATCTTTTCTTTTAGTAATTTCATCAGCTTTGGCAAAAGAGCCTTTGGTACTGGAATTGGCCGCAGGTTCCAGGGCACATGTGGAACAGTAAAGATCACCATTGGTGCTGTTACACTTGGATCAACACAGCCTATCTCATGCGGCTGAAAAGCAAAGGCTTTCCCATGTTTTACAAGCATCTCCTCAAAGCATTCCCTTTCAACTGGCAACAAAAAATCCTTCTCACCAATCTTCAGCTCTTTTAGAGTTTCTTGAGTAAACTTATGCCCAATTTTCTTCGGATCTCTAAGATTTGGTTGCATAGAAGCTTCATCTATCTTCTCCTTGCTTCCTGGTGGCAAAGGCAAGGCAACTAGTTTCACCTTCTTTGTAACTGTTTTGTACTTTGTATCAACATGAGCATCCATCTCGCAATTCATGTTTTTACATTCCACCCCCTCGAATTCCTGGATTATATGATACATCTCCACAGATGACACCTCTATCATTTCATTCCACCCTGTAAGCATGCTCTTCCCATATCAAAAAGCACATCCATAGTATCTACAAATGACACCTCATCAAGCATCCCTAAAATAAACTCATTCTTCTCCAAAAGACCACACTGCTCAAAACTTTTTTGTTCATTTTGTATATGTTTTCGCATGCCACGCTTCAAATCCTTTCTTTTTATAAAAACCAGTGACCCATAGCTAGAGAATCCCTGAAAATTTGCTGAAAAGCTATTTACATTGATTGAGTCCTGCGAGAACTCATTTTTCCTTGTACCATTGGAATCCCGCTTTACAATGGCACCTGGCCAAAATCCCTCATCTCCCTGTAATTCATGAATTCTCTGTTTATCTTTAGGAGTGACTGTGCTCGAAGAGACTCACGATTCCTTTCATGGTTAATACAAACTGTCAAAAACTGAACAGCTTTTTGCCATCTTTACTCCTTATTCTTGCATATGCCGAGCCATCATCCAAAACCTTTGTTTCCATCCTCATAGCTGTAATGTAGGGTTGCCCAAGGATAAGGGGATACGATGACATCTCCTGAACAAAGAAGTTCTGATCATCTTTCACATCCCCTATAGTTACCCTTACATTTGGACATGCTGCATAGAGCTCTCCAGATGAGTTATTAGCTGCTTTAATCATCCACCCATGATCCACATCCATCGGCCACTTACATTTGTTGTAGAGATTTTTTGCCATAAGATTTATTTCAGACCCATGATCAATTAGAGCGACATATGGCTCTTCCAAATCACCTATCTTGACAAGGGTTTCAGTGGTTGCTCTTGCCCAATGACTCCTGGAGTAATGACTCTTTGTAAGAACTTCTTTTTCATCATCCTCTTCCACAAAGCAGAGTGATTACATTCCACCACATTTTCTCTCTCTTCCTTTTGTTGTACCTGTACTCCATGAGTCTTGGAAGTGCTTGCCTCCCCTTGCGATGGAATAGATTCAATTATGGACTGCCTTTTTCTTCGTATAATATCAATTATCTCATCATGAAATTCTTTCTTTGCAATCCCCAAGACTTCCCCTAGTGTAAATTCCACCCTGCTGTTTAGAATCCTCTCTTCAAGCACCTTTTTGAGATCTGTTGCAGCTTCAATATCAGATTGAAGCTTGTAGAGTGAACTTTTCCCTTTACCCTTCTCCTTCATTTTTCCTGGCACTTCTTCCATTGAAACTTCCTGCGGAGGTCTGCTATGCTATGGAGGCATATGTGATGGCCCAGGATCCTTCTTTTCACTTCCACGTGTAACTCTTTTTGATGGCCCTCCTTCCTCATTTTCCCTTTTACGCTTCTCCTCTACCTGTGCCTCATTATTTTGGCATTTAGCAATGTAGGCATGAACAGATAAAGAATCCACAGGCTCCTCCCAGCCAGTCTCAAGACGTATACAATCACCTGCCTCATGCAAAGCTTGCTTAGACACCGTCTTTGACGCAATTAATTCCATTGTTGATGGCCAAAAATCCTCATTCTCATAATCCTCATCATTCTCAAATCCCTGCTTTAATTGACCAACCTTTAATCCATAGGTTGCTGCCTCAACCATAGAAATGGCATGACTAGCAGCCATATCCTCAACCAGCTTTTTCATCCCTCCTTTCCCAAAATTTGTACTCAATGGAAGACCAGTCTCTGTAAGATGGATTTTCCCATCTTTGAAAAACACAAGTTGATTTTTAAGAGCTTCTTTATAGCTAGCACAATCTTTCTTTGCATGTTCTGGGTCATCACACCATATGCATCTGTATGTAAACCCTTCTTTGCTTTGAGGCCTTTGCATAGAAGCCTGCCCCAATGGTAGACCCTTTCCTTATCCTCAAGGAGGATTTCCAATTTCTCTTGGAGATCTTTCCCAGCTGCCTGTAAGAAGAGCTCTGTTTTTTCTCTGTCCAAAGTTGTGCGTTCTATCCTTGACAGCTGGGCATAGCGCTTCTCAAACTCTCTTAGCAATTCTGTGGCAGAAATTCCCATTTTAGGTTTTGTGACCCATTCCAAGAAAGTTCGTTTGGTCACTCGCTCAGAATCTTCCATGAAATATTCGTCCTTTAAAGCAAGCTTAAACTCCTCCCAATTTCTGCCACCATGTGCTGTCTGCAATCCTCTTATGCGCTCTCTTATTTCAGGAACACATACCAGCTCAAAACTTCGAACCATATCCTCCTCAGTCACCCTGTTTAGCTCCATTTCTTTTATGTAATTGCGCAGGTACTTTGTGATATCCTTCCCATCAAATTGATCCACCTTTTTCACAATTGATTGTAATGCTTTGGTCGTGGAAATTTGTCCCCTCTCAGCAGCTTGTTGCTGTTGCATGTACATGGTAAACATCTGAAACATCTGCATAACTCCGGGGTCAAAATGAACCCCCTGACCCTCAGAATTCTCAGCCATAGCTTCCCTGTATATTTCACCACACTCTCACCCCAGCAGTTTCACGTCGGGTTCACCAAAGTTGTCGTGACTTGTGCGATATAGCCAGGAAAGTACGAGACTTCTAGCTGTGAGAGTAGGTACCAAACCTAACAAGGAAACTCACACACAAAATTTCCCAAGAAGCATAAGACAAGTCCATTTTTTTAATGACATATACATGTGTCAATTCATCTCAATACATCCTTGAATTCGTGTACCAAGTGCTTGTCCCTTTCCAAGCATAGATTCACTGGCTCCTTTTTCCAAAACCTTCCAGCCAATCACATGTAGGCATAACATAACCTTTAAGTGTTTCCAACATACATGTGACCTTTTTCATTCCATACATCCAGTGTCTCCATTCCCATCATCTCATAATGTTCTTTATCACCTGAAAATCTGCCTTAAAATTCCAACAACTCACAAACACAAGACAATATATGGCATAACTATAACATATTCACATGATTTTGAGAAATTTCATGGCCTGCATTCTAGATCCACTAGGATAGAAACAAATCAATTTTTACCAGAATCCTTGCTATACTTCTTATACTTTGATTCCATGTTTCTTGATGCAATATCTTCACAACACTTTATATCAAGTCACTTTTTATTTACAAAACCTTTAAAGGTTTATTGACACCACGAATTTTCAAACGTGGTAGGTAGGATAGTAAAACGAAATTATATCAAATTTTCACTTATCTGAAAGCGGGGGTAGCGGATTTCATACGATTTTTTTTTTGTAAAATTACAATCCACGCTTCGCTGCAGACGGCGCACAGCTGGCGCATAGCTGAATTCGTGATTTTGAAGAAAGCATATCAATGGGAAGTAATAACTTTGCTCTTCAATTCAAACCCCTACATGCCATTGACAGTCGCCGTTAGCATGAAATCAAGCTCTCTGGTCGAACATGCTTCTGGTCCCTGGTTTTTTTTCTGCAGATCCTTCTCTGATAAGCGCCGCCTGCAATTCTCTGGTTTTTCTCCTCTTTCCCGCGAGGAAATCGGCGCCCCACACCACCTTTTGCAGCTAAAAATGCGTTTTTCCATTTTGAATTTTCTCACTGCGCCTACCATTCCACGCATATATTTTTTTAGTGATAACCATTAAAAAAAAATCAACCTTCTTCACACCATAACCTTGCTAAGGGTGTTTCCCACACCACATCAAAGAAAGCTTCATTTGGCATCCTTATTACACATATGACCTTGCCATCTGAAGCATATGATCATGACCACGACCATTATGTACCATAAAAGTTTTCTGTCTCAGTGTTAACATCAACTCAACCATGATAGGCACGGCTTATGAGCATTTCACCATCTCATGGAATCAATAAAGCAGTCAAACCCATAAGCATAATCCAGTCCTATCAAGGCACAAGGTGTCTGCTATCTCCAAAATTCTCCATAAGCATAAAAAACTCCACAATTCACACCACACTGTCAGAGGCTTCGAGACCTAGCTCAGCCTCAGCTCATCTTATTGAACCTCATTTACAATATGAACATATGTACTCAGGCATCATATAATGACTCATCATGGCACTTAACCCCATGCATCTGGATTTGTATTTGATGACGTCACATGCATGGTTTCACACCATAGACGTGCCATGGCACGACAACGTAGAGATTTTGAGATATAAGCTATTAAACTTGGAGAATTGACCAATTCATTGTTCATGTAGTACATATAGTACATGAACAGATTGAAGACTTTGAGAACCGGAAATATTCTATCATTTTTATGTACATTTAAGAATAGAAATATATCTTCTATATCTCAAGAAAATGCCAAGAGAAAATATGCCAAAATCAATTTCACCTTATTTTTTAGGCTTTTTGGATTCTCTCTCTAAGCTTAGTTGGCACTTCTTAGAGGACCCAAAGTTGAGTCCAAAATTTCTCTAATGCAATGTTTATATCTCAAAGCCCAAGTGATCTTGTACAGAACAATATCTTTTTCTTTTCTCACTCATATTTTGTAGATAAAAAACCAGGTTTATTTGGCAGGCTAGAAGAGATCCCCAACCCCCCTCTTAATAATCCCGAATGGCCCAAACCTGATGCTTGGACCATCTTATGCTTAAGGTTTAAGATGGTAAGTGATATCAAGACATCACTTAAGTTTTCAAAGGCATCTAGGTCAGTAGGGCTAAATTGGTTTTGTCCTTTACATGTTTTTATGCACATGTTCAATTCCATGCCAATGCACCAAACAAAAACAATGTATATTTATAAGGAGGTACGGTCTGACCTCATTCAAGGATTACTAGGAGAGGGTTGGGAGGTTAATGAGGGGTCACATGAAGGTGATGTGTACAAGTGCAATGTAGTAGATTCTACAGTGTCTTTCAGGTTATTGAAGGCACGCTCTATTTTGTACATGCGTCTACACTACCAAAGATGGATGCAAAAGCACGCGACCTGGATCCCACTTCAAGCCTTAGAAGAAGAAATTTTGCCTATTGAGGTAGCTGTGATGATGCAAAATGGATGGATTGAGCGAGTGGTAGCAAGCAAACATTGGAGCCTAGCAGGCCTATGTCAACACTTTAGCATCATGGGCTTTAACAATGTGGAAGAGTCAAGTTGCAAGTTGATGAGAAGAAAGGTATATCTGATTCCACTACATGTCTAGAATTAACTCTTACACTTTTTGGTTATTGTGCAACTTTCTATATTTTTACAGATTGGGAAGCGTAAGGAGGGGACAACCATGGTATTAGAATCATGGCAAATGGGGGACCTTGAATTTTCAGCAGCAAGGTGCATAGCCCTACCAACATATAGTAGGCATGTGGAAGAGCTTGAAGATGAACTCGGTATATGGGGAAATAGCCTTTGTTCTGATGCACGTGAGGGGCAAGAGTTTCAAGATCGAGGTGAAGGCAATGACGAGCTTTCAAGTCAACAAGGAGATGGAGATCAACATGAAGTAAATGTCACAAGAGAGGCAAAAAATGAAGACATTATAACAATTTTAGATTAGATGACATGCTTGTAATTTTGTACCAGGCTCTTTTTTAACCAATCTTTATTTAATTGAAATCTTAATATTTTTGTAAACTGTGATTTTTTTGTCTAGCGGTCTAGTGTGAAAAGGCCAGACTTTAAATTTTAACTCTATAAATAGCCAAAGGTGCCTTCTTTCTCATTTTCACGCAATAGAAACCAAGCATGAGCTCAAACTATCTCTTTGCATTCACATGGATACCCATGTTTTGACAACTTCTGTGAGTTCCTCTCCACCACCCCATGGGCAGGCAAGAGCGAGCCCTTTGTCATGTTCGCTCGTGAAGTCGACTTTGAAAAGTCGCTCGCCCTTGTGTCCCAACATTATGAGACGCAGATTGTATACATGGAGCAATACTTGGCTCCCCAGTCCATCTCCTTTCCCCATTGCCCCAATAGCACCATTGTGGTGGAAGGTGAAGAGTACTTATTTCTTCATGACCTTGAAAAGGCAGCTGGCTTGAGAAATGGATGAATGCTTGGGCATTATATGCACGGGCAATGTGAGGTGGATCTTGATATGTCCAACCTCGGTCCTCACCTAGACACTGTTATATTACCCCTTGGAGAATCTATTGTAGAGACAGTTGCTTTGGTCAAGGAAACTATGGTTGAGACCGCGGAGCAAGCCCTAGTTCCAGAGGAGGAATTCACAACCTTACAAGACAAGCTAGAGAGGCTGAAAAGAATACCCTTGCTTGCTGGAGTGATGGAGGATACCAAAGCACCTAAAAAGGATGAGGCTAAGTCCTCGATTGACCTCTCCACCCCCACCAACACTTTGGCAAAAGAAAACATTGAGCAATAGGTAATAATTGACCTTTTACAACTTAGAAACATTTGTAATTATGTATATGAAAATATTTTGATTTTTCCTTTGATTGCAGAGGGTGGTTGAAATTGACGCATTTGCTGGGACAGGCGGCAACAGAGCAGAGACAGGCCAAGGTCCATGGACATGATGCTGCGTTGGAGCACTGTCTTGGTCGGCTTCCTGTTGTGGATGGCATCACCATTATCCATAGGGACTACACCCCTCAATCTACCTTCACTCTCTTTGTTTTGAAAGCCCTCTCTAAGGTGCTCTATGTAGCCTCTATGGCACAGAGCACCAAATGTATAGTTCTGATTAAAAAATCCCTTGCCTTCGATGTTTTTGGTTTTGGATTTAGGGGTAAGCTTCTTGCACGTATAGGTATAGCCAAAAGCATAGGCATAGAGGATCCTCAAGAAATAGCCCAATCACTCCTTGAGCACACTCTGCCCAATAACAAGAGAGGGAAGCTCAATATTGTAAGAAAGCTTTTGTAAAGATGATGTATCACTTCTTATTATGAATACAATACAGTTTTTGCAAACTTATTTTCATCAAGTATATCATTGTTTTTTCTAGTTTGTACCATCATTTTTCTTGTAAATGCATCAGAAATGACCCTGGGAGCCTGGGGGAGCAGTGCCAGAACAGTGCAAATTTTGAGCCTGCACTACTGCTGTAGAGCCCAAATTCATACTGTTTTGGCATAGCTTCCCCAGCCCTTCAGTTTTTTTATATTAAAAGTGTGATTTTTATCATAAATGATTTTTAGGCATAAACATATGCATAAAAGATATTTTTTATATTAAAAGTGTGATTTTCATCATAAATGATTTTATGCATAAATGGATGCATAAAAAAAATTCTTTTATATTAAAAGAGTGATTTTTATCATAAATGATTTTTATGATGATAAAAGTGTGACTTTTATTAGAATTAGATTATATGCATAAATAGATGCATATAGAATGATTATATTTAAATAAGGGTTCTCATAGTTCTCTGTTTAATTTTCATAAAATTTGAAAAAATGAATGAGTAGATAATATGTGAAAAGAAATGCTACTGTTTCATATTCACTACGATAGTAATGAAAAAATTCAATTAAACTATCGAAGTCAGATAAATGATTATTTTATTCCTCCTTAGAAATTCATGTCTTAGAAATCTGTTTCCCCTGGATGCTTGCGTAAGCTAGTCTTAGAACAGAAATCAGGGAAACCTATGCAAGTTGAATTGGCCAGTGGGAAGATTCTTTTCACTCACCATGAGACAGATCTTATCCAGTTCAATCTAGATGGTAATGTAACCGACTGTCAGTTCAAAGTCTTACCTCTGGGAGTTTTTGACGGGATCCTTGGAAAGGATTGGCTCCACAAAAATCAAGCTGACATACACTGTTGCAATGGAACCATTTCCTTCCGTGACCTTTACAGGAACAAAGTTCAAGAACTGGAGTTTCCGGATCCCCAGAGCTTCAGTTAGTAAAAGCTGCTAGGTTGCTGAAAGGACTTAGAAAGAAGTAGCAAATTTATGTTGTCAAAATGAACCCAGTAGACTCAAAGCTTAAGGCTAAAGAGCCAGAATGGTTAAGTGAATTTGATGATATATTTCCAGTAGAACTGACTGAAATGCCTCCAATTCAGGAAGTAGATCATGTGACTGAATTGACCCTCGGAGCTCAGCCCGTAGCCCTATGCACGTACAAAATGCCAGTTCCTGAAGCCATCAAACTCAAGGAACAGCTTAGACAGCTATTAGAATAAGGGTTTGTAAGACCCAGTGTTTCACCTTGGGGTGCGCTAGTTCTCTTTCAGAAAAAGAAAGATGGAACGCTTAGACTCTATGTGGACTACAGAGGTCTAAATCAGCTCTGACAGTTAAGAATAAATATCCTATCCCTAGAATTGATGAGCTTTTGGATAGGCTAAGTGGAGCCCAGATCTTCACAAAGATAGATCTCAAATCCGGGTATTACCAGATCGGGAATGATCAAGATATACCGAAGACAGCCATCAATACTCGGTATGGGCATTATGAATTTACTGTCATGCCGTTCGGATTAACTAATGTCCCAACTACATTCAATCGCTTAATGCAGGACATCCTCAGAGAATACTTGGATGATTTTGTTCTAGTTTTCTTTGATGACATTCTCATTTACTCAATGAATGCAGTTGACCATGAGACTCATGTCCGAAAAGTTCTTGAGATTCTGAGGAAGCACCAACTCTTTGCAAAAAAGAGCAAATGCACTTTCTCTGCTGACCATGTTGAATACTTGGGCTTTCTAGTATCCAAAGATGGAAATTCTCTAGATTCTGCAAAAGTCCAAGCAGTCATAGATTGGCCTGAACCAAAGACAGTGAAAGAAGTCAGAGGATTCTTGGGATTGACTAGTTGGTATAGAATTTTTATACCAAAGTATGCTCTCATAGCTTCTTCCCTGACTAACCTTCTCAAAAAGAATACCCCATTTCAGTGGTCTGCCAGGTGCCAGAGTGCTTTTGATAAGCTGAAGACGGCCTTGGTAACCAGTCCCATTCTGAAGCTGCCAGATTTCTCTCTACCCTTTGAGGTAGTAACTGATGCAAGTGGTTTTGCCTTGGGAGGTGCACGCATGCAGGAAGGTCATGCAGTGGCCTATGAATCCCGAAAGCTCAGAACGCATGAGAAGAATTATGCTGTCCACCACGACCTGGAATTACTTTCAGTAGTTTATGCCCTCAAGTTGTGGAGACATTACCTACTGGGACAAAGATTCTCTTTGATGATGATAGATCATCAGAGCTTAAAGTGGATCTTCACTCAGAAGGATCTCAACATGCGCCAAAGAAGGTGGATGCAGACCGTGCAAGAATTTGATTTTGAAATCAAGTACCGCCCAGGCAAAGAGAATGTGGTAGCAGATGCCCTCAGTAGAAAAGAACACCATATTAGTGAATTTGGGAATTTCCCAATTTCCATTTTTGAATACTTAAAAAAGGGGGACATGGATAACATGTTTGTAAGTTTCTCAAAACCCTATCATATGACCTATCGTTGGAAAGTGCTTGAAAAATGGAATCTAAAGAGCTATAAAGCACTCATTTTGGATTAGTGGTGTTCAAGTTATGGTTAATCCAAACTTTTGACCACGTGTCCCAAACTTGTGAGAAATTCTCATATTCCCCAATATGGTGTTAAAGTCTCCTTGCTTGCAATTTCAGTAGTATCAAATCCTTTGATTATTGAAGCAAGAGAGAAGATCATGCAGGATAGATTCTTTGGCCTTATTGCTACCCTAGTTATGCAGGAAAGCAAAACTCCACAAGAGTTGAACAGAGTTCAGGGGTACAGCCTCGATGATGGCATTATGTATTATAATCGCAGGCTATGCATTCCCAATGATGAGGAAACCAAGGATCAAATTTGAATGAAGCCCATGACAGCCTTATAGTAGGACATCCAGGTTTCATCAAAACCTACATGTCTGTAAAGAAAAGCTTCTTTTAGCCTGGTCTGAAAAAGGATGTACTGAATCATGTACGTCAATGTTTGACATGCTAGAAAGTCAAAGCTGAAAGAGTAAAAATGCCTAGGAAGTTACATCCATTGGACATTCCCCAAATGAAGTGGGAATGTATCAGTATGGATTTTATTACTGGATTACCTTCAGTGCAATCAGGTTACAACTCCATTTTCGTGGTAGTTGACAGACTGACCAAAGTTACCCATTTGATTCCAGTAAAAGAAACATACACTGCAGTGGATGTGGCCAGAGTGTTCCTCAAAGAAATCTTCAGATTGCATGGCCTACCCAGAAGAATAGTAAGTGATCGAGATTCCAAGTTTACTTCAAGGTTCTGGATTGCATTTTTCGAAGCAGTGGGAACTTTCTTGGATCTCAGCACAGTTTATCACCCTGAGACCGATGGTCAAACTGAAAGGGTAAACCAAGTAATCGAAGATATACTTCAGTCATGCTATGGCAGAGAACCCAAGAAGTGGCTAAGCTATCTGCACCTAGTCGAGATCGCCTACAATGCGTCTTATCACAGAAGTATTGGGAAGAGCCCTTTCAAAGCTTTCTATGGACAAGATTGCTTAATTCCATTAACTTGGTCCGACCCATTGATTAGGGTCGAGATGTCCAGACAGATGCTTGACGACATGGAACAGCAGATGCAGGCAATTCGTAAAGATATAAAAGCTGCCCAGGATAGACAGAAGCAATATGCAGATAAGAAGAGGACAGACAGAGAATTCAAAGAAGCAGATACGAGTACGGCCCAAAAGAAGTTCTTTATCTCTTGGGAATTACAAGAAGTTATTCCCAGATATTATGGGCCATATCTGATTACAAAGAAAGTAGGTGACTTAGCCTACAAGCTTCTTCTACCTCATCTCAAAGTTCATAATGTATTTCATGTAAGCCTTCTAAAGAAATATGTGCCAAGCCCAAATCATGTACTAGATGATGAAATCCTAACCTCTTCAACCCAAGGGTAGATGGAACTCCAACCTGAAGAAATTCTTGATGTTCGAGAAGAGATTCTCAGGAATAGAATTCTCAGAGAATTATTGGTAAAATGAAAGTTCTATCCTTTTGAAGATGCCACCTGGGAGAATGAAGCCGATCTGTTGCGGGATTACCCCCAGTTTGCGAGATGAGGGCATCTCGCGTTTTTCAAGTGGGGAGAATGTAAGATTCCTCCCCAGCCTCTCAAGATGTCCAGCATCTTCCCCTGTAATCAAATCCCTCTTCAAAAATATAAAAGATCTTGTTTCTAGCAGTTTTGGCCTAGAGAGAGAAAATCTTCTAGAGAGTGGTAATTCAGTTTTTAAATATTTTTGGATAGAAAAATATCTCATCTTATTAAAATAAGTTTCCCTAAAACAGAAGTTCAAAAAGATTTTGAGAAGGTGCATTAGAAATTAAGTATAGTCTGTTCAAGAGGCATTATCCTGGGGGTGAAGATTTTTTCGAAATTCTAAATTAAGGTTCCTATGGAACAATAAGATTCATCCAAATGTCCCCCAAAAATGAGTAAATACTCACATAAGATGAAGAGTTGACTAAGGACAAGTTTAATAGTTAAAAAAGGGAGATATTTAGAAGTAATGATGCATTTTTGACACCTTTGCATGGGGGAATTTCCCTCATGAAGGAGGTGCCTATTTCACATGCTTGAATGAGTTTTAAACTCCCAAATAATGAGATATTTTTATCTCTCCTCTCTCCTGTTTCAATTAGATCCAAAAAGTGAGCAAAACTGACCTAAAAATGGTCAAAAATTGACCAAACTGATCTGGAAAATTCTAGAATCAGTTAGCTTGGTTAGAAGCTCACTTTTTCCTTGAAATAGAAGCCTTCTCCTTTGTTGAAACTCAATAGTATTTTGCACTGTTACCCTGCCTCTCCCAAGTGCCAAAAACAGTGAATTTTACTCATAATTCATTAGTTTTTTACCTTCCCTCTTCCAAAAGCTTGGTGGCCACTTTTGTTTCAAACAAGAGTAGAATCCTCAAACCATCAAGCCAAAGGAAAGCTCTCAAATTCATTAGTAAGTTGGAGATTCTTCTCTTTTTCATTCATTTTATGGTTTTTATGGTTTTTTATGATTTTTATCTTCTCTAAATTGAATGGATATTATGCCTCATTGAAAAAAGGCATTCCCCTCTCTTCTTTAGTAAATCCAACCATTTTTATCCTAGATGAATGATTAATGAATAAAATCAAGTTTTTCATAATGTTTCTCTTTGATTGTTTACATTAGAATGTTTTAAATACTCTTGGGTAAACTTCTAATTAATTTTAGTAAGTTAAAAATTGAAAAATGGTCAACCATACAAAGGAGGTTATGGTAAATTTTTTTGAAAAATTGTGAAATAAAATTCATCTTTTATATCAAAAAGAGTAATCCCCATTGTTAGAGTATTCTAAAAGTGTCATTTTCATTTGTACATAAAAAGATGCATATTGATTAATTTTTATAAAAAAATGATTTTCAATAGAATTAAATTCTATGAAAGATACTTATTGATAAATTTTTTTATTATGAAAGTGTAACCTTCTTTATTATGGATTTTTATGCTTAAAATAATGCATAAAAGTATACATTTTTTATTACAAAAGAGTTACTTTCATCATATTGATTTCTATGCATAAAAGTATTCATAAAAGAATATTTTTTTATTATAAAAGTGTTACTTTTATCATATTTGATTTTCATACATAAAAGTATTCATAAAAGATTATTTTTATTATAAAAGTGTTACTTTTATCATTATTAATTTTTATGCATAAGAGGATGCATAAAAGAAATTTATTTTTATTATAAAAGTGTTACTTTTGTCATATTTGATTTTAATGCATAAAAGATTATTTTTATTATAAAAGTGTTACTTTTATCATTATTAATTTTTATGCATAAGAGGATGCATAAAAGAAATTTATTTTTATTATAAAAATGTTACTTTTATCATATTTGATTTTCATGCATAAAAGTATGCATAAAAGATTATTTTTATTATAAAAGTGTTACTTTTATCATTATTAATTTTTATGCATAAGAGAATGAATAAAAGAAATTTTTTTATTATAAAAGTGTGATTTTCATCATAAATGATTTTTATGCATAAAAGATATTTTTTATATTAACAGTGTGATTTTCATCATAAATGATTTTTATGTATAAACATATGCATAAAAGATATTTTTTTATATTAAAAGTGTGATTTTCATCATAAATGATTTTATGCATAAATGGATGCATAAAAGAAATTCTTTCATATTAAAAGAGTGATTTTCATCATAAATGTTTTTTATGATGATAAAAGTGTGACTTTTATTAGAATTAGATTATATGCATAAATAGATGCATATAGAATGATTATATTTAAATAAGGGTTCTCATAGTTCTCTGTTTAATTTATGTAAAAATTAGAAAAATGAACGAGTAGATAATCTGTGAAAAGAAATGCTATCGTTTCATATTCACTACGATAGAAATGAAAAAATTCAATTAAACTATCGAAGTCGAAGATCGAGATAAATGATTATTTTATTCCTCTTAAGAAATTCATGTTTTAGAAATCTGTAAGCAAATATTCGTCGAACGAAATTTAGAGAAAGAGAAATTGAAATAGTACCTTTCGAGAAAGATAGTTTAGGAAGAACCTTTCCAGACCCAAACTCTGATTCAGACTATTGACCAACACCTAATTCCTTCGTCAATGACGATGTACTCAGTTCAGGAAAAATGCACTCAAAACACCCACCGAATCTGAAACTAAGTTAAGACTTTTGATTTTGATCTGAGGATCAAGTTAACAGAATTCGAGGAATTCTTCTTGGAATTCAGACCTGGATCTAGAAGAATTGGGATACGGATTTAAGATTATTCATGGTTTTCAAACAAAATCAAAACTGAAAACTTGCATAGAAACCCTGTTTTCTTAAAGGACTATCTTACGCCAGAATGCTGGAGGGAGCATTTGGCATATATGTTTATCTAAGGGAAGCTCGGTTGCAACAGCTGGCGGGGAGTGTTCGAGGGACAGCTCACGTGGCAAAAACCTACCTAGGTCTTGACCAGCCTAGGTATGGTGAAAAATGGTGTGCTTCCGGTACGATGGGCGAGGGCCGATGAAGCGGTCCCTGAGTGAAGTGCCAGGACACCTAAGGAGGATCGTGGAGGGTTCTAACCAGGCGATGCACGGGCTTGCGGTGCTTAGGACACCCATTTGTATGTCGAGGAAGATATATATATGTATGTTGACGAAATGATTATTGTAATCTGTTACTGGATCTCGTTGGGCTGACCAGCTGGTCCCAACGGAGAGTCCACATTGGTACTGATTTTGTGAAACAAGGGATTGAATGGAAATTTTGAATTATGAAATCTGTGATCATATCTGTTTTGTCAATGGATTATTTTTATATTAAAGTTTTAAAGAGGAGTGTGTGCGTATCTATTTTCTAAAGCTAAAGTTAAGAAAGGCATTTCAATTATGGGTGGGTGAGTACTTGTTTGGATCTACCTATTCCAGTTGTAGGGTGGTGGCTAACCCATGGGCCAGATGGGTTAGGCTGAAATCAATGGAGTTTTAATAATCAAACTGAAAAATCTTAGGATTACGCTAGGATTCGAGTAGCTAGTTAATTCCTTGATAAATTTCTCAATTGAGTGGATCAACGGCTGTGTGCCTGATCTTGACCAGGAAAAAAGCGTTGAATTTACTCAGATGATCAAATTATATGAGTGATAGTTTCCTTCTATCTGGTTTATTCAGGTGAAGGATAGTTAGATTAATCCCGTTAGAAAAATTCGTTAAGAAAATTCAAAATGGTGGAATTGTTCCCGCTTTTCGGGCATGGAAAATTTTACCGATTTCGGTTTTCGGAGTGACCACCAGCCTAGTCTCGTGCTCGGACATTCGAGGGCGAGGCCCCAAGTGAGAAACCCTGCCCCGCACATGAGGGGGCTGCTTCTGTTGTCAACTACCAGGATTCCGGTGCACGGAGGGGGCAGAGGGATCTCACAACCCCTCGAGCTCAACCCCATCTCATGTACACCAAGCAAAGCCCTGAATCTGCGGATCTTCTCTGTACCCAATGCTTTGGTGAAGATGTCAGCTACCTTATCCTGTGTGCTGACATAAACAAGGTCAAGGTTTCCTGCCAAGACCTTCTCTCTGACAAAATGGTAGTGGACCTCTATATGCTTCGTACGAGCATGAAAAACTGGGTTCCTGGCCAACTATATACTGCTAATGTTGTCACAGAAAATGACAACTTGTCTATCCCCATTGATAGACCCAAATCTGCAGGTAGCTTTCTCAACAAGCTACCTCACATGCTGCCATAACAGTTCCTCTGTACTCAGCCTCTGTAGTACTGGATAGAGCAACCGTAGGCTGCTTCTTGCTGCTCCAAGTCACAGCAGCACTCCCCAAAGAAAACATGAAGCCACTAGTAGATCTTCTATATCCAAGATACTACCAGCCCAATCAGCATATCTGTGTACCCATGTACATATATCTTTGTCCCAGTTTCATAAAATAGTCCACAATGCAAAGTAGACCTCACATACCTCAGTATGCGTCTCAATGCATCCAAATGCAGCTTTCGAGGAACCTGCATAAACTGACTCACCAACCCAACAGCATAGCTCAAATCTGGTCTGGTGATCATCATGTAGATCAAGCTTCCTACTATGCGCCTATACATAGTAGGGTCCTCCAAAATCTCTCCTGAATCTGCACTCAACTTGCCATTCTGATCCAATGGCACTGAGATAGGCTCACAGCCTGTCATACCATACTTGGACAACATGTCCAAGCCATATTGTCTCTGCAGTAATCCAATACCATGTGGTGACCTAATCACCTCAATGCCCAAGAAATATCTGAGCTCCCCTAGATCCTTCATCTCAAACTTCTGTCTAAGCAAGATCTTTACATCAAAGATCTCTGCATCATGGTCTCCCGTAATGATAAAGTCATCTACATAGATGACAACAAGCACAACCCCTCTATCACTGTGTCTCACATACATCGAGAAATCTGCATTGGCTACATGAAAGCCAATAGTGACAAGATATTCAGAAATCTTGTCAGACCATGCTCTTGGTGCCTGTTTTAAGCCATACAAGGCTTTCTTCAACCTGCAAACATGCTCGGGGTGACTCACATCCTCATAACCAGGTGGCTGCAACATATACACCTCTTCCTGCAAATCCCCATGCAAGAATGCATTCTTTACATCCATCTGATGTAAAGACCATTGCTTTGACGTAGCCACTACTATCGCAACTCTCACTGTTGCCATCTTGGCAACTGGGCTGAAAGTTTCCTCATAATCAATGCCAAATGTCTGCGCTAGCTACCAATCTAGCCTTATACCTATTTATGCTTCCATCATTGTTATGTTTTATTTTGTGCTCCCACTTGCATCCAATGGCTTTCTTGCCTTCAGGCAATTGCACTAAATCCCAAGTCTCATTTCCATATAATGCATCCATATCCTCATCCATAGCTTTCTCCCAACACACATTTTCAACCGCCTCATCAATGCATGTGGGCTCTACAACCTGCACAACCTTTGCAATATATGCATAGTGATGTGTCACATAACCATCATATGTAAACATTTGCACAGGATTCTTCACTCTTCCAGATCTTCGCAGCTTTGCATTCATGACTTCCATAGCCTTCTTTACACCAGGTGTTCTCATAGCTGGGATCCGAAGCTCCTCATCAAGGCTCATCTCTGAGCCACTAGACTCTCCATCAACATGAGAATGCCCTGCAGAAATGTCGAGCATACAAAGGGGCTCAACCACTTTCTCTTTTCCTTTATGTGATGTACTAATCACATTTGCAGGACTGATATTATGACGCAGCCTGCCACTCCATGGTCTATCAACAGACCCAGTAGATGAGGACTCTCTTGGTCCACTCAACGACTGTGATTGCTGACTTCCATTCTGTGCAACCACACTTCCACTCACATCAGCCCCAACAGCTTCTTTTTCAATAGCATACCAGCTGCTCATCTCATCAAAAACAACATCCCTACTTACCCTCAATTCACGTGTAGCAAGGTTATAACACTTGTATCCCTTTTGCTCAAGGGAATATCCAATAGACACACATTTTTTAGCTTTTGGATCCAGCTTAGTTCTCAGCTCATCTGGCACATGCACATATGCAATGCATCTAGAGATGAGATAAATCAGGTTTTTGCCAGTAAACCTCTCCTCTGGAGTTACGTCATGTATGGCTGTAATTGGAGTCATGTTCATGATGTAAACTGTTGTAGAAATAGCCTCAGCCCAATAGCTATGCAGCATATTCTTCTCTTCCATCAATGCTCGCACAATCTCAGCAATGTGACTGTTTTTCCGCTTAGCAACTCCATTTTGCTGATGATCAAATGTATTATTTAATTGGCAACATGGATATCAAGACTGCCTTTTTAAATGGACTTGCATGAGAAGGTTCATGAAAAGCTCTATATGGCCTTAAGTATGCTCCCAAATTATGGTATGAGAAGAAAAAGACATACTTGGTCACAAATGGATTTTGAAATAGTCCAACTGAGTGTCTCATGTCTGTAAAGAGTGTAAAGATTGTTTTCTGGTCATTGGTGATGTCATGCTGCTCATAAGCCCTAACAAGGAGAAGATTTCAGCTAAGGCTAAATTACATGTGCCATTTGAGATGATAGATTTGGACTTGTTGTATTATTATTTAGGCATATAGTTTCGTGATGTTACATTCAAAGTACATACAAAGGCTGCTTACACAGTTTAGTCTTGAAGATTGTAAGCTTGTTGCTACACTAGTAGAGATAGGTGCTAGGCTTAGTCCAAGATCTAGGTGAACCATTCAATGTATCGCTTTATCAGCAAGCTATTGGGTGCCTCATCTATCTATGTAATATGAGGCCAGACATTCAATTTGGGGTCTCCTAGTTGAGCAAGTTTATGTAAAGTCCCGAAAGTAAACATTGACAACTTGCCAAGTGAGTATTCAGATACCTACAGGGCACCCATTCCTTTGGCTTATTCTATGCTAAGGGGGGTGATATTCAACTCCATGCTTTTAGTGATTTCGATTGGGCTAGATGTTATGACACATGAGTAGCGGCTTTTTCTTTCACCTTGTTGGTGATTCATGTATATCATTGCTCAACAAGAAGCAGCCAATAGTGACAATTTCTAGTTGTGAAGCTGCAGATGGCTCATATACCTTTTGTTAGATCTTGGTATTTTTCACTCATAGCCAAAGTGTATTAGCTATTTGTGAGAGGAACCCAATGTTTCATGCTCACATAAAACACATTGAAGTGGAGGAGATATTAGTAGCCCTAGCTTATGTCTCTACACACGACAATGTGGCAGATATATTCACAAAGACTCTCCTCACAAGAGAAGTTTGAAACTTTTCATAAAGCTTTGGGATTATTTACATTTAGGGATTGATTAGCCACATGATCCCTCTACATGTTCACATCATCACTACTGGGAGATTTATAGGATTTATATGTGGTAGTGATGTATGGACGTAATAATGGGCCGAGGCACTTTTTTCATGTTTAGGATGATTTCCCCCCGAACGTATGTACACATTCTTGTGAGTGTGTAAGTGACCTTATCATATCACTTTACTTGTACTTCACTCATTCTCATCAATCTACTTTGAGTGTTCTGCTTCTATCTATCTCTCCTTACTTGTGCTGCATAGGTATGTGTGTGTTGCTACATTGATCTCCACTCTAACAGTAATTAAACCCGAGTTTTTCTCATGCACTAGAAATTGCCATCTACGTAAGGATGTAGATTAATTAAACTTATATTTTATGATATAATCTCCATGTTTCACATTATATTCTCTAATATCAAAGTAAGATTCCTTTCATAATAGCAATATAAACATTGTAATTTGTATGATAAAAGCTAGCCACGTCCATGTTACCGAGTCATTTATTTATTTTTTAGGGAACCAAGTGTGAATAAGGGCCAATTGTATGTAAGCCATTTTTCTCATAATACACAGACACAATTCACTTTTGTGCTAATTGAGCACCGGTGTAATAGTTTCTCAAAAGAGTGTAACTAGTAAACACTAATGGAGCTTGGAAGCTATAGAGACTCCAAGTTTGGAAGCAAGCTAGTAAATATCCTATGATGATTGTTACATGTTTCGTGAATGTTGAGATTTTGGGCCATAACATTTTTAATCCCACTATCATGGAAGAAATCTTGCTTCTTCCCTCTTATTTGATCACTCAACTCCTTTACTTTCATTTTTATCTATTTTTGGTGAAGATTGTGTGAAGAGAAGGGTGGATAAGGTTTTCGTTATGGGAGAAAAAGGATAGTAAAAGTGTTTTTTTGTTGGTTTTGATGGTTTGATTGACTTGTGAGTACTTGGCAAATTTGGAAGATAGTAACTAAATCATTTCTCATTTAGTTTTTTGTGGGTGTTAGCATTGTTGATTCTCCACATGAAAAACTAGGGTGTTAGCTCTCCATGTGAAAAACCAAGGTGCTAGCTCCTTTTTTTTTCATAAAAACCATTAAAAATATTCTAGTTTGAATCTTGTTGTGATTGGAATTGACTTAGCCTAGCTAACAAGGATTAAACTACAGATTTTTAGTAGGAGAAACCAAGATTTAGAACCCCAAGATCACACTAAATACTAGTTTTTCATGCCTTCAAAATAATCAAGTCATGAAAAACTTCCTAGAATCACTCTAGTGTGATTATATGGATTGCTATATTGAGGTCTTAAAAGCTTATCTTAAGAATATTATCTCTTGATCTACAAAGATTTTGAACATGAAAAGCCAATAGAGTTTTTTCCATGTGTGCAACTTGAGGTTATCACATCCAAAATAATACTGATATTAAGATCATTACAAGGACAAGAGGATAGCGATTGAATAGGGGGGAACCTTAGAATTAAATTTTTGCTTTAAAAGTAAAGTTGGTTTCAAGTAAAAAACTAGTCATAGTTAGTCATGTCGTGAAACTAGTCATAGTTAGTCATGTCGTGAAACTATTATGAGATAATCACGTCATAAATATCTCCTAAATCAACTCATTTATGACATATACTTCGTCATTCAAAAGTAAAGTTGCCTACACATAAAAAAACTAGTCATAGTCACTTAAGTCCTGACTATTGTGAGACCTTAATAACAAGGGCTCATGCATAACCAATACCCCCCTACAAGAGTTGACACATAGAGAAACCTTTGCTAGGAAAAATGAGCACTTCTAGGTTTTTGAGAGACATTGAGAAGGTGCCTTTGGGAGAAAGGGAACCTTATTTCCCACTCCAATTTGAGTCTACTTGTGAAACTTCAAGATCCATTAGCTCTTCCTAACGTTATAGCAACTAGTGGCACACAACTTTAAGAAGCATGAGGATAAAGATACTTTCACTCTGCTGAAGAATGTAGTTATACTAAGATTTGTAAGAAGTGGTGATGTGTGGAGCCTAGTGGAAAAACTCTACAATGTGAAGTAGCAAGAGCATAAATTGATGAGATATTACATTCTCGACTTAAGCATTTGAATTGTAAACTTTGGGAGAAGTTGATTGACAGTTATTGTCTTATTTTCAAAAGAGTGTATGAGATCATAAATTATATGATTATTAACAGAGTAGAGAAAATAAAAGGTATAAATTTCTTTTATCTAGAATAACTTTGATGGATGCATTCTACAAGGTTAACAAGTATATTATGTTAGAACTACGATGATACTAAGATTTCCTTGTTGGCTACACCTTCTCCTATGTCTAGTTGTCATGGTGCTTTCACTACGGAGCAATAGGTGAAGACTATGACAATTGATGAAATTATACTCGGCCATCTTAGAAAATGTTAAGCTAAAGGAGGTCATTTGTATCAAAGATGAGGGCTTATTTAGTGTTCAACTTATAGACAAAATCATATAAGTAGAAAATGCCCTCATATAAGACCCAGGCTATTATTGCTTTTAGTGTAAGAGAATGCCCAAGAAATGCTCATCACACTATCCAAGAAGGGGATTCATTAGGTGTTTAGTATGCTCATCACTATCTAAGAAGAGGACTTATCTCGTGTTTAGTATGCTCATCACTATCTAAGAAGAGGACTTATCTCGTGTTCAGTATGTAGACGAAATCATATGAGCACAGAATGCCCTTATATAAGCCCTAGATTGTTGCTTTATTGTTGTGTGAAAATCACAGATGTTTACATTGGGAAATTTTTGGACCCAAAAAGGGCCTCCTAAGGATTCCTAATTTTAAGGGATTAGAGCTTAAAAATCTAGTCTTAAGGGAGACAAAGGCTATGATGACCCCTATTTTTGCCTTGCCACATTAGCCATACCCCCCTAGTTTCACTTTTTAAAGGGAATATTCTCATACTCTCTCTCTTACTTTTTGACTTTTCCCATACTTTCTCTCTTACTTTTTGAATTTTTTATCTTCACTCTCTACAAATTGAATCTTTGTTGTCAGTTTGAAATCTCCTTTCTCATTAATTCCCACCATATCTCCCTTCCACATCAGCAAAACATTCTCGTATTTAGGCGGGCCCCAAAAAGTGAAAATTTTTTATTTATTAATTTATTTTTTACATTTTGAGGTAGAAAAAACACCACCCAACTAATATGTATGATGAAAATAAAATTTTCCCTCCAAAAAGCTTGTAATTCAAGGGTCACATCAGAAGCCTATCAGGAGCCAGTACATCCATAACTAACTGTTAGGTCCCCACAACCCCATAAACATAAATAACTGTTAGGAACCACTACATCCATGAGATCCTGAAATTGTGGGGACCCCAAAATTTTTTTTTTGATTTTTCTCATAAATGTAATTTATTGATGAAAAACTCCATGCTAGTATATTTGTATATCAAAAATATCATTTTCTACTTAGAAAAACGGATTTGTATTAAACCTCCAACAGCAAAGTTTTAACAGTTTCTCTCTCTCTCTCTCTCTCTCTCTCTCTCTCTCTCTCTCTCTCTCTCTCTCCCCCCCCCTCTCTGAGGATCTCCCTGCCTAGCTATGGAGCCTTTGCAAGTTGTGTGTGTAGCCCCTTGTGAAGCTAGAAAATGAAAGGTTGATTTACACATTCGTATTCTTGAAGAGTATGGTAGCTCTCTAAAAAACCCCATCCTATTGATGCATAATCTGTCCAAGCTCGTAGGATAGCTAAGGAGAAAAATGTAGATCTTTGGGTTGATGGGCGTCTCTATCCAATTGACTTTCCATTAAGAGCAAACCCTCATTTTCGCAATTTATCATCTTTTATGCAATTTGTTGGTTAAGGAGAGCTTGGCTTGTTAGGATACTACAGAAGATTGACTACAAGTGGGGCTTGGCAAACCCATATTCTCCAATCTCAATTGCAAGCATCACAATTCACCCTTTTACAATGTCAAGAAGGACTTAAAACATCATCAGATAAAATGAAAGAGATCTTCACAGAGAATGTGGAGAAGGATGCAAAGATTCAAAGGCTAGAGGAACTTATCAAACGACTCAAAGCAATGCCAAATAGTGCTCGTGAATGCAAAAAGATATTGGCTGGTATAGAATCTCTTGCATTTAAAGGTGAAGCACGGAAGAAAAGGATTCGTACAACAAAGTAAGTAACATAAACTTTCATTATGCACTCAGTGATTTAAACAAAATAGTCATGATTTGTGTTCTGCCAGGAATTTTCTGCAAGAGGTGTGTGGTTCTAACGAAGGGGGATGGAAGGATTTGGTCAAAGCCATTCTGAATACCAAGGATATTCTCTTATTAACCCTCATCATCCTAAAATACGCCAAGCTGTTGTCAGCAATGTGGTGAGTGAGATTACCACCTCCATCGATTCTTCATTAATTCAACATGCTTGTGATGCGGCTGGAATCAGCATGAAAGGGTACCAAGCAATCCGTTAGGTTATAGAAGATGCATTTCTAAGATAAGGAATCACTGGCACTTTATTTCCTACACTCAAGGTGATTCACAATGTCAAGCGTATCAATAATAATGATGTGCAGTGAGCTATAGGATAGTTTTATCAATAATGATGATGTGCAGCGAGCTATAGGATAGTTTTATCGTGTTGAGGGCACACTAACATGACACATGGTCGAGCACAAAGAAAATCAAGACAACAAGTACAGAATTTCACTATGATGTTTACAATAACATCTTTGTTCATATTGAGAGACTACAACAAGCTATGGTGAAGTTCTATGGTCTTTTACTAGAAGGTGAGAACTTGCAATTAATACTATTCATGTTTTTCAGTAGAAAATGAAGACGATTATTTTGTTTTGAATATTGTAAATTATCATTTATTTGCAGTTTTGGGGAGCACACTTTCATTTGTGCTCAAGCTAGATGAGTGCCAATTTGTGAAAGGTCAAAAGCTGGAAGGTATGAGTATTATGCTCATGAATGAGGCCATGATATATGCATGGGGGAAAAGACTACCAAACCAAGTTTTAGTGTGCAATATGAGAAAGAGGTCTGGTGGCTTGGTGCATTCGAGGTACCAAAGGAGACACATGAGGTACTGACATGGATGTTTAAAAGCACTCCCTGGATAACAGATGTAAGCAAAAAGCAAATTGATGGTCAACTTTTAGATGTAGAAAACATAGGAAAGTTCAAGGTGGATTGGCATCTTGGGGGAGATTTGAAGACAATTAAATGCATGATGGGTTGTGCTCAAGGTGTGACATCAAGATGGCCTTGTCCATACTGCAGTGCTCAGATTGATATTCCTAGGCAGAAAAAGACAAATGGAAAAGGTATGCAGAAGGTTGGTTCTGTTGGGAAGGATGCCTCGAAAGGTCTCAAGAAAGGAAAGAAGCAACAAGAAGATGCAATAGATCCAACCGAGTCAACTGATGGATGAAGATGAGGAACAACCAAATGCAAGATGAGTGGAAGGTGTCATGTCTCCTGATATGCTAGGAGAACCGAACATGAATTCAAATTGGAGCCCCATCATTAATTTTCCCCACTAAAGAATATTCACTTTTGCACACTTCATGCATTCATGAGAATCTTCGATCGATTGCTTAAGTGCCATATCGATTATGCATTCACAATGCCTACACAAGAGAGGAAAGTTGCATCCCTTGGTAAATTAGAGCATCTTTTGAATTCTCTGGGTTGCCATGGCAAAAATGTGAAAATTGAAGTGAATAAGTAGGCCTCTGGTATGTCATACGAGGTTGCTCAAAAGGTCTTCATGACTTGAGCAAAGGCAAGGAGATTTTTGGAGAAGCTAGCAAACATAGAGAATTCACATAAGACTTGGGGACTCTGGAGAGACTTGTGTGCAATCACCACAAATTTAGATTGTCCAATGCCAGCTCTTGTAAATATGCACAAACAGCTTTGGATAAATTTCAATAACATGGTTCGCATTATGAATCAAAGTAGCACAACTGCCCAAGAACGAGCATCATTCCAACAACATATCGTAGAATTCACCAAAAGTGTGCTAGGTGCTTGGGGAGAGAGTAAAGTAACACACTATATGGTGAGTTGTACAACAATAAAAAATTAAACTGGTGTTTTAACCTAGACTTTTTCTAATTAAGTTCTATTGTCATGGGTACAGCACATAGTTTATGCGCATGGTGTGTATTTCATGAACAAGTATGGATTGCTCAACATGTGGAGTACCCAAGGGATGGAGAAATCACATTATAAAGCAAGAGGGGTTTATTTAAAAAATACATGGAGGTGGAGCTTCTGTAGTAGGAGGAACATGTACAAACTATCTACAAGAGATGTTCAATTGGTTTATCGCATAACCTTTGGAAGGGTATTGGTTAGGGAGCGGGCCCAACAATCAAAGCTTGTGCAGAGCACACAAGGCTACAAAAAGGCATGCTCAGCTTGAATGGTTGCAGACCAATGCTCCCCATAGGCATGGTGTGTGGCATGCACGAATGAGGAGACAAGGGAGGCATTGGGTTGTTCATGCACCAACACAAATCTAGATGTGATAAGGCTAAGAAAATAAGTTTAGTTAGGTTCTTTTTTCCCTAAAAAAAACTATTAATAGTTCCTTCTCTCACTTCATTTTTATTTCACTTTTTTAGAGAGCTTGAGTTCAAGATCTACGTAGGCACACCCACGTAAGGACACGAGCATATCACCATGTTAGCACAATAGACATAGCCATACATTGATATGGTACGCACTAAGAACACCGCACGTGTTACCATGCCTTCACAAAACACAGTGCAAGGCACCCAACGACCACATATTGGGTGACACCACGGAAGAGAGTGACCCCTTTGATTCAAGGACATATCCAATGGGATCATCAGAGTCCAACCCTCCTCCCACAGCAACACCAATGCACACACATAAAGGCCCTTCTAGTGGGAGCAAGCGCGTGAAGAAGACCCCACAATACAGCCACCCAAGAGATCAAGATAGAGAGGCCGATGATGAGTAGTTCAACTGGGTTGGTGAAAACATTCCTACATTGCGCTGCACCATAGGTGGCAAGACCCTGCTACTAGGACAAGGTCCCCTACCTACTCGGGAGGAACTTGATACACAGGTACCACAGTAGGAGGAGGAGGAGGATTCAGACTATGAGAGAGACCAAAAGGAGGTTCCTGCAAGTGTGCGCAAGCATAGAAAGGTCAAGCTTTTCAAGCCAAGAAAGTCCCAACCTCGCCAACGCACCAACATAACACAGAGATCTCCAAGGAGAAGGATGCGCCAAGGGCATAGGGCTCTACAAGAAATCAAGTTTAATAAGAGGAACACTGAGTTGCTGATAAGAAGAGCCCCTTTCGCTCGCATAGTGAAGGAGATTCTCTAACGATATAGATCATAGTTCCATGTGTGCAGGGGGTTTCCCTTGAGGCATTGCAAGAAGCCTTCGAGGACTACCTTGTTGGGTTTTTTGAAGACACCAACCTCCTTGCAATACATGCAATTTCTGCCAAGAATATCCAACTAGCTCGGCATATTCGAGGCGAGAGAGACACGATCTAGAGATCTTATCTAGAGATCTTAGATGTTAACCTTATTTTTGAAGCAACTCTTTTGTTTCAAACCCCCCTTTGTAAATAACAAGCCTATTTGGCTTTCATTTGTAACCTTCTGAGCTAATTAAAATTTTAAGTTTCTCTTACAATGTCTCGGTGTTATCGTGTTTGTTTAACATGGAGTGTCTATCATGTGCCAATTTGTCACCCAAGGCAGGCATCAGAAATGCTCCTGGAGGACTGAGGAAGCTATGCCAGAGCAGTGCAAATTTGGCCTCTCCTTAAAACTCATTCAAGCATGTGAAATAGGCGCCTCCTTCATGAGGGAAATTCTCCCATGCAAAGGTGTCAAAAATACATCATTACTTCTAAATATCTTCCTTTTTTAACTATTAACCTTGTCCTTAGTCAACTCTTCATCTTATGTGAGTATTTACTCATTTTTGGGAGATTTTTCTTTTATTCTTCTATTTATCTTCTCCCTACATTTAGATGAATCTTATTGGTCCATAAGGACCTTAATTTAAAATTTCAAAAAAATCTTCACCCCTAGGATAATGCCTCTTGAACAGATTATACTTAATTTCCAATGCACCTTCTCAAAATCTTTTTGAATTTCTATTTCAGGGGAACTTATTTTAATAAGATGAGATATTTTCTATCCAAAAATATTTAAAAACTGAATTACCACTCTCTAGAAGATTTTCTCTCTCTAGGCCAAAACTGGTAGAAACAAGATCTTTTATATTTTTGAAGAGGGATTTGATTACAGGGGAAGATGCTGGACATCTTGAGAGGCTAGGGAGGAATCTTATAGGGGGAGTGTTGAGATATCGAGCTCATCTAGTGAGACAGTGGACACTGATGACCCGCCTGGGGGATAGGCCCCACACTTACACCACTGGCATGGTTGGTGAGATCATGGGTGATATGCGGCCAGTGGTATGACAGGCTGTGTGATAGCCATTCTAGAGACTAGCATAGTTATAGCGCCAGCTCATTTAGTTGGATTCACACTATAGAGAACCCTTGTATGTATTTGGTTGAGTACCTTTTCATAGGTGTGTACTCTTATCTTTGTATATGGTGTATTGAGTGTTGAGTGAAGAAGAAGAAGATTTTCAGCCTCTCACCTTGTGTGTTCTCTCTTAGGGTTTTGTGAGTGTGTGTGTGTGCTTGCAAGAGCTCAAGCTCTCTTCTCCCCTACATCTTTTCACTCAAAAGCCCAACCTACATACAAAAAAGACATGATACAAGTTATAGATTTGAGGCTTCTTTCTAAAACAATACTAATCTTGTGAAAAGCAAGAAAATGATACCGTCATTTGTTACCATATAAGATTGCAACTTCTCTATTGAAGCCTCTGTAAGAGTTGAGGTTTCTTTCTAAAACAATACTAAACTTGTGAAAAGCAAGAAAATGATACCTTCATTTGTTACCATATAAGATTGCAACTTCTCTATTGAAGCCTCTATCTCTTCTATCACCCTCTTCATGGTCAACCACTCCATGTTGCATAGCTTCCTTTCTAAGCCCACGATAAGCCATGTAATTCTTTTCATGTTTTTTCTCTCCAATATGTGGGTTCTTTGGAAGTTAGAAAAGCAATTATATGCAGCATTCTTTCCTTCTACCAAGCCCTTTCCATACAATGAACCACACTCATGACACCAAATGCGTATCTGGTGCTGCCTCAAAGTCTTCCGTGTGCAACTCAAATCTATCATCCCGTGGGATTGTCATCAGCTTCATCTTTGATCTTGTTCTATCACATTCTTGTTGCCAATGCTCACGATCACTTGCCCAAAATAATGTACTAGAAATCTTTGAAGATGGGTTATTGAGTATCACATTTTCCTTCAATGTTTGATTCAATGCATTGCCTCTTACTTGGAGAAGATATTCCCTCTACATTAGTAGCACTCCTCTTGATCCGGACTACAAGTCTATCACCGAGTGTCCACTGCTCCTCTTGCCGTTTTTTCAAGGTATACTTATCATCTATGAACTCAGAGGCTCCATACATAAGCTCATTGCCTTCAATTTATTCTCGAACTTGAGCAAAAGTGGGCTCAAGTGTACCTTTTCTCACCCTCACAAGGCCTAGTTCCTCCTCATTGTCATCGTTGATCACTTGAACCTTGTAAAAAAATCCCATGAAGCCCACAAGTGTATTCAACTAAGTTCCTGCTTGAATACATCTCGAACACCTACAGAGCACATAAAATTAATTACTTATCTATTACACTCCACGGCCATGTAAGGGATCAAAATGTATTTATGCCCCACCGCCCCTGGAGAACCTGCTCTGTTGTTTTAACCTATGGAAGAATGTGGGTGGGCGGTGGGGAGCGGGGCTATGGAAAGAAAAGAAAGGCGCCCAATCAATCGTTTAGAAGGAGGATTCGAAGGTCAACACGGTGCCAGCTTGCTTCCACCAAGGGCTTTGATGTTCTTTGAGAAAGCTCCACTGAGGAGTTCATCCAGATGGAGTGTAACAAATGCCTCTTTCTCCTTGGTAGTACTTTACACCCCATCTATTTTGACAAGGTTATTCAAACTAATATTCGCCTCATTATAGATCAATAAAATCTCTTTACGCATTTGAGTTAGAAACAGAACCATGCTACAGCAGCAGTAGTAGAATGTAGAGAGCTTGTGAAACATGAATCACAAGAAATATAGCAATTACCTCGTGGTCAAGATACTGCCATGATCGTGTCAAAGGAGGAGAAGCAGCAATCGTAGCAGCCGAAGAAAGAGGGGGGGGATGTGTTGGATGTGCTTGCTTCTTCCTACTGCTCCAGCCTCCTGCAATGCGTTTTCCTACAACAGTAGAAGAAAGAGGGGGGATGCATTGGACGTGCCCGCTTCTTTCGGCTCCAACCTACAATGCGTTTTCCTACAGCAACAATCGCAACAGCATAAGAAAGAGGGGGGGATGTGTTGGACGTGCCTGCTTCTTCCTGCTCTAGCCTGCAATGTGTTTTCCTGCTCTAGTGATGATGGTGTTGAAGCTGAGAGGAGTGAAGAATTCACCTATATGATCAAATGCGCTCTAACGATGATGGTGTTGAAGCTGAGAGGAGTGAAGAATTCATCTACGATCAATAGTGGAACCTGAGGCTACCTTTACTAAACTTGTTGTAGTACGTCTCCTAGTCTTTCACGCCTACACACAGCACAATCGTCGGAGAAACTCAGAAACTCAGAAATCGCGAAGAGCGAGATCAAGATTCAAACATTTAAGAAGGTTGAAACTTAATGCAACTAGGCTATAGCTGCTAGCGCCCTTAAGGATGCTTCATAGAATATACAAATTAAAAACCCCTTCTATAAATTGACGCTATGGGTAAAAAAAGGCCTCCCTCTGTACATAAATTTATGTGAGTCCTTCCTATTTAAATATGCCTTATGTTGAATGCACGTGATAGGCACATTTCTATGTTAGTGAACCCTCCAAGTGGTTCCCACGCTTGATTAGCTGGGTAGTTAGATGCACTATCCTTTGGAGAAATTTTATCTTCTAGAATCTTTTAGAATCTCAAGTGCATGTAAAGATGTTTCAATACGCCGAAGTTCAGTGCTGCCTAGACCCAATTTTGTTCATGAGCCACCCAAGGGTTGAGTTATTCACAACGTGAATAACTCTAGTTTTTCATACCTAAATAGTTCATTCACTCTTCAAATTCAAGATAATAACATGGACTAGTACTACTCCCACAGTTGATTAGACTAAGCATCGTCCTTAATTAAACTAATCCAAAAGATAATCACGATGTGAATACCTAGGAGATAGTCATGCATGAATAACTGGAGATAGTCATTATGGCCGTGAAAAACTCTAGTTTTTAATGCCAAAGACTTTATCTTTTCAGTGCAATTTCTTTCCCACCACTGAACTTCAATAGTGAGTCTAGGACATGTAGTCACATTTTTAGCCTCAATAGATAAAATTATTTTGTTGTGATTTCCTCAGGAATTTCATGGTGTGAATATCTAGGAAATAGTCATGCGTGAAAAATTGGAGATAGTCAGGGCCATGAAAAACTAGTATATGGAGTATGGAGAAGGAAGACATTATAGTATATTTTTACTAGGTAAATTTTATCGAGACGGTGGAGAAGGAAGACATTATAGTATATTTCTACTAGGTAAATTTTATCGAGAGAGACTAGCACTTGCCACTGATTTTGATGTCTCCCAACTTCCCATATTGGTGAGAACACAGAAGGTCATCTTGACTTCTGAAGCATTGTATTTTGCTGACAAGCATGAACCAATTGATCTAGATACTACGGAGATACCAATTGATCTAGATACTACGGAGATGAAGTGGGCGAGCAAGTTTGTGCTGTTAAGGGGTGGGAAAAATAGCCGGGTGGTGAAGGCGACCTTAGGATACATTTCAAAAGACTCATAAAAAGGAGAAGAATGGTCGATCGAGAGGCCTCAGCCACTGCCAAGTCAATGGTGGAGCTGGAGCTGAAGCTACGAATTATGCGCTCTTCGAATCTCACTGGCATCTGTGAGTGTACGCTACGTCGGCTAGGGATGTGAGAATGGCACTCTGGAGCTTCGACCGGCAGGTGGAGGAGGTTGCTGCAGGCGGGGGTTGCTTGGTATTGGTGGTGCTCTAGTGGCGGTAGGAAATGTTCAGCGCTTGGGGCATCGAGCGGCGGCAGCTGTGGCGGGTGGTCTGGTGGTGCGTGCGGCAGCTGTGGCAGCGATTGCTGGGCGGGGGGGAAGGAAGGGGTTGGGGAAGTTGAGAGAAGCAGAAGGCCCTCGAAGGCACAAGGAAGCTGCGTCGTCGGCTCGTGCAGCCGCTTCCGCAGTAGCGTAGGAGCTGCTGACTCGAGTCTTGCAATGCATGTCAGTCGCTTTTAGACGCAGACGAAGCCAGCTTTTATACAGCCTTTGTACAGCAGCTGGTGGGCGGTCCAAGCAAATCCAGCCCACTGTTCACACAAAACCCCCCAAACCCTTACAAAGTACCTTCAAAATTCAGAATCTCACTTGTAAATTTTATTTTTGTAATTTTAAAGATCGACAAAATTTGAAGTATTTTAGTTATATTTTAATGGAAAAACTAATAAATATTGAAAAAAACTTGTAAATTTTAAAATTGCAAGTTTTAAGATCTGAGAAGAAAAAAATTCTCCGTGAACACTAATCCAGCCTTGCTTTTTGCTCCAATCATCATTTGAAGGACTGACAACAAACACTGAAAAAGCATAATACAAAAAAGGATACACCGAGACTGTCCCACTTCTTTCTCTTGACCCGTGCTCCCTCCACATCTATCAACATGTCACATGAAAATCCAGCTTATCAATAGTCGACCCATTTTAGACCAAGCAAATGCCACTTTGGACATACCTACTTTAGTCTTCAATATTTTGGGTCATCATCAAGAATTGATAGGCTTTTCTTCAGTCAACAAGTTGTATGGGTTCTTCATACCTTCCTTCAATGCATGTCAGTCGCTTTTAGACGGCGCCAGCTTTTATACAGCCTTTGTACAGTTGGTGGTGGGCGGTCCAAGCAAATCCAGCCCAGTGTACAGAAAACCCGCAAACCCTTACAACGTACCTGCAAAATTTAAGATCTCACTTGTAAATTTTATTTTTGCAATTTTAAAGGTCGATAAAATTTTAAGCATTTTAGTTATATTTTAATGAAAAAACTAGTAAATATTGAAAAAAAACTTGTAAATTTTAAAATTGCAAGTTTTAAGATTTGAGAAGACAAAAATTCTCCATGAACACTGATCCAGCCTTGCTTTTTGCTCCAATCATCATTTGAAGGACTGACAACAAACACTAAAAAAGCATAATACAGAAAAGGATACACCGAGACTTTCCAACTTCTTTCTCTTGACCCGTGCTCCCTCCACATCATGTCACATGAAAATCCAACTTATCAATAGTCGAGCCACGTTAGACCAAGCAAATGCCACTTTGGACATACCTACTTTAGTCTTCAATATTTTGGGTCATCATCAAGAATTGATAGGGTTTTCTTTAGTCAACAAGTTGTATGGGTTCCTCATACCTTCGTTTGCTAAAGTGGAATCTTGTTCTACCTTGTCAGATCATATGTCCTTGAAATGGGGTTGGCATGTGGCTGAGTGGGGGGAAGATAAGCTTATACGATTTCCTACAAGGAAGTTGAATTTACAACCCCATACTTATTACTAGTGATTTTAAAGATCAGAAGGTTCCAATTACACTAAGCTCGAGTTTTTCTCACAGACTGGCAACAACCCCATAAGGTTATCTAGAGTGAAGATATTTCACAAGGAAATATTGATGGTTTTTTACTACACAACATAAAATATATAGTTACTAAGCAATTTTCTATACAAAAATGAGAATAAGTAGGACACGTGAAAACAAGAAAAAATGATACACATTTCTTAGCCAAGGTATAAGTTTTCCTATATGTAAAGAAATTATCTTGCTACATGAGTAATAACTTTCACTACATAAGACAAATATCACACAAAGAGAGAGCTAAAAATGATACATGTTTCTTAGCCAAGGTATAAGTTTTCCTATATGTAAAGAAATTATCTTGCTACATGAGTAATAACTTTCACTACATAAGACAAATATCACACAAAGAGAGAGCTAAAAATTATCTAGCCAAGCTATCTATTAAACCCATATTTTCCAGATTTCTTACACATCTCATACTTCCATCATGGAAAGCTATTTATATATGTTACAAAAGTAACTAAAACACATTTATACTATGGATAAAATATTATTAAATCTAGATAAGGATGTACTTAAAGTAAGGCTCAAACAAGATTTCCATGTTTATGATATCAAGTATTTAATAAAACATGAAGTAACACAAATTTCCTCCTATCGGCTATCTGAAAATTAGCTCAAATTTTAGCCCATAAATTAGTCTATTTGTGAGGTAGTTATTATGGATGGTCTAGTGGATAGGAAAGGTTTGTCAGACAGCAAATTAGCTACTACTTTACCTAGAAGGACATGTGTAGGTTCTCATCATGCATCTTGTTCTTTTGTGAATCATGCTCTCGTTACTAGTATATAGAATAAAGAGGAATATATTTCCTTTGAGGAAGCAAAGGAAAATGATCATTGGATGCATGCCATGTAGGATAAGTACTCAATCCTTAAAAATAACACTTTGTTATTTAGCCAATTTTCCTTATGGTAAAAAGGCCACTGGTATAAAGTGGGTTTATAAGCTAAAGCACAAAGCTGATGGTAGCATTGATGGCCGCTTGCAACCAACCTGCACTTGTCTTTAAAGTCTTCAACATAACAACCATCAGGGTTAAACTGAACCTGCAAACCCTACTCAATCATCCGGCCAACTGAAACTAGATTCTTTGTTATGTTTGAAACATGAAGTATATCTGCAAGGTACTTCACTTTGCCATCCTGCATAGACAATGGCACATCTCCAACATGGGCAATTGGATGAGCAGTGTCATCCCCTGTTTCCACAAACCCTGGACTTTTAAGGTTTTTCATCTCCTTGAACCACTCCCCATGACTTGTCATGTGGTTCGAAGCACCTGAATCAACATACCATACATCATCTTTATGTGCTGCTTCAACATTTTCAGACATGGCATTCACGACATGCTACATAACAAACAACCTTTCATTATCCTCATTGTTTTTGCTTGAGGATGCATAGTTGTTCTGCTGCAATTTCCCATTTTGCATGTCAGCCTGCTTCTTATAACATTCTGCTTGCACATGTCCAGGCTTACCACAATAAAAGCATCCACGTATGTCATTATACTGCCTTTGCCAATTTCCACGACCTCTTTGACTCCCCCTGCCTCTGAATTGGCCTCTTCCACCTGCGTGTTATTGTTGTTGTTGTGAATTCTGGGACTGTTGTTGTTGCTGCTGTTGGCCATAATTCTGATTACTTGTTCGGCCACCTCCTTGACCGCGTCCACGGCCTCCTCTACCTCGTCCTCTTCCTAAACTTGTGTAGAAGGCCTGTTGCTCTGAACTGTTTTTGTTTTGTGAAGAGTGTTGGTCTTCACCCAAGCTCTTCTCTTATATAATCAACATAGACACCAAATCTGTAAAATTGGAAATGTTTTCCCAAGTCTGAATAGACATTTGAATGCCTTGTATTGTGGCCCAAGACCACCTAGACAGACTTCCACCTTATCATCATCATCTACTGACACACCTATAGATGCAAGGGAGTCCACAATACCCTTTATCTTCAATGCATAGTCATTCACAAACATACTCTTTTTCTCCACAGTATGAAGTTCATTCTTCAACTGTATCTTGCGTGCCTTGGTATTTGTTTCATAGAGCTTTACCAAGGTGTCCCACACATCCTGAATGTACCCAATCATGGTGTCCTGTATACTGATGGAGAGCCAATATATAACTTTTCTGGCTCCTTGGTTCCAATCCTTGAACTCTTTCACATCTGCAGCAATCGGATTGATGTCTGGTATCTTCGGTGCCTCTTCATGCTCACCTTCTATGTAGTCCCAGTAGCCCTTTCCCATCAGGAAATTTGTCAGCCTGAACCTCCAAGCATGGAAGTTGTTCTGTCAAGCTTCTCAACAACAATCTGGGTTATGCCATCATTTGACATCTTGCCAAACACACAAATTTACCAGAAACAACTCTCTGGTTTGTCCTGCACAAACTGCTGTATTTTCTGCAGCGGTACTGTAGTACACTCAAATGTCACAACCAGTGACCTCAATGTGCATACATACACCCAATGGCAACTATTGACCTCTTTGCAGCACACACAGTGTCTACAGAGCCAATCTATCTTCCTGCAGTTCTTAAAATAGAGTTCTGCAGAGAATCGATGACTTACCCCAACAGTGCTCAAAATCGTCTACTTTCTGAAAAACGGAGGTCCCGACGCGCTCGAAATGCATTTTCGACATTAAAAATTCTGTCCGATAGGCCGATAGGACATTGCCTTATAGCTTTACTCCCACAAAGAAAGCTCCTCAATCAGAGATCGTTTGCCGGTGCCTCCCGTAGAGCTCTCGACAAGGGTGTAGTCACCAACACAAATAGGGAAGAGTAGTTGAAGCTCTTACCCTCGTACCGCTTCTTGTGGTTCTCTTGCTTGCAGCTCAGCCCCCCTTAGCATGAACCAGGCTGCTCTGATACCATGAAAAGATGCAGGGGAGAAGAGAGCTTGAGCTCTTGCAAGCACACACACACACTCACAAAACCCTAAGAGAGAACACACAAGGTGAGAGGCTGAAAATCTTCTTCTTCTTCACTCAACACTCAATACACCATATACAAAGACAAGAGTACACACCTATGAAAAGGTACTCAACCAAATACATACAAGGGTTCTCTATACTGTCACATAGCCTGTCATCCCACTGATCACCCATGATCTCACCAACCATGCCAGTGGTGTAAGTGTGGGGCCTATCCCCCAAGCGGGTCATCAGTGTCCACCGCCTCACTAGATGATCTCAATATCTCAACATTGAGGTGGTTGAAGTCACATTGCATGATTTCAAGGATAAAAGTTTTGTTCGAGTGAGATGTAAGTATGATGATACATGGTTGCCTTTGTGCCCTCCAAGGTCTGATTTGCATACCATTCTTACCGAGCACACAAAGTCCATTTCACACAACAAGGTAGTTGCAAAAGAGGTGAAAAGTTCCAAGCCATTTCTTACGGGCTTACAAGGGTGTCCTTTTGGAAGGGGAAGGAGTACAATCCCAAGCAATTATCTCTTAGCAAGTTTGTGGTTTCTACAAAAATTGGAAGCTCACCTATGGGTGACTCCTCTTCTCTCAATAATCATGAAGAAGGTGGAATTTCTTCTCTTACACAAGTTTGAATTTATTATGTTGGGGTTTGTGGAGTCTAATCACGAGATTAAAGTGAACAAAAAGAATGTTAACATAAAGCCTTTGCTGGATGATCAATGTGGCGGTAAGTTTTGGTTTGTGGAGCCTTATAGTAAGGCAACCTTAAACGATGGAAGTACCAACTTTCACATAGATGGATGCTTTCGTCACATTAGTTGTCCACGGGTTTCTAGTAATGGGAAACCATTTGAAGGCTTCTCATGCAACCACTGCTGCAAAGGGATACCGAAACTTCATGATTAAGTTGGAGAAGGGAAAGAAGGTTATGATGTGATTGTTGATGCATTTGAAACTTGCATCATCGGTGGTATGCAAGAGTTTTTGTTGCAAACCCGCTACATGAAGTGCTTCCACGCTTGGTGGTGGTAGCCCATTGTACTTGCAATTGCTTTCATGCATGTTTTATTCAAAGACAATGGGCTGAAATTTCAAGTTTATGGGATGAAAATTTGAAGTCTACAGTGAGGCTGATTATTGGACATGCAACAGATGGAGATAGCTACCGAAGAAAATTGATGCTTTGCTGATTATGTCGATAAACAGGGCATTAGATATGGAATTGGATGGGATGGATGGCCTCTTTCAGCAAAAATGTCAAAAGGGGATATCTTAGGCATGCATGATCAAGAATTTGTACACAATGGAAAGAAGCTAGTCAATGTTCTTGATAAACCAAAGTGTCAGTTGGCTCTTGGTGATGTTTGGGTTACCTTGAACCATGTTATCATTGTGTAGGATTCATTCTCTATTGACAAACATATGCTTAGAGAAGGAGATATTAGACGGTATAACCATCAAAATTGGGCTACAACTCAAAGAATCTGTAGACAAGTGCAATGGTGTCTAGGAGAGCTTGCAAACAATGGGCTAAATAGAAAAGAGCAGAGTATGGTAGGAACACAAGCCTATCTTGAAGTTGCTGGAGACTACATTGATATTTTCTTGTCTTCGCACTTGAGCTTGCTGTAAAGAGTTCATCTAGCAGAGCCAAAGTATCTTTTCTCTTTCAGATTTTGAGATCTTGGATTGTACAGCATGCCAAGTACACTCTAAGTACAAACTTTATTAGCAAGGGATGTGCAAATCTCATGCCAATTTGTAGTGCTATTAATTAAATATTTTAGAGACTTTCACCCGAGCTTAAAGTGTCCTTTGAGTCTCGGTAAGTTTCCACTTTGCTAGCATCGATAAGCATTAGTACCCAAGCACGCCTCATTTTAGGGACTGAGCCGATGGCTGTGCCCTACACTCAGATGGGGAAAAAAGCGTTGGCTTCTATGAACCAAGTGTGAGGGTTGTTCCGCCTTCAATTCATGCCATCCAGTCCAATTGGCATAGCATGACTTGAGGGTTAGACTCATGATAGAATGACCATGCTCCCTCTGCAAGATTTTGGGCAATCCAAAAGGCAATTTTTCTGAAAATCTTGGGGGTGGTTGCACCATAAGAAAGCCATTGGTTGACCACCAAGTACCGACTACTAAACTCCTATGTGCCATCAACCAAAGAAAGCGGGTGATCTTTCTTGACCGAAATCTATCCCACACTCTCTTCTAGAAATCTGAAAGGAAATCCTGCGAGAAGCCCTGAGACTACCAATGTGCTGTTGTTGTCCATGTGCCATCTATCTTGGGCATATGGATCCTACGGCCTAGTCACATAGTATATGCAAAGAAGGAGGCATCCAAAGTCTCCTCCCGATCTGCTAGATTATGCCAAGTTCACTCTCTCGGATCCCAATGCAAGCACGTGAGAGGTCAGCACTCCCATATCCATAGAAGCCATACTCTCTTGCTGGCCACCTTGGTCAGTGTTGGACCAATGTGTCATTCTCATCTTGAAAAACAATCACCCTCACCCTCTGTAAGGTGCAACCACTAATATTCTCCAAATGAAGCTAATATCTCTGTAGTTTGCCATGGGATTCAATCAAGAAAGTGAGCAGACCATTGTCCGCATCTACTCTGTGGAGACTGCCACTAGGATATCGTGCCCAATAGACACGCCTAGCCACATTGGGGGAGTCATGTGTGGGGGAGTCAACCACTCCTTAGGGATAACTAAGTTGATGTCGATGCTGAGCCTTTCTCTACCCTAGATCCCTATTAGGTCTCTCCCCTACATCTGCGGGGGTAATTGCCTACTATGGGCGATCCAATCTCCAAGAGACCTAGCTGGTCCCATGCTCAAGGCACCCCAAGAAACATGCAGTTGAGCCCCTAGCATGTGGCCATTAGGTAAACGGATCAAGGGGTTCCAGACCAAAGACTGTTAAAGCTACTCCACTAATGCAATTTGTTTGAGGGGGATGGCCTAAGGTTCTCCCAATTGGGAGAGTGTTAAGTACTAAACCAAGGGGAAAATCATTTTTTATGATGCATGTGTTTACAACACCCAAATGGTAGAGTAAATCCCTCAATCACTCTAGAAATTAGTTATAAGTACCTTGTGAAAAGAGGAATTTTATGTTAATAGAGTAGAGATTTTTTAAATAATCATAGCTTCAAAGAATATAAAATCTTATATTTCTCCTCTCTAGGCTGATTTTTTGTTGTCGTCTATTGCTCTCTTTTGATGCTTTAGATTTTATTAGCAAATCCCTCCTTTCATGTGTTGTAGCTCCTTGAGATAATGTACCAGCTCCAAGTTGTGCTTCTATGAAGAGAATGAACAACAAAGTACTCGATTCTTGATGATTTGGATCTTGGCAAAAGAGAAAAAAATGTTTGAAAACTAATTAAGAAAACCAATCATTTTGCTTATCTAAGGAGCATTTACACTCGATACTTACAGGATACTTACAGTATCCACATTGATCAACCATGCAAGTGACATCATTTAAATTTAGAGGTCCCAAAATAACTTGAAGCAACACTATTTATAATTAAGGTATGCCCTTTATTAATGATCCTAATAAGTTGACCTAAACAGTTTACTAGTCAGCCAACTAAACACACCAACAAACTAGCAGAGCCATAAAAATCTACACACACGAGTTTCAACCATAAACTCTTGTACACAAGAAAGAATCTAGATATTATCAGGTCCACTTATTGATTCACACAATGTCCCAGTCTATTTAGGTAAGAAGCGAGCCTTGCTATGGCAACCGACTAATGAAGTTCGACCCTAGGGTTTAAACCTTCTCTATTCAACCTAAGTCACATGAAACCAAATCAATTTCTAAGTTTATCCTGGATTAGATTTTTTACAAAAAACATATGCATTCACATAATTACTTAATTTACAATCAGCTCAAATGGAGGAGTTTCTTTATGCTAACCCTAATGAGTTGCATCATATGCAATCAACTACTTTAGAAAACAATGGGCTTAAATGGGGCAATCGACCAATGGTTGCCAAAATTTCTTGACAATCCTTGTGATCACAATGAAGCTGTGGCATGATAATTGGACAGTCGGTTAAAACTTGCAACATCTCCGTGAAAGCGCCCTGTATTAAAAAAAAAAGACGCATCAAGCACTGAGCATGATGGACAATGTAACAAAAAAGTATGTTCTATTGAGAGTCAAACTGCTTAAAGGAAATACCGAGTGCACCTCACAAAAATTATACCTGCACGCGTACCATGGCATATGACCCATATGCAATATTTATACCAAGATGCAAAGGATCATCAATCCATAATGGAGTATATATATCATCACGCTTGAAGATGCCACCCGGGTTTCCATTAGTTCCCTACAGTGATCATCAAAATGGTGCCAAAGACATCAAAAAATGGTGATGATCACCAACGTGCGCATACAATACGATTAGGATTACACCCTGTTCGAAGAACATTGACATAACAAGGATATATCTCTACCTTAAAAACAATCATCTCATGGGATAGATCCATCTCAAAGCCGAACATTTGTAGGAAACCGAGAAGTAAAGCTCCCAGGTTTGGCGAGCCACCTTGATCCCAAAGAGGTAATCCGGTCTCAATGGAAACTACTGCTCGTCTGACAAAGCGGTCACGCAAGTTGTTGTGAGCATTGCCGCTTGAGGTTGATGAACTCGACGGAAGAGATGTTGGAGGTGATGCAGGCAGATCACAGTTGGTATTTCCATCCACAAACACATACCAAGAGATTGGCCAAACTACCCAGACTCGCTGTCAGTAGAGAGTAAGCCAGCCATCTACAACAATGCCCTTAATTCGAACCAATGGGCATAGTTTTTCAACCCTTCAAAATTGTTAGAAGACTACAAGTGTAGGAAGAGAAGAGAAAATGGAGTACCTCCAAATAAAACGCAACCATTAATGTCAACGAAAAAGAACTCAAACCGCCTGAGTAAACATTACTCAATTCCAAAAATGTTATTTGTGCTCAGCAAATCCTTGTATGCATCCTCCAAAACACGTGTTGAACCCGTGAAGAAAATTCTTGTCAGAATATTATAAAATCTTATATTTCTTCTCTCTAGGCAGATTTTTTATTGTCGTCTATTGCTCTTTTTGATGCTTTAGATTTTATTAGCAAATCCCTCCTTTGATGTCTTGTAGCTCTGAGATAATGTACCAGCTCCAAGTTGTACTTCTTTTAAGAGAATGAACAACAAAGTACACGATTCTTGATGATTTGGATCTTGGCAAAAGATTAAAAAATGTTTGAAAACTAATTAAGAAAACCAATGATTTTGCTTATCTAAGGAGCATTTACACTCGATACTTACAGTATCCAGATTGATCAACCATGTAACTTACATTATTTAAATTTAGAGGTCCCAAAATAACTCGGAGCGACACTATTTATAATTAAGGTATGCCCTTTATTAATGATCCTAATAAGTTGACCTAAACAGTTTACTAGTCAGCCAACTAAACACACCAACAAACTAGCAGAGCCATAAAAATCCACACACACGAGTTTCAAGCATAAACTCTTGTACACAAGAAAGAATCTAGATATTATCAGGTCCACTTGTTGATTCACACAGTGTCCCAATCTATTTAGATAAGAAGCGAGCCTTGCTATGGCAACCGACTGATGAAGTTCGACCCAAGGGTTTAAACCTTCTCTATTCAACCTAAGTCACATGAAACCAAATAAATTTTTAAGTTTATCCTAGATTAGATTTTTTACAAAAAACATATGCATTCACATATTTACTTAATTTACAATCAGCTCAAATGGGAGAGTTGCCCAATGCTAACCTTAATGAGTTGCATCATATGCAATCAACTACTTTAGAAAACAATTGGGTTAAATGGGGCAATTGACCAATGGTTGCCAAAATTTCTTGACAATCCTTGTGATCACAATGAAGCTGTGGCATGAGCATTTGACAGTTGGTTAAAACTTGCAACATCTCCTTGAAAGCGGCCTGTATATAAGAAAAAAGACGCATCAAGCACTGAGCATGATGGACAATGTAACAAAAAAGTATGTTCTATTGAGAGTCAAACCGCTAAAAGGAAATACCAAGTGCACCTCACAAAAATTATACCTGCACGCGTACCATGGCATTTGACCCATATGCAATATTTATGCCAGGATGCAAAGGATCATCAATCCATAATGGAGTATATATATCATCACGCTTGAAGATACCACCCGGGCTTCCATTAGTCCCCTGCAGTGATAATCAAAATGGTGCCAAAGACATCAAAAAATAGTGATGATCACCAACGTGAGCATACAATACGATAAGGATTACAGCCTATTCGAAGAACATTGACATAGCAAGGATATATCTCTACCTTCAAAACAATCTTCTCATGGGATAGATCCATCTCAAAGCCAAACATTTGAAGGAAACCGAGAAGTAAAGCCCCCAGGTTTGGCGAGCCACCTTGATCCCAAAGAGGTAATCCGGTCTCAATGGAAACTGCTGCTCGTCTGACAAAGCGGTCACGCAAGTTGTTGTGAGCATTGCTGCTTGAGGTTGATGAATTCGACGGGAGAGATGTTGGAGGTGATGCAGGTAGATCACAGTTGGTATTTTCATCCACAAACACATACCAAGAGATTGGCCAAACTTGCCGGACTCGCTGTCAGCAGAGAGTAAGCCAGCCATTTACAACAATGACATTAATTCGAACAAATGGGCATAGTTTTTCAACCTTTTAAAACTGTTAGAAGACTACAAGTGTAGGAAGAGAAGAGAAAATGGAGTACCTCCAAATAAAACGCAACCATTAATGTCAACGAAAAAGAACTCAAACCGCCTGAGTAAACATTACTTAATTTCTTGTGATGCAGAAAAGACTTCAGCAGCAGAACCTAATCACATATATAACCAGAGTCAGAAGACATTACCAGGCTGAAAAATTAAAACCAACGATTGCGTCAAAGTAGAAAGTAGATGTGAAAGTTGAGTTACCAATGGAGCTAGAGCAGGTAGTTCCCGTATCTTGTGAAGCACATACTCTCGGGCTTCACGACCTGTGTGATGAGGGGCTTGATCCGGTGTACTCTCCATGGCTCCAGGCGCAATTGGGTTGCTCATACCTCCTGCAATGGTTATGTCCACTGCAATTGAATCGGGTGTGTTTGCTGATGTGCCAGCAAAGGGCTGACAAAAGCATTTCAGGACGGGCATCCATCCATTTTCGAGGAGGTCGATGTTCTGACACCACTCGTATGTTCTTAGCACTACACAAAGCTCGCGTAATAATGAGGCAGTCGATGTTAATGGAGGACTAGCTGGAGCGTCAACAATAGTTAGATCAACGTCACTGTATTGTAGACACAAGCCTGTCCCGAAGGAACCATATACCTGTTAAAACCAACGGCAATAAAATCCATCAAACTACCCATCGAGCATCTTGCAACAAAATACACAAGTACACTGCTGTTAAAATCTATCCTTTTAGCCCATGAAGACGCAGAGAGAGTCCATACAAACCTCCACATCTGATTCAGGCCACACCTCTTGGATACCTTTCCTGACACAATCAATGGCAGCCTCTACGTGAAGCTGGATTTCCGACGTAGGCCTAGTCAATTTTGCAAAACGCAGAATCTCAAAGTGCAAGGCCTCAACAAAACTAGCTGTTATTGGTGGTGGACATGCGGATGGTCTTGATATAATGGAAGGTACAAGCAGGAGTGGGAAGCTCTGCACAAGATGCTGCAGTCTTTGTGGAAACAGTACTAGTTGAACATTATTCGCCACTTCAAACCCCTGGCCAGATACTTCTGCTTCACCATGATCTGACGGCAATATAAGATCTAGTGGGGGAGACATCACGGTGGCCAAACGACCCTGGTCCCGCACTTGGCGAGGAGGACTTTGCGTACAAAGAGGTTCCAAAACCGGCCTAATTTGGCGCTCCTGCGACTGCACACACGCAGGTTGCTCGTTGTCGGTAGTCGATGACTGCACTACTTGTTTTCTAATAGATGACATCCTTCTGGCTTGTGGATTATTCTATCCCCACTGAAGCCCGTACGTAGAGACGTCCTTGGCTAACCAAGGAGCCCGACACACTGTGCTCAGGCAAGATCCACCTCTTCTAGCGAAAACAGTCGCCCACAAGCGCCCGTCACCGCCTGATCTCAGCTACACCGAACGCAAGCTCCACCCTGTTGGCCAGCTAGGCTTTAGCTCATGTACGCAGCTCTCCCAGCTCTCAAAACACACCGGAGATCAATCCCAGCTTAACGTCAATCTCCAAGGCTCTTCAGACGCACCGGAGATCTGATACAATACACGCGGAGCTTAACGAGAGAATGATTATACAAGGGTTGGGAAAGGCTCTCTCTCTATATATATATGACAACCTCAAAAGGTGGCCGACTGTTCACTTTCTCTACCTCATATTGCAACCTCAAGAGGTGGCCGACTGAAAAACCTACCACTTCGCACCCACGAGGATTCTCACATACACGCTCTCTCATGCTCTCCGCGGACAGAAAAACCTACGATTTCACACCTACTACCTGCGTGTATACGTATCTATGCATGTGTCTGTATATGCAAACGAGTGTGTACATGTATGTGTGTGTTTGTGTGTGTGCAAGCATGTGTGAGTGTGTATCTATGTGTTTGTGTGTGTGTATGTTTGTATATGCTTGTGTGTAGATGTGTTTATGTGTCTGCATGTACATGCATGTGTGTGTGTATGTGTCTATGTGTGACTCTCTCACATAGACACATATTTGTGTGTGTGTCTCTTAAATATTATGTTTGTCTCTATCGCATACATAGACACACCCTCTCTCACACACTTTCACGTGCACATGTACTCTCGCTGTTCTCACACCCAGGTTTCGCATATACACTCTATCACACACATAGAAATTCTCTCTCTCTCTCTCTCTCTCACACACACACACACACGCGTGCATGCGCACGTGCATCCCCTCTACACGCACGTGTATAACTGTTTGTGAATGTGTTTATATATAATAGTATTATATATTTACTAGATGTATATTGATTTACATCTCAATATTATATTATATTATTATATATTTACTCTATATATATTTTAAATTTTAAATATTTTTATATATAAATTATATAATATTATCATATAAATTTATATATCATATTATATTATTTATATATATTTATATTATATCTATTATATATATGTCTTTAATTTTCTTATTTACTTGTATATTATTATTAGTAGTATATAACATTATATTATAATATATTAGTATACATTTAATATATAATATAATATACTAATGTATATTTAATATTATTTATTTAAATTTTCTCCTCTCAACATACCCTTACACTCCTCTCTCTCTCTCTCTCCCCCCCCTCTCCTTTGCCCCAACATGTGGTCCTCCACTCCACCATCACACCCCCTTTTGTCTCTCTGCTCTACCCTGATAGTTGGCCCTCTTCTAACCCCCACTTATCCCCTCCCCTCCCAAAAACTTGTGCATAAATAGTAAAGATGTTGGGTATTTCGAAGTCTCTCTGAGTGTAACTATCGCATACGCTGTCGTGACGTGGGCGGTGTCGCTGGGAAAGTACGAGACTTCTAGCTGTGAGAGTAGGTACCAATCTCCACAAGGAAACTCACACACATAATTCTCCAAGGAGCATAGGACATATCCATTTTTAATGACATAAACATGTGTCAATTCACCTCAATACATCCTTGAATTCAGCCTGATGATTGCACATAAATTGTGTACCAAGTGCTTGTCCCTTTCCAAGCATAGATTCACTGGCTCCTTTTTCCAAATCCCTTAAACCAATCACATGTAGGCATATCATATTCTTCAAATATTTCCCACATACATGTGACCATTTACATTCCATACATCAAGTGACATCAATTCCATCATTCCAAGATATTTCTTTATCACCTGAAAACCTGCCTTTAAATTCCAACAACTCACAAACAAAAGACGATATATGGCATAACTATAACATGCTCACATGATTCTAAGAAATTCCATGACTTGCATTCCAAATCCATTTGGGTAGAAAACAAAACCAAATTCCAGAATCCTTACTGCATTTTTGATGCTTTGATTCCACGTATTTTTGATGCTTTGATACCACAACTCTTCATATCCAAGTTCTTCTTAATTTACAAAACCTTTAAAGGTTTATAGGCTTTACGATTTTCCAAATCGTAGGTAGGTTAGTGAATAAAAATAAAAAAAAACATCACTTATCTGAAAGTAACAAAGCGAATTTCTCTTGATTTTTGCTATTTTCCATATGGTCGCTTCGCTACAGACCGCGCAAGGATGAGTACATGTATTAAATGAAAATCGTATCACTAGATAGTACTCAATTTGCTCTTCAATTCTAACTCCAACAAGCCATGAACAGTAGCCGCCAGTTTGAAATTAGAATCTCTGGTCGAAGGCGCCTCTGGTTTTTTCCTTTCTGCAGTTGCTGATCTCTGATATGCGCCCTCCCCTCGCTTCTCTGGTTTTTCATCACTTTCCCGCAAGGAAATCGGCGCACCCCCACTTTTGCAGCTATCTTCACGTATTTCCCAGTTCAAAAAAAACTCCTGCGCCACCTTTCTTTTTACATTATTTTTGGATATTTCTTCTTTTGCTGCCACGCAAGCTGTCCTCATAAGCTTCAATACATATGATTCTTTTGCTGCCACGCATCATAAAATGACCATACTCAGGATTATAATTATAGGGTCGCCAACACATGATAGGTGGAACCTTCGGATTATCAATCCATGCTTTCTTGATTTCTACAACCAAATGATTGAATTGAAAAAGATACCTTGCATTTTTCATAGCAGCCACGCAGACCATGTATATAACTGAGTGTTTCCAACTTACCCATGAGGTCTGAGTAACAGCAGAACCATCACCACCACACTCACAAGAGTCATTTTGAAATAGCTCTCACTAGCATAGCTGCCACTAGGTTCACCATCCATGGGCATGAAGATATTATTGAAGGGATCATTCTGCCTATGAGGATACACAAGAACTTTGAATGTGTGCAGTATCTTATTAAAGTTCTTCTTGTTTTGCTCATTCCATGATATCTCCAAAGGGTATTCTTCAAAACCAATCCTCATATCATACATGCTCTCACATTTCCATACATGTTGAGAGGGGTGTTCCCTATTGCAAGATCTACCATAAGCATAAGGCTCCATATTTCACACCACACTCATATTCAAAAGCTTCGAGACCTGACTCAGCCTCAGCTCGTCTTATTGAACCTCATTTACAATATGAACATATGTACATGGGGCATCATATAATGACTCGTCATAGCACTTAATCCTATGCATCTAGATTTGTATTTGATAGTCTCATATGCATGGTTTCACACCATAGACGTGCCATGACACGACAACGCGTACCCCTATTTGTGTACACGCCTCTGTATATGTGTGAACAGTCCCTAAAAGGGCCAAGTGTGTTAGTGTATGCGAACCAACCCTTGGGTGTGGATAAGATGAGTGTGCCATGTGTCACACTTGTCTACTATCTGTGTGTGTGATTAACTTGAGTCAAAAGATAAGCCTTACAACCTTTAAAAGCAAGCACTTGGTGTAAGTGTTAATACAACTAATCAAGAAACTATTGAGTCGTACAATACTCTCTCTCTCTAGCACTCTACACACACGGTAGCCATGATGGAAAATTTTCACCCTCCTTAGCTTAAGTGTGTACAAACCTAACCTTAAGCTTCACAAAAGGTATCAGAGTAGGTTATGTTTAAGGGTTTTGTTGTGTGTTGTGACTCCTTCTGCTCACTACCGACTGCCTACTCTACGTGCACACCACTAGTCTTACTGATGTGTGCTAGCACCTACTTTGGCTAATGTAGCTCATGTTGTATGCCATGGAGAGCCAACACAATATTGGCCAATGAAAGAACATCCCTTGCCTCTAGTTTCCAATAGCACTACAAGACAATGCTGCCATACACGCGTTTCATACACGCGATAAATTACGAGCGCGTGTATGGTCGCGCCTGTATTTGAATAGAATCGGGCGTGTGTATTTTATCATTTAAGTTCGCGTGTATATTTGCATTTATCAACGCGTGTATAAACGTGTTTATATACACGCAGTAATACACGCATCTATACACGCTACCTTACACGGATTAATACACGCTACCTTACACGGATTAATACACGCTACCATACACGGATTAATACACGCCACTATACACGGATTAATACACGCATGGTAAAGAAAAACTGAAAAAAAACTGAAGAAAAACTGAATTCCTTTACAAAATTAAGAACTATTTTCTTTAAACCATCTCATAGTACATTACAATATACATCATTACACAATCCCACTACATACATTTACAACAATGAAATATATTCAAAAATAAATCATGCATATGAGATGATAGAAATGTCATCAATTTAGAACGTACAGTGACGGATTGGTTAGGGTTCGATCTCATCTTCAATAAGATCCATCCTTGCCAAACGATCAACATCAATATCCATTTGATCAATTTGTAAGGCTACGATTAAATTTATTCCACTATCGATATTGTGTACTCCATTGATAATGGTATCGATGTCCTGATCATCCTCATCAACATCACCATCATCCTCAATGGTAGGGTCATTCTCATGATCATGAGAAATGGCATGCTCATCCTCATTATCATGATCATCTCTTATTTCTTGATCATCGATCACAACATCTTCATTGGCATGTTCGACATCATCTTCATTGCGGCTTGTTACATCCTCCATATGCACCATATCAGTGAATATATTATACATCACTTTGGAACGTGGTGCAATAGGGATGACGTACCACCATTTAATATCATGCACCATTGGTAGATAGATAACCTACTCAAATACACATAGTACAGTAATTAATTAGCATATCAAAAGTCAAGGGGTACGCGAGCTTAGATATATATGTACATGAAACACATTAGTAAAAAAATGCATACCTGCTCACATTGTTGTGGCAATACGAGCCTATCTTTCTTTGTTTGCCAAAACTTTGTAGAGTCAATAGTTACATAGCCACTTGCATGGCGTTTTATCGTTGCATCAGGCCCTTTTTCCACCACGCTCATTTGCCATTTGACATCCAAAACATACACAAAGAAGCGACGAAAGTCAAGCCTAAATATGTCTTGGATTATGCCACAATAATCATCCATTTTTCTATTAGCTCCCTCAAAGCTACTAATGACACCGCAATCTTGTGTATTTCTCTTTTCATCAATTCTTTGTGTTCGAAAATGCTTGCCTTCACACCATATAGCATTGAACATAGTGCACTGGACCAAAATAGAAGCAATATTTGTGTAAGCAATGTGAATAAATATTAAAAGCAAATCACTTACAACTAATGCAAAACATTAGTTCTATGTACCTTTAACATGCATCCTCGTGCATACTCCCATTCTTCCGCCGTGATATGCAGCCCCTCGTCGCTCTCTGCTCTCTCCATTTCCTCATGCAACCAATGAACATGGATATCATTCGGAAGTGTTGCTAGATGCTTAGGGTACGCCTTCCGAGAGCCATGTTGCCTCCGAAAGAGAGCTCTTTCTGCTTGCCTTTTTGTCTTTGCATCCTCATATCTTGTAACCCATCTGCTCATCACATCACTATTAAGGATACAAGTGAAATTGAGATCATCAATCGATGTTCTGTCAATTACTTTACTCTGTCCTTTTCCTTGAGGCACAATAGAGGTCATCCTCAAGTCCTCTTCATTGCTCCATAGTCGTGGCAAAGAGCTGTCCACCTAACCAAGAAATTCTGAAATATATACAAGAGACTCTTGTATCAACCAACCCTCGGCCATGCTTCCTTCAGGCCTTGCACTTTGCCTCACAAAGTCTTTTAAGGTCTTCATGAAGCGCTCTAGGAAGAACATCCAACGTGCATGCACAGTACCACATAAAGCGATTTCGTCCACTAAATGCACAATGAGATGTAGTTGACTTGTGAGAATGGTTCGCGGAAAAGTCTCCTCTACCAAACAAACCACCTCCACTGCCATAACACGCGCATCATCCAACGTGGCTGGATCAATTGCTTTGGAACTAACATATCTGAAAAATAAATAAATAGTACGTTATACCTCATGCACGTTCATTTTGCAAGGTATAATGAAGGGTGATCTGACATGGGTTTTACATACCTCACAAGCTCGCCCATCTTATAAATACATTTTTTCAAACTCTTATTTACACAATGGTCGATGCTAGTAGGTAGTATGAACTGCGCACATAAGAGCACATGTATGTATGGTTTATGGCATTACAAAATTTAATTTCAACGTACAAGACTTGGAAAACACTCACTTGAAGCATCTTGTGCCAATCGTGGGACTTCAACCCATATAGTTGCTCAACGCCTCTTTTCTTAGTGGTTGTAAAGGCTCCCTTCAATGATCTCATGCATCCAGTGGGAGTACGCAAAGTGGTGATGGCCTGCTTTACCTGCTTCTCCTCTTTCTTTGATATAATCCATGGTGCAGGCGGAAGACGAACGTGCCCACCCACCTCTCGTGGCCAAGCTTGATGCATACGTCCTGCGACCCGCAAGTCCTCACGTACGCTAACATTGTCTCGTTTACCAATAATATGTTCCCAAATACCAGATCCCACATTCTTGAAGATGTGCATGGGATCAAGAAGATGGTTGATCTTAAGATGGGTCCAATATGGCAGCCGAAAAAAAATGGAGTACCTACACAAGGGATTGCTCTATGTGACCTTTAATCCAATTAGAGACTACACAAAACAAGATTGAAAAAACATTACTATACCTGTTCATGCCATCTGGAGGAAGAATAGTTGTAGACTCCCAAATACGCTTCCAATCTTTTGCACGAAGTGTTTGTGGAGGAATGTTACTCTTACTAGCAACATATTTAGGATGATCTGAGGGGAGAAATTGATGATGATTATCGAATATGGTCTTACACAAACCGTCAACATACTCATGTACTAAGACGAAGGGCCACAAACAGGACATGCATGTTTACCCGATGTTTTCAAACCTGTTAAAATATAAATAAAAGTTAGAATAATAAAGTCAATATGTATAATTAATATATATAGCCAATAGTATTAGAGTAGGGAGGTTATTAGAATTCTTACCAGAACAATCGCTGTATCCTGGAAAGTCATGCATTGTCCACATCAACACTGCTTTTAAGTCGAAGTGTCGAGAGGAGGGAGGCCTACTAATGTCCACCACCGCAACACCTCTCCATAGTTCCTCCAACTCATCAATCAATGGTTCAAGATAAACATCCATATGCTTGACTTTATGTTTCCCTGGAATTAGAAGGGATAACATAAGATGTCCCTTCTTGATCGCCATTGATGATGGAAGGTTGTAATTCACCAACACAACTGGCCACACGCTGTATGCGGTGCTTTTGAAACCAAATGGATTCACTCCATCCATACCTAGGCCAAGTCTCAAGTTTCTGGGTTCTGTTTTAAAGTTGGGCCACTCATCTTCAATATGCTTCCAAGCAGGAGTGTCTGCGGGAATTCTCCACATGCCATCATCCGATCGATGTGAGGAATGCCATGACATGAGCTCTGCTATGGATTTGCACTTGAACATGTGTTTGATGCGAGGAATTATAGGAAAGTGTCGCAAGACTTTACGAGGTACATCAAAACTCTTCATATCTGTTCTATACCTTGCTGTTATATGTACATTATGTGTGCTATATTATATACACATTATGTGTGCATATACTAGGAGGCTAATCCACATTAGGCTTGTGAGCATGGGAGCATGGGAACAAGCTCTAGTGGAGCATGGGTTAGGACTAACCTTAAGGTTTAAGGTTAGGGTCAGGCATCCAAGGGTCACACATGAGGAATGGAAAGTCAAGAGTCACTTGAGGGCCCTCCTATATAATAGGGGCATGGGGCACACTCAAGGGGGGCTTGGAGGTTTGGGCTCCATGAGGCCAAGGCTATGTTATGCTCTCTTTGTAGAGGTTCATATCTATTCACCTACCATTTCACACTATAGCTATATGCTATTGGATTGTGTTATACCTCTTGATGGTATGGGACATCAAGGTAGAGGTATGATGTATTTCATTCATTATTCATGTGTGCATCCCTTGGGCTCGGGGGTGGTTGGGTGGTTGAGTTTATGCCTGATTTATGCATGTTTTATGCATAACAATTATCTAGAGAGATCTTAGGGTTTTAACAGTGGTATCAGAGCAATCTCTATTTAATTGTTGATTTTTTTTAGTAAATTTTAATATTTACTAATAAAATGTTATCTTTTGTTGATTTGCGTTGATGAATTGCACGTGGATCATCGATATGGTGATTGGAACGTATGTAAAGTTCTACAATTCAATGGACGAATCGACGTTGCGGGGGAATACCGTGAGTTAATGCTATTTTTTCCTATTTTTTATGGTTAAAATCAAGCATTAATGGATTTTTTTTACAAAAATACCATAAAGTTTATGGTGGATATTTTTGTAGGATGGATTCCCTGAATTTCTAGAAATTTTAGAAATTTTTTTCTAGTTTTTTAGGAATTTTTTGAGCATTTTTATGATTAAAAATATATTTTTATACATTTTTGCGGGTTTTTTTCGCGGGAATACGATCAAATTTCTGTCAATTTCTACTGAAATTCAGTAGGGGACAGCGTGTTGATGCATGAGATGCTCTCCCGTGTGCGTGGGGTTCCTCCGCCTCTCAAATCTGATTTTTCTTTCTCTTTTTCGGCTGAAAATTCTCTTAAAAATGAATTTTTTAAAACATTAATCATAATTAATGTTAATTATGATTAAGGGTTTAATTAAAAAAGCTTAATTAAAGATTAAGCTAATCTCTGATTAACAGAGAAGGGTGGAGAAAGAGAATGGAAAGGAGGTGAAGGAGAGAAAAGAGGGGAGAAGAAGGTGAGGAGGGAGTTTCACTCCCTTCATCTCTGTCTTTCGCGCAGGCGACGGGAGGGGGGGCTGCGCTGCAGTCGGGCGAAAAAAATCGCCCCCCCCTTTAAAAAAATCAAGTTGGCTATAAGCCATAAAGGTTATTTTTTTCTTTTTTTTTTCATTTTTTTAAAAAAATGAGTTTTTTATTTTTAAAAAAAAGCTTTTGGAGATTTTTCAAGAAAAAAGCTTGGAAAAAAAGCCTGAAAATTACTGAAAAATTTGGGATTTGAGGAAAAAAATCCATGAAAATTTTCTGGAAATTTCTTATTGAAAAATTTTGGCTTTTCATCTTCCGGAAAACCTTTGGCTTTCCGTTTTCCCGAAACCTTTTGGCTTTCCGAATTCCGGAAAAACTTTTGACCTTCCGTATTCCGGAAACCTTTGACCTTTCACATTCCGATTTTTTTTGTCTTTTCATTTTCCTAAAACTTTTGGCTTTCCGTATTCCGGGAAAACCGTTGGAATTCCGAAATTTTTTGACCGTTCGTATTCTAAATGCGTTCGGGGTTGATTAAAAATTTCAAAAAATTCTTGAAAATTAGTGGAAAATTAGACAAAGGTTATTTTAAATTTTGGAAAAATGTGGGGTTGGTGTTTGGCATGTGGTGTGTCCATTCGGGCGCCTGTGACCATTCAAATTCTTTTAAAAATATATTTTTTGACCCAGAAAATTAGAAAAATCCATTAAAATTAAAAATTTTCATTGGATTTGAGAATTGTCGGGCGAAATTGGAAATTTCGTGAACGATGGGATTCTCAGGGAAAATTAGGAATATTTTAGATATTATATTTAGAAATCCTAAAAATTGATATTTTTAAAATATCAATGATATTTTGGCAAATTAAATTGCTAAAAAATTTTCTGGAAAAATATAGGTTTGGAATGCCATGAGATAGGTTTGGTGGAATTCAAAATTATTATATTTTGAGACCCTATAAATTAGGGAAAATTAGAAAAAAATCATGATAATTCTTTTTCTCGAGAATTTAATCTTTTCAAGGGTTATTTAATGTTGAAGTACGTTTTCTCGTGCTGACATTAGATAGATGCGGGTTATTCGCATATTTTATTAATACGATTATACCTCGTATTAATGGATATTTATGTTTGGATTAATTCTAAACGATGTATTCATGATTTTTTACCATTGTTTAGCCATTCTTTTTGGACGTGTTCCTTAATTTCTTTTGATGGCTATAATTTTCGTTCAAAGTGTGTTTCACCTTTGACATTTTTCCATGATAATTTATTTTGGCACTTATTAAAGTGTGGATTGTGCTTAATTTCTTAAGCCTAAGATAAACTCTATCATGGGTTAGTTGATCGGTTTGTTTTGGTGGATTTTTATTGGATATTTTTCAAGTTTTATATGTACTCATCAGGTTCTGCCTAAATCACTTATGTCTAGGGTTTTTTTTATTGAGTGCTACACACGTGTTTCACTTTCTTACTTTGGAGTTTTATTTGAACAACACAACGTTCATATACTCTGGATTGATGAGTTGGCCACCAATTTTAATGCTTCTTTTGGCATGATTAATGTCCATTAGATGGTATGCATTGATTCTTATGATCAACTATGGTTTTTATGGATTGGAGTAGCTTCTATGCTTTCATCCATGGTTTTATAAGGATCTTTTGATCTTTTGAATAATTACATGTGCTTTGAAGGTAGCATTTGCCTTCGTTTTTTACACGTAATTTTGGAGTATATTTTTTGTACTCTTGTATATGTTCCAACTCAGATACCTAGTTGCTAATATATCTAGGTGAGTTATTTTTCTACCCTAACTTTATTGTGTTTTGGGTAGTTATCATTAGAAAGGCGCCAATTATCCAATTTCTTTTCTAATGATATACTCAGAAGGATTTATTCCTTGATGTAGTCTCAAGTATATAGAGACAAGTTTAGTATGTGAAAGTCTGGATAAGGCCATCTTATTCCTTTTATACAGGATTTTATTCATATTTTCTAGACAGCATACTAGGGAGTTTCAAATTGTTAAGGTATGTATGGGTGGTATCATGGTGGTATGGGACGCTAGGGATCCCTCACATATATTATCTTATGGGATAATTTGGACTCAAGATTGTTACTTTGCTTACATCACTTAGCATGTTGACCTCAACATTCATAGACAATCTTATTTTCTAAATTCACTAGAAGTTATACTGTGGGCATTCTCTAGATAAATTTCTTTTATCTATAGCCTGCATGTTTTGATGAGGGTAATCTCGTCGGCATTTTCACTTGTTGAAATCTCTTTCTTTAGAGTTCAAACAAGTTTATCTTGTTGTGTTCGGATAAGGAAATTTGGATTCTTCCTTTGTTGGCATTTCTTTCTTTAGTTCCGTACTTTAGGTGATTTACACAATCAACCTGATAGGTTTACAGATGGACATATGTGTCTCATCGAGACGTTGATGATTCTCTATGTTGATATGGATAACTCGAGACGTTGATTATTTCATATGCAGATGTGGATATGTCGGGGCGCCGATGAATCCCTGGTTTCTACTGTTATAATGCCATATTTTCCTACTTTATTCCGAATGGTTTACAACGAGGAAGTTACTTTGAATGTGAATTGTTCTGATCATTCGCAGTAGTCTGATGGGCAAACAGAGTGTATGAATCAGATTGTAGAGGATATGCTTCGTGCATGTCTCTAGAAAAACATCATATTGGGAAATATCTTCCAATGATGGAATTTGCCTATAACAGTTCTAAATTTACGGCTATTATTTTAGTCTGTGCATACTTATGTATGGGAATCAACTTAGGGCACCTATTGATGTCAGTCTTAAGGACATCGAGCTTGATGCATCGAGAGATTTCTTGCGAGATATGTAGGAAATTCTGACCGAAGCTCGGGATTCTATCAGGAGTGCTCATGATAGGGCACGATTTTATGCTGATAGGAGATGCTTATCTTGGTCTTTTGAACCAGGAGCGTTGGTTTATTTTAATGTTCCTAAAGATTTTCAGACTTTGTCAATGGAAAAATGCTCGAATTTATCTCCTAGATATTGTGGTCCATTTCGAGTTATATATCGGATTGGCACGGTTGCGTATGAACTAAAACTATCTCCAATTGTTAGAGTTCATCCAGTCTTTCATATCGATAGATTGAAAGGGAAACTGGGAGGTGAGGATGACACAGTCACTCCTCAAGAACTCGTTGAAGTCGATGAATTATCCTATGTTCCACATTAACCTGATAAGGTACTTGAATTCAGGGAAAGAAAACTTTGTAGTTAACTAATTATGATGAAAATCACACTTTTAATATAAAAAAATATCTTTTATGCATATATTTATGCATACAAATCATTTATGATGAAAATCACTCTTTTAATATAAAAGAATTTCTTTTATGCATCCATTTATGCATAAAAATTGTTTATGATGAAAATCACACTTTTAATATAAGAAAATATCTTTTATGCATACAAATCATTTATGATGAAAATCACTCTTTTAATATAAAAAATATATCTTTTATACATATATTTATGCATACAAATCATTTTATGATGAAAATATGCTTCCTTCTATACATAGAATTTAATTCTAAAGAAAGGAGTATTTTTTTTAATAAAATATTTTTAGTATGCATTTTTCTATACCTAGGATGAAAAATAACACTTTAAGAATACATATACGATGGGAATTACTCTTTTTGAATAAAAAAGTAAAACTTATTTTTCACAATTTTTGAAAAATTTTGCCATAACCTCCTTTGTATGGCTGACCATTTTTCAATTTTTAACTCTCTAAAATTAATTAGAAGTTCACCAAGAGTATTTAAATCATTCTAATGTAAACATGTTCTACTTTATCAAAGAGAAACATTATGAAAAACTTGATTTTATCCATTAATCATTCATCTAGGATAAGAATGGTTGGATTTACTAAAGAAGAGAAGGAAATGCTTTTTTTCAATGAGGCATAACATCATATTCAATTTAGAGAAGACAAAAATAATAATAAAAACCATAAAATGAATAGAAAAGAGAAGAATCTCCAACTTACGAAGGAATTTGAGAGCTTTTCTTTGGCTTGACGGTTTGAGGGTTCTACTCTTGTTTGAAACAAGAGTGGCCACCAATCTTTAGAAGAGGGAAGGTCAAAAAACTAATGAATTATGAGTAAATTCACAGTTTTCTGGCTCTTGGGAGAAGTAGGGTAACAGTGCAAAAACACTATTAAGCTTCAACAAAGGGGAAAGGCTTCTATTTATAGGAAAAAGTGAGCTTCTAACCAAGCCAACTGATTCTAGAATTTTCCAGATCAGTTTGGTCAATTTTTGACCATTTTTGGGTCAGTTTAGTCCACTTTTTGGATCTAGTTGAAACAGGAGAGAGGAGAGATAAAAATATCTCATTATTTGGGAGTTTAAAACTCTCCCACACGTGAAATAGGCGCCTCCTTCATGAGGGGAATTCTCCCATACTGAGGCATCAAAAATGCATCATTTCATCTAAATATCTCTCTTTTTTAACTATTAACCTTGTCCTTAGTCAACTCTTCATCTTATGTGAGTATTTACTCATTTTTGGGAGATTTTCCTTTTATTCTTCTATTTATCTCCTCCCTACATTGGATGAATCTTATTGGTCCATAGGAATCTTAATTTAAAATTTTTTGAAAATCTGGACCCCTAGGATAATGCCTCTTAAACAAATTATACTTAATTTCTAATGCACCTTCTGAAAATCTTCTTGAACTTCTGTTTCAGGGGAACTTATTTTAATAAGATGAGATATTTTTCTTTCCAAAAATATTTAAAAACTGAATTATCACTCTCTAGAAGATTTTCTCTCTCTAGGCCAAAACTGGTAGAAACAAGATCTTTTATATTTCTGAAGAGGGATTTGACTATAGGGGAAGATACTGGACATCCTAAGAGGTTGGGGAGGAATCTTACATTCTACCCCACTTAAAAAATGCGAGATGTCCTCATCTCGCAAGTGGAGTATGATCTCTTTCATCTTCTTCTTCTTCAATCACTTCCAGCGTTACTGCCTTGGAAGTGGACGGCCGATTTTGGAACAACTCTCTTTGACTTCCCCTATTCTGAGGTGGAGGTCTTGCATTACTTTGGATTGAAACTGCAGGTTGGATAGAGGGTTTGGATAGAGGGTCTACCTCTGGGACGTCCCTGATTTTGGCGGATAGAACCCTGATTACTCTGAAAGGAAGGGGCTGGAGTCTGGAATCTTGATCCCTGATTTCCCTGCCCTAAAAACCTTGATCCAAAAGGAGTTGGGCAATCCATATTGCGATGTCCAAATCCTTGACAGTTATAGCATTGCACTCTCTTATTCAAGGGTGGAACTTTTGAAGTTGAATTCCAGGGGATTGAGTTTCGGGAAAAGGACATTTCTTCCATTCTGAAACTTCCCATATCCTGGGTTTGACCCTGATATCTCTTAGGCGGAGGAAGGTTGGAATCACCTTCTGGGAATAAAAACCTTTTAAAAGGTGATGGTGCTCGCTTTCGCGGGACTTTGACATCAAAGGCTTTGGCGAAATCCTTCACCATTCTTACTACTTCGGCCATTAAGATAGGTTTGGCATTCTTAACTAAAGTATCCAATGGCTCGTTCATTCCCTGAATGAACCTGGCCATCAGCTGCTCTTCATCCAATTGAGGGGAATATTTAAGGAGAAGGGCAAAAGCCTGATGGTACTCGTCAATTGTCTGGTTTTCCTGCTTTAGTTCCAAGAACTCATTCATCTTAGTTTCAAGAAATCCTGGGGGACAAAACCTCTTTCTGAGGTAAGCCTTGAGATCGGTCCAAGTTTGGGTATTTCGGTCGAGATGGTTTGTCTCGCAGTGATTCCTCCACGCAACCTTGGCCGTTTTCACAGTCTTCAACCTGGCGGGAGCCATCTTGCTTCTCTCATTGTAGCTTGTTACATCAAAATATTCCTCCATGGCCTCAATCAACTTTTCTACAACTTCACCTAACTGTTCCCCTGCACCCTTGAAGGGACCAGGCTGCGAACTATGAAGAGTTTTACGAACATCCAGGTCAAGCTCTTCTTCATCAAGTTGGGGGTTAACATTTCTACCGACGACGACCTCGATCCATGTTCCTATCAATACGAAAATTCTTGTTAAGTTTCTTTATTTATGATTCAATCTGATTTTTGATTCAACCGATTCTGGGGTTCTTTAAATAGGTCGGCTCCCTACATAATCATGGGATAAAGATACTCATATAGAATGCATTATCAGATAACAATCCATTTAGAATATCTCATTCATATCTGTAACACAATAATGGTCCATCAAACTGAATTTTTCCATCTGAACGGTCCACTCACACTTTTAATATAAAAATATCTTTTATGTATATGTTTATGCATAAAAATCATTTATGATGAAAATCACTCTTTTAATATAAAAGAATTCTTTTTTGCATCTAAGCATAAAATCCAATTATGATGAAAATCACACTTTTAATATAAAAAAATATCTTTTATACATATATTTATGCATACAAATCATTTATGATGAAAATCACTCTTTTAAAAGAATTTCTTTTATGCATCCATTTATGCATAAAAATTGTTTATGATGAAAATCACACTTTTAATATAAGAAAATATCTTTTATGCATACAAATCATTTATGATGAAAATCACTCTTTTAATATAAAAAATATATCTTTTATGCATACAAATCATTTATGATGAAAATCGCTCTTTTATGATCAAAATAAAAAATTTCAATATGCTTCCTTCTATACATAGAATTTAATTCTAAAGAAAGGAACATTTTTTTTATAAAATATTTTTAGTATGCATTTTTCTATACCTAGGATGAAAAATAACACTAAGAATACATATACGATGGGAATTACTCTTTTTGAATAAAAAAGTAAAACTTATTTTTCACAATTTTAGAAAAATTTCGCCATAACCTCCTTTGTATGGCTGACCATTTTTTAATTTTTAACTCTCTAAAATTAATTAGAAGTTCACCAAGAGTATTTGAATCATTCTAATGTAACACATTTTTGTGTTGTGGGGGTCTTCTACATTGTTGGTCTCTTGTCATTGTGTCGGAAAGTGGTGAGAGTTTCAACATCTCATGTGCTGATTGCATTAGTTGCAAAGTATAAACTGGTTCTTGGCATTAGTTGCTCTATTACAACATGTGTTACCTCATTAGTGTGCATGCTTGAGTAGCAAAGGGAAGAACAATCCTTGAGTAATCTCCTAGTAATGTTCATTACTTTGTGTAAGCTTAATCTCATCATTATCTAGCTTAACAAGGTCGCATTGTTAAGATTAAGAGAGGGGGATTCACCATCTAGGGCCACACCATTGTGGGTGTGACGACCAAACGAGAGAGAGAGAGAGAGAGAGAGAGAGAGAGAGAGAGAGAGAGAGAGAGCTTTTCACTCTTGAGAGAAGAGTGCAAGGTGGATTGGATCATTGGATCCTCTCAAGCATTGGAAAGAGAAGATCTACTTCAACAAACTCACTTAAAATTCATTGATGGAACATCAAGGTATTATATACTATTTTTGTTCCTAAGTAAAAAATAGTGAAAATAAATCAAATTGGAGCACTCCATTGTGGGTGTGTGGGGATTTTCTCCATAGCATCTCTTAGGGCTTCTATATCCTAGTTCAGGGCAATAAGAACCCTACATATTCTCTACCAAATCAGCTCAGAACCAGTCACCTAGACCTCAGCAAATGACAGAGGGTCCAAAGCTCTATTAAGTAGAGAAGAAGGTACTTTTTGAGGCCTTCAATTCCCCAAAAAATGCAGCATACAAGGTGGGTTTCCTTGAGGTATCAGTGATTCCATCTATGGTGATCACACTCAGTAGTACCAGAGGAGCTCAAAATCACCGGCTGTGTGCATGTCTTGGAGTATTTCCTATAGACTAATCTACTACCCCTTCTACGAAAAATAAAGGCTAATTGGTGTTTCAAAGAGCACCTAATTTAGTGATCCTGACTGCAAGTTGGTAGCAAGTCCTCTACAGCCCCTTCCAACAATAAATCCGTATAGATCCTCCATGATTTAAGGAGGATCACACATCCTTTATTTGCTCACCTTTCCTCCTTATTCCTAGGAGCGAAAGTTCAAAAATTCAAAAATAATCATGGTAATTCAAGATTCATAATGGGTAAGGTGTAAAAGGAATTTTCTAATAGCCTCATTAAGCCTAACTACACCATCCTTAGTGGCATTGCACATCTTTGTGATAAACATTTTGTATCATGCTCTCACATTATAAAGAGCATATTCCATCTTTTTGAGTGAAAGCACATCATGCCTAGGTATCTCCATACTCCAACCAAGGCACAGCTAAAAGCATCAAAAAATTCTCATAAAATCAAAAAGGAAAGAACTCTGCCACACTACTATTACCTTGCCCAATCTCTCAACCTCTTAGAATTTATGTGTGTTCACGTGTATCTATTTGGGAAAGGACAAATAGATGCATGTGTGTTCACATCTATTTGGGGAAGGATAATTTTGATTTCGTAGTGTGTGATTGTATCTAAATTGAGTCTATCTTGTTACACCTCTCTGTGTGAGAACATACTCTTGTAAAAGGATCATTTTACTAATAAAGGATTCCTCTATCACTCAGTGTGAGTTGTGACAATTATCACTCAGTGTGAGTTGTGATATAGTGTTCACCATGTCCAGTTCATCAAGTCATCACTATAGGCACTACTTTAGAAAAGTTTGAGAAGTTTGATGGTTCAAATTACCATACACGGAGTATTAAAATGCAAATGGGATTGGTAGATCAGGAACTCTGGGCTATAGTCAATGGCTTAGAGAAGAAACCTTCCAGAGATCCTGACAGTATCAATAAGTGGGTAAGCAATGATTCAACAGCTTTATCCTTCATTATCTATGGATTAGCAGATAATGATTCAAAATCTTTATCCTTCATTATCTATGGATTAGTAGATAATCATATCCATCAAGTGAGCTCCTCCAAGAGCTCTCATGACACATGGTCTCATCTAAAATCTATATCTGGCCAGGTTAATGTAGCAGCACGAATGCTTCTCTGTAAGAAACTTTATAGGCGGCTTGAGATGGATGACAATGAAATTGTAGCTAACCATGTGAATAATGTCAGGAGCTTTATTGAGATCAACTCAGTGGAGCTAGAGTGACAATCGATTAAGAGGAAGCAATTTTTATTTTACTTGTTTTTGCCAGCATGCCCCATGTATATGAGCATTGTGTATCTACACTAGCCAACCAAACCAACATTACCCTGGCATTAGTAGGTAGCTTTGTCCTTGATCCTTAAGGAAACCAGAATGCAGCAAAAAGACTTCCAAGGAGTCCACATCATCAGCTCAGGTGGAATCGACTCTCATCATGGATGAGAAGAAGAAGAAGAAGTTCCTTTAAACTTGTTATTTACTGCAAGAAGAAGGGACATGAAGCCAAAGTGTGTTTCAAACAAAAGTGGGACGAGGAGAGAAAGAAGAAAGAAGACAAGAAATCCGGAAGCAGTCATCATGAGGCCAATGTGGCCACTAGTGAGATAACCTTTTCTAAAGCTTGGTGCTCCTTACATTGTTAAAAGTCTGTGTGACATTCATTTTCTCTTAGTGATATCTTAGCGAATTGTTTTTTTCCTTAGTGGTAGATCTGATCCAAGAACACTTTGCATGGTATGGATGCTTGATCAAGAGAAGGTGTTGAGATTTGTGTGATCTAGCGTCTATTAGCATTAGTCCTTAGTGGATAGATATTGTGTGCACCTTAGTAATAGATATCCTAAGGTCATTTGGTCTCTAATTACCATGGTTTAGAGGTGTAGGCATGGTAGGTGGTTCTCTTGCTGTAGGAGTCACTTTATGGTGAGATTGGTGAGATAATTAGGGATGGTGGAGATAATCTAGGGAGCTCACACATTTTCCTCTTAGTTCTCTATATAAACAAGGTCCTACACTCTTTGGTGTTAGAGAGAGGAGCCTTTGTAAATTCTTTGTTCAAGCTACCATATATTGGCAATATACTTGGTGGATCCTTTGTGGGCATAAGGCTTTCTCCTCATGCATTAAGGTAATCTTTGTGTTATTCATGTTTATCATTTGATTCATGGTCTTTATTGGTTAATCCATCACATGCTAAGTGCATCTACATTGCTTACGTGCATTGATGAGTTTGGTTATGCTTTACTATCTTTTTGATTAGCAATTCTAGCATTCCACTCTCATCTCCTATTTCTTAACACTACAAGCTATGGTGCATCATTGCAAAACATCTGGATCCTCCTCCTAGAGGTGCCCTCACTAGGGACTACGGGCCGCAAGGAATAAGAGAGTCAAGCGAGGGTAGCCTCTAGCTTGTCAATACTCAACATAGAATACTCTCCCATGCCCTCCTCTATCTCCTCTCTACTCAAACCTAGACTCCGCAATACTCTCTTGATTGCTATCAAGAGACCTGACTTCCCAGAGTCCGCCACCATGGATGTCTATACATGCACTCACAATCTAAAGGAGATCATATCTAAATCTATAAGAATACACTCACAATCCACTAGTACATATATGCAAGATAAAAAATGCACATAATCACCATCATCACATTATAAGTAAAATACTCAAATACGACTCCAAATGCCACCAACAACGGGGCAACAAAAATAACATAATGTATCTCTAAACAACATAATATCATACTATCAGATATAAAGCCAATAGTTCCATTAAACTATAGAAACAGTATATTATAAAAGAGTACTTTAAACTCAATAGTTTCTAAACATTCTATTGAGCCCACTACACTATATTAGCGAGCTCAACACGAGCTCTTGTTTCTTGAGTGGAATTGATTAGCTGAATTTGTTTCCACTCAGTGATGGCCTCTAAAAGATTTGTCTACTCTTTATTCACATCAGCTAGAGTTGTCCCACCACACACGTGTGCCATGAACAAGGTCTACAATATATTGTTTTCTAAGAAGTGATGTGAGGTAAGCATTGTTATTATCTTCATATGTGCAGAGAAAAAGCATATCATTGACAATCTTTATCAATGTCTCGGGTCTTGCCACCATTGAATATAAACTTGTCCAAATTAATTACTTTGATTGAGCATTGATGGATTTTCCCACACAATAAACTATGACCAGTAAGTTGCACTACTCTTGCACCTTATTGCTCTCTCTCTCTCTCTCTCTCTCTCTCTCTCTCTCTCTCTCTCTCTCTCTCTCTCTCTCTCTCTCTCTCTCACACACACACACACACACACATATACATTCAAATAAGTGCCCATGTGTCCATGGTGCCATGATGATCTACTCCAATGCTAATGTAAGCCTTGATTCTTATGCTGGCTATGTTCTATGGAAGGGTGATTCTCTAAATGAAATCATGGGTTTAGCTTATATGAAAGCAATATCGAAATCTCCCAATCATCTACTTGTGATTCCTGAGGACCAACCTTTCTTCCCAAATGTTGATTCTCCTTACTCTGATCTGGACCACACTGGGGATGGGACTTCTTACTCACTGGAGAGACAACCTGTATGAGTTGGCTAGCTAGGAGGGGCCCACTTTTGGTACTAGTGGATCAGGTCTTATCTGGTGGTGGCCGGTCGACTAGGATAAACCTAGTCATGGGCCCATTTTGGGGGCTGTCGACGGCCTATTTCTACATATATTTAGAAACAGGCCATATATTTAGGGCATTCCCCCCCCACACATTCTATACCAGCTATCTTGTGTATATTGCAGAGTTTACACCACTTCTCCTCTCTTGCACTTCTGCGTTTTGATGCTCTCATATTTATATCTCATTTTTGTTGCACATTCCGACATGGTATTAGATCCCCAGGTGGCTAGAGATGGTGAGAGCTTGTGGGGCTACTATACTTGGTGATAATTGGAGCGTGTTTAGGCCGTACGGGATGTGGAGAAGCGGGTAGAAGGCAAGTAGAAGATGGGCATCATTGCTAGACAGCCACCTTGAAAGACAGTGTAGCCTCTTCTGCATTTTTTTTTCCCACCCTCCCTACCTTCACAAGACCACGTGTGAACCCCTGAGATGGAAAATATGCTCGACATGGTTGAGAAACCTATGAGCATCCCCACCCTCCCAACTTTCCTAGAGTGGACCAACAGTTGGATGGGAACAACTATGTCCTGAGGTTGGATATTTGCCATAGCAGTAGGTGGTCCTAAGGTTGGAGATTTGCCATAGCAGCATGCAGCTCTACATTTTGTTCGGGTACCAAAGTGGTTGTTGGATACCATTCCAGAGTTTGGTGTGACGGAGTATCCCTCTGAGTGAACCACGGAGGATGGACCTTGAAGATCACACAGAGTTAGTCACAAAATTCAGTTAGAGGAGCATTTCCAAGTAAATTATGCCTTGATATCTCGTATCATTCAGGACAAGGAGCCTTCCTAGGAGACTTGGAAGAAAGCCATGCAAGTGGGACTTGGGAGTTGGTTCTGAGACCATCAAAATGGTGAGTCATTGGTGTCAAGTGGGTCTATAATACCAAGTATAAGTCCCATGGGTCCGTGGACAAGCACAAGGCCAGACTTGTGCCTAAGGGCTATGCTTAGGCAACTAAGCATTGACTATGAGGACACTTTTTCACTAATAGCTAGGATGGCCACAATTCAAACAATTCTTGCCCTTGCCTCTCATCAACAGTGGTTGGTGTATCAATTGAATGTTAAATTTGCGTTCGTGATCAGTTTCTTTGTACATTCACTCATAGCAATATGTAATTTTTGTTTGTGTAGAACCCACAATTAGCGGAATATATGGATTTGGATGTACAACTATTAAGGGCCACAAAAATTAAAAATCTAATAAAAAATATTGGGCAATGAGAGCCTGATGTGCCATTTGCACTTGTGTCCCTCCACAACGGCCAAAACCAATGCCACCCCACTACAGTAGTATTTACAAATCGGCATCCTTATAGGTTTGGTTGACAAAAGTGAGGCGATGTGTCACAAAAGTGAGGCTAAAAATGAGGCTGTGTGTCACAAAAGTGAGGCTAACATTGAGGCTCAGCCTCACAAAAGAAAAATGACACAAGGTTTTTTTAAGTAAAAAAATTCATGATGCATAGCATCAAAATTTAATTTTGATCGTTCACTACAGCGTTCACAAACCACGCACATATTTCATGTTGCCTTCCTTCTCTTAATCCTCTTTCTTCTCTAACTAGTTGCTTCTCTCTCTCTCTCTCTCTCTCTCTCTCTCTCTCTCTCTCTCTCTCTCTCTCTCTCTCTCTCTCTCTCTCACACACACACACACACACACATACATGCGTGCACAAGTCTCCTTTATCATTGGCAAAGAGAGCGTATACAACTATTATAACATTGGCATTATGTAGACAAGAAATACATGTGACATAATGACAATATAGATGATTATCATAATGGAGGTATGATCTTTCAACTACAATAATATGTATGAATTTGAAGAGTAATGCACAAAATCATACAAAAAAATGTATATGTGAGCATCATAATGGAGGTGAACTCTTTCCATTACAAAGAAAAGGATTAGGATGAGTATGGCTAAAAACACAAAGGAGTAGAATGAGTATGGCTTAAAACACAAAGGAGTAGAATGAGTATGGCTCAAAACCCAAAGGATTAGGATGAGTATGGCTCAAAACACAAAAAACTCTCTATACAAGAGAGAAAATAATCCTAAACATCTTGATTATGATCACTAGATGCTTTATGAAAATATTCCATTACAAAGAAAAGGATTAGGATGAGTATGGCTAAAAACACAAAGGATTAGGATGAGTATGGCTAAAAACACAAAGGAGTAGAATGAGTATGGCTCAAAACACAAAGGATTAGGATGAGTATGGCTCAAAACACAAAAAACTCTCTATACAAGAGAGAAAATAATCCTAAACATCTTGATTATGATCACTAGATGCTTTATGAAAATATTCCTCTTGTTGCTCCTCATCCTCCATATGTGTGGGGGTTGTTCACCCACAAGGAGAGAAACCTTACTCTTATGACATGAACCAACAAATTATATAAGACTTAGTCTACATATAGAATACCCTATAAACAAGAAAAAAAATAGTTAATATATAACATGAATCCTAGTTTTTATATGAAATGTGACTCATACATACCTCTTTCCATTATAAATATATGTATTTCTTTTAAAATTAAAACCAAAATCATAAAAAATAGTATCTAACTAATATATAATATAAATGCTAGCTCTATTTAGGTACAAAGGAGTAAGATGAGTATGGCGCAAAACACAAAACACTCTCTATACAAGAGAGCAAATGACCCTAAACGTCTTGATATGATCACTAGATTCTCTATAAAACTCTTCCTCTCCTTGATCCTCGTCCTCTGTATGTTTGGGCTCTTCACCCCATGAGCAGAGAAACCTTGCTTCTATGACATGAACCAAAAAATTATATAAGACTTAGTATACATATAGAATATCGTATAAACAAGAAAAATTATAGTTAACATATAACATGAATCTTAGTTTTTATATAAAACATGACTCATACATACCTCAACTAGTGGATACATCTCATGAAGCAAAATGCACTACCAACCACTTGTACCCATGCTTGTTGAGATATCGAGCTCATCTAGTGAGGCGGTGGCCACTGATGACCCGCCTGGGGGGGATAGGCCCCACACTTACACCACTGGCATGGTTGGTGAGATCTTGGGTGATATGCGGCCAGTGGGATGACAGGCTGTGTGACAGCCATTCTAGAGACTGGCATAGTTATAGCGCCAGCTCATTTAGTCGGGTTTACACTATAGAGAACCCGTGTATGTATTTGGTTGAGTACCTTTCATATTGTGTGTACTCTTATCTTGTATATGGTGTGTTGAGTGTTGAGTAGAGAAGAAGAAGATTTTTAGCCTCTCACCTTGTGTGTTCTCTATTAGGGTTTTGTGAGTGTGTGTGTGTGCTTGAAAGAGCTCAAGCTCTCTTCCCCCCTGCATCTTTTCATGGTATCAGAGCCTGGTTCGTGCTAAGGGCTGAGCTGCAAGCAAGAGAACCACAGGAAGCGGTACGAGGGTAAGAGCTTCAATTACTCTCCCCTATTGTGTTGGTGACTACACCCTTGTCGGGAGCTCTACGGGAGGCACCGGCAAACGGTCTCTGATTGAGGAGCTTTATTCGCGGGAGTAAAGCTATAGGGCAACTATATAGTCCTTCAGACTGAAATTTCTGGGCCGAAAACACGTTTCGGGCACGTCTGGACCTCCGTTTTTTAGAAAGCAAGCGGTTTCGAGCACTGCGGGTAAGTCATCGATTCTCTGCAGAACTCTGTTTTAAGAACTGCAAGAAGACAGATTGACTGTGCAGACACTGTGGGTGCTGCAAAGAGGTCTACAGTTGCCATTGGGTGTATGTATGTGCATTGAAGTCACTGGTTGTGACATTTGAGAGTACTACAGTACCGCTGTGCAGAAAATACAGCATTTGTGCAGAAAAACCAGAGTGCAGTTTCTGTAAAGTTGTGTGTTTGGCAAGATGTCAAATGATGGGATAACTCAGATTATGGCTGAGAAGCTTGATAAGAATAACTTCCATGCTTGGAGGTTCAGGTTGACGAATTTCCTGATGGGAAAAGGCTATTGGGACAACATAGAAGGTGAGCATGAAGAGGCACCGGAGATACCAGATATAAATCCAACTGCTGCTGCAGATGTGAAAGAGTTTAAAGACTAGAACCAAGGAGCCAGGAAAGTAATGTATTGGCTTTCCATTAGTATACAGGACACCATGATTGGGCACATTCAGGATGCCAAGTCCCCCAAGGAGGCGTGGGACACCTTGGTAAAGCTTTATGAAACAAATACCAAGGCACGTAAGATACAGTTGAAGAATGAACTTCATACTGTGGAGAAAAAGAGCATGTCTGTGAATGACTATGCGTTGAAGATAAAGGGCATTGTAGAATCCCTTGCACCTATTGGTGTGTCAGTACATGATGATGACAAGGTGGAAGTCTGTCTACATGGTCTCGGGCCACAATACAAGGCGTTTAAGACGTCTATTCAGACTCGGGAAAACATTCCCAACTTTACAGATTTGGTGTCTATGCTGATTATCGAAGAGAAGAACTTGGGTGAAGACCAACAGTCTTCACAAAGCAAAAACAGTTCAGAGCAACAAGCCTTCTACACGAGTTCAGGAAGAGGACGAGGTAGAGGAGGCCGTGGATGCGGTCAAGGAGGTGGCCGAACAGGTAATCAGAATTATGGCCAGCAGCAGCAACAACAACAACAGTCCCAGAATCAACAACAACAACAACACACAGGTAGAAGAGGCAAATTCAGAGGCAGGGGGAGTCAAAGAGGCCGTGGAAATTGGCAAAGGCAATATAATGATGCACGTGAATGCTATTATTGTGGTAAGCCTGGACATGTGCAGTCAGAATGTTATAAGAAGCAAGCTGACATGCAAAATGGGAAAGTGCAGCAAAACAACTATGCATCCTCAAGCAGAAATAATGAGGATAATGAAAGGTTGTTTGTTATGCAACATGTTGTGAATGCCATGTCTGAAAATATTGATGCAGCACAAAAAGATAATGTATGGTATGTGGATTCAGGCGCTTCGAACCACATGATGAGTCATGGGGAGTGGTTCAAGGAGATGAAAACCCGGAAAGACCAGGTTTTGTGGAAACAGGGGATGACACTGCTCATCCAATTGCCCACGTTGGAGATGTGCCATTGTCTATGCAGGATGGCAAAGTGAAGTACCTTGCAGATGTACTTCATGTACCGAACATAACAAAGAATCTGGTTTCAGTTGGCCAAATAATTGAGCAAGGTTTGCAGGTTCGGTTTAACCCTGATGGATGTTATGTTGAAGATTTTAAAGACAAGTGCAGGTTGGTTGCAAAAGGCAACAGAGTGGGCAGAATGTTTACGTTGGATGTAGACATGCCTGAGATGAGTGCTGCGATGTTTGCAAATGGTTCAGGAATTGTTGCAGACACAGACATATGGCATAAAAGAATTGGACATGTGAATGTGCAAAGATTGAAGTCTATGTAGACAAAAGGAATTGTGACAGGGCTGCCAAAATTTAAAGTGGAAGGTATGCATAAAATCTGTGAAGCATGCCAATTTGGGAAACAAACAAAGCATGTGTTTCCACGTAACAGATATGTGAGCAGAAATGCACTAGATGTTGTGCATTCAGATGTATGGGGTCCTACGAAGACCATATCTATGGGAGGCTGCAGGTATTATGTGACTTTCATTGATGACCACACAAGGAATGACAAAAGCCTAATCCATTGGGACAGGAACTTATCCTGTGACTTGGTGTCAATCTCGGTGTCTGATTTTTCTCGTTTAAGTGAACACAAATGGAAATACTAATGTTTTATGATGATCTTACCTGTTCTCTTTCCATTGCAACTCCTTGATTAAGACAGTATTCGCTTGCTGTTGCAGAACGACTAGAAGAGACAGACACCATAGCTGTGCTCGTGCTCAACTTCAGGGGTGTAGGGCCTTGGTCTAGGAGGCGGTGTCAGCATGTCCATGGCCGTGTCCAACAACTCCTCCAAATCCACCTCTAATGATATTTTTCTAGGCTCTTCTCGTACTCCGTTACATACTTCTCTCTATGCGTTGATAAGGGTATATTTCATGAAGGAGAAGAGTGAGGTGTTCACTCACTTTCAGAATTTCAGAGTTTTGGTTGAAAAGCAAACAAGGAAATATGTAAAGTGCCTAAGGTCAGATGGAGGGGGAGAGTACTTCTCCAATGAGTTCTCTGAATATTTGAAGAAGAATGGTATTCGGAGACAGTATACATGCAGATACACTCCACAGCAAAATGGAGGTGCTGAGCGGAAAAATAGGCACATTGCTGAGATTGCACGAGCATTGATGGAAGAGAAGAATATGCCGCATTGCTATTGGGCTGAGGCTGTTTCTACAGTAGTATACATCATGAACAGGACTCCAACTGCAGCCATACATGATGTAACTCCAGAGGAGAGGTTTACTGGCAGAAAACCAGATTTATCTCATCTGAAAGTCTTTGGATGCATTGCATATGTGCATGTGCCAGATGAGCTGAGAACAAAGCTGGATCCAAAAGCTGAAAAATGTGTGTTTATTGGATACTCCCTTGAGCAAAAGGGATACAAGTGTTATAACCCTACTACACGTGAGTTGAGGGTAAGCAGGGATGTCGTCTTTGATGAGATGAGCAGCTGGTATGCTGCTAAAAAAGAAGCTGTTGGGGCTGATGTGAGTGGAAGTGTGGTTGCACAGAATGCAGGTCAGCAATCACAGTCTTTGAGTGGACCAGGAGAGTCCTCATCTAGTGGGTCTATTGATAGACCATGGAGTGGCAGGCTGCGTCATAATACCAGCCCTGCAAATGTGATTAGTACATCACGTAAAGGAAAAGAGAAAGTGGGAGCCCCTTGGTATGCCTGACATTTCTGCAGGGCATTCTCATGTTGATGGAGAGTCTAGTGGCTCAGATATGAGCCTTGATGAGGAGCTTGGGATCCCAGCTATGAGAACACCTGGTGTAAAGAAGGCTATGGAAGCCATGAATGAAAAGCTGCGAAGATTAGGGAGAGTGAGAAATCCTGTGCAGAGATTTACCTATGATGGTTATGTGGCACATCACTATGCATATATGGCAAAGGTTGTGCAGGTTGTTGAGCCCACATGCATTGATGAGGCTGTTGGAAATATGTGTTGGGAGAAAGCTATGGACGAGGAGATGGATGCACTATATGGAAATGCGACTTGGGATTTAGTGCAATTGCCTGAAGGCAAGAAAGCCATTGGATGCAAGTGGGTGTACAAAGTTAAACATAACAGTGATGGAAGCATAAACAGGTACAAGGCTAGATTGGTAGCCAAAGGATATGCGCAGACATATGGGATTGATTATGAGGAAACTTTCAGCCCAGTTGCCAAGATGGCAACGGTGAGAGTTGTGATAGCAGTGGCTGCGTCAAAGCAATGGTCTTTACATCAGATGGATGTAAAGAATGCATTCTTGCATGGGGATTTGCAAGAAGAGGTGTATATGTTGCAGCCACCTGGTTATGAGGATGTGGGACACCCCGAGCATGTTTGCAGGTTGAAGAAAGCCTTGTATGGCTTAAAGCAAGCACCAAGAGCATGGTCTGACAAGATTTCTGAATATCTTGTCACTATTGGCTTTCATGTAGCCAATGCAAATTTCTCGTTGTATGTGAGACATGGTGATAGAGGGGTTGTGCTTGTTGTCATCTATGTAGATGACTTGATCATTACGGGGGACCATGATGCAGAGATCTTTGATGTAAAGATCTTGCTTAGACAGAAGTTTGAGATGAAGGATCTGGGGGAGCTCAGATATTTCTTGGGCATTGAGGTGATTAGGTCACCACATGGTATTGGATTACTGCAGAGACAGTATGGCTTGGACATGTTGTCCAAGTATGGTATGACAGGCTGTAAGCCTATTTCTGTGCCATTGGATCAGAATGGCAAGTTGAGTGCAGATTCAGGAGAGATCTTGGAGGATCCTACTATGTATAGGCGCATAGTAGGAAGCTTGATCTATATGACGATCACCAGACCAGATTTGAGTTATGCTGTTGGGTTGGTGAGTCAGTTTATGCAGGTTCCACGGAAACCGCATTTGGATGCAGTGAGACGCATACTGAGGTATGTGAAATCTACTTTGCATTGTGGACTATTCTATGAGACTGGGACAGAGATATGTGTACATGGGTACACAGATGCTGATTGGGCTGGTAGTATCTCAAATAGAAGATCTACCAGTGGATTCATGTTTTCTTTGGGGAGTGCTGCTGTGACTTGGAGCAGCAAGAAGCAGCCTACGGTTGCTCTATCGAGTACAAAGGCCGAGTGCAGGGGAGCTGCTATGGCAGCATGTGAGGTAGCTTGGTTGAGAAAGCTACTTGCAGATTTGGGTCTATCAGTGGATAGACAAGTTGTCATTTTCTGTGACAACATTAGCAGTATACAGTTGGCCAGGAACCCAATCTTTCATGCTCGTACAAAGCATATAGAGGTCCACTACCACTTCGTCAGAGAGAAGGTCTTGGCAGGAGACCTTGACCTTGTTTATGTCAGCACAGAGGATCAGGTAGCTGACATTTTCACCAAAGCATTGGGTACAGAGAAGCTCCGCAGATTCAGGGCTTCACTTGGTGTACATGAGATGGAGTTGAGCTCGAGAGGGAGTGTTGAGATATCGAGCTCATCTAGTGAGGCGGTGGCCACTGATGACCCGCCTGGGGGATAGGCCCCACACTTACACCACTGGCATGGTTGGTGAGATCTTGGGTGATATGCGGCCAGTGGGATGACAGGCTGTGTGACAGCCATTCTAGAGACTGGCATAGTTATAGCGCCAGCTCATTTAGTCAGGTTCACACTATAGAGAACCCGTGTATGTATTTGGTTGAGTACCTTTCATATTGTGTGTACTCTTATCTTGTATATGGTGTGTTGAGTGTTGAGTAGAGAAGAAGAAGATTTTCAGCCTCTCACCTTGTGTGTTCTCTATTAGGGTTTTGTGAGTGTGTGTGTGTGTGTGCTTGAAAGAGCTCAAGCTCTCTTCCCCCCTGCATCTTTTCAATGCTGTGTAGCATCTTTGACCAAAATTCTAACTCTACAAACAACAAATTCAAATAAGAAATTTAGGCATATGAAAATTAAATATACGAGGACACGACAAGAAAAAGACAAACACTTGCATTTCTTTTACTTACAAATCATGCTCTAAAACCCGCTTTTCCACCTTTTCCAAGTCTAGCTTTCATGCCTCTACACAATTGCTCGTTTGTGGCATGTTGTTGTTTAGGAAATTTTAATTTAGCGTGTACCTTGTAAGTACATAAGACAAAAAAAAATGTAATCAGTATCATTTATATATACAACAAGATCAAAAAATGTGCAAAATGCAATTAGATTTATTTAATATACCTCCTGCCTGACATGTCTCCAAAAGTCTCATGGTGTAGGAGATGTGGCCACGTAATAGTCTTGTCACCCTTATTTGTTTTAGCACTTTTCCTATATTTTTTTATCATAGAGCAATACAACCCATAATAATGGACATGTATGCTCAAAAGCCTTGCTGTACTGATCCATAGACCTAAGCATACTTAATAACATTGATTCTAATTATCATATGATTAAGACAGAGGAGAGAGAAGAAGAGAGAGATTAGCTATCAAATTTTCTTTATTCATATGGTATAAAAAGGTGGCTATGCTTGTACATGACTGAGGCTTGTGGTCAGCCTCGTAGGGGTCCCTAGCCCTTATACATGATGTTCTACTGAATGCTAGATGACTTATGAATGAACTAATCAATTGCTATATTTTGGTTTATGAGTTATGTGTATATATGGGTGAGGAAAGCTAGTCAGCTAGTACATCTTTAGTCAGCCTGATGTGTGGACAAATAAATGCCAAAAAACATGGGATAAATACTATATCTGCTGTATGGATTTCCCACCCCTACTACCTTGTAAGATGACTCTTTTTCGACTACCCAAGAGTACCTGCAGGCTCTCGACACCACTGCTAGCCGACAGGTCCTTGTTACCTCTCCCATGAGCTGGAAGATGATGCTAATGTTGTATGACCATGCTGATGGTGCTGAAGAATATGATACTTCTATTGCTGATAGTAATACTATAGCTAATGCTTAAGATATTGACTAATCAGGCATTTAAAATGTTCATGTTGAAGATTGAGTCATGGCACGGGAGTGCATTGAGTCATGGCACGGGAGTGCACGTGACATTCCCTTTTGCTAAACTTGATGACAGGGTGGCCCGTATTATCCTTCCTCCCTTGACTTAATTTTGAACTGGCTACTACTTATTACTAACTTTGACTTCTACTGTCTGATTGATATTTTTGGTTTGAACAGCTTCACATGTGATCTCCACTTTCAAGTCTTTGATGAAGGACTGATCATTTGTTCACTGGTGTCCCCATGCTTGCTTTCCCTTAACCTTGGCATAGCATTGGGTCACCTACCGGAATTGATCATGCCTATTGCTAGGACTTTGGAAATTATCTGAGAGCTTAGTGAGGTACTAGGTCTGTGTACCTACCCTTAGGGACTGCTTCCTCTAGCTTTTCCTACAGACCACTCCATCTACTACCCTGTTGCATCTTTCCTGCTGAAATTGTGCACCTTCCTTGGGACATATATTAGTGGGCTAAGCCTGAATGCTTTGATACCAATTTTGCATGAGTGGAAGCCTTGCTGTACTGATCCACATACCTCTAAGAAAACTTAAGAACATTGATGCTTTGCCAAAACTCATGCCCTTTTGGCAACATCTGGTGTTATTTTTCCAAATGCATGCCCTTATAGCAACCCTTATTTTTTAATCTTTATTGCAAACAAATGTTGTGGGGGGCTATGGAAGCCTCCCCTTGGTGTTTTGTGATAGTTTCATGGATAGTCATAGAAATCTTTAATACTGGTGAAAAGGATAGAGGAAATTATCTTGAAATTGTGGGTGGTTTGAATCTTTACATATACAAATATCAAGGAGAAATCAGGGTATGGTAGGGCACCTTAGTAGCTAAATAAGCTCAATTAGTTAGATTTAATTAATCTTCTCTATAAACCTATGCCCGATGCAATGATATTCCTTGCACTTGGATTCCAAACTCTAGACTCATGGCAAGACTTTTGGTTTACAACTTTGGCCATTTGAAGCCTTGGGATGGCCTCCATGAGCCCCTCCATGCTACTTACAAGTTTACTAGCCTATTTTCATGCCAAAAGTTGTGTCCTTATGTCACCCTAAGGTTTGGTAAAAATTGGGGACACAATGCCTTTTCCTTGCATTGATGTTGATGGAGGGATAACATTTAAAAAAGTTCCACAATATAAACTTATCTTCATCTATGATGCATATTGATGGAGGGATAACATTTAAAAGAGTTCCACAATATAAACTTATCTTCCTCTATGATGCATGTTTGCACTTCACAACCATTCAGTTTGCAAAGAGAAATGCAAATAATGAAAAAAGAGATAGCAATTCCTCCTTACATTAATAGAAAAGTTTTACAAAAAAGGAAGCTTAAGCATCTCTAGAATTAAATGTAGAGTGCACTAATCTTGAAGAGCCTCACAATCAAAGGGTTTTTCCAAATCATGAACTTGCACCTTTTTGTCCTCCTCCCTAAGGAGAATAATCCACACTATAATGACTTTACATATTGGGGAAGTAAGTTTTATTGCCTCTAAATAGCCCTAAGCTAGTACATATAAGCATGCTTGTAGTCTTTGGCGTAGATACTCCTTTATAATATGCATGGCATGCACCTCTTTTGTATCCAATCCTCCATTTAATCAAGTATGCTCCACATAAACAACAAAATTATCTCATTAAAATTGTAACTAACAATTTAAATTAATAGAAGGTAGCCCTAACCATTCAAGCTAGTTGCCATAAAATACCCCCAATCATTAAGCCTATGTCATGATTTCCTTCCAATAGTTTACTAGCTAAAGAAAAGCTTTGATGAAAACATTGAGCAGTGGAGGCTACTCAAGGTTAAAGGACATCAAGTAAACTTAACTAAGATATATTATCCTACCTTCACTTAATTTTATGAGGACCCAAGAATCTGTACTGCCAACATGCTCTCTGTTGTTACCATTTATGTTTCTTCTTAACGTCCTCTTTTGGTCCCTCACAAGACCAAGAAAGTAGAATGAGAGGGTGAGGTTAGATATTAGTGTATACAACAGCCCACTGATTTGAAAACCCCCTAATCCATTTACCTAGTGGCCATATGTTGGGGGCCCACTGATTTAAAAACCCCTTGATCCATTTACCCAATGGCCATATGTTGGGGGTCCGACCTCATGTGTATCATGGGGCACATTGAGCATAGGACCTACCTGGTCCGTTGGAGATTGGCTTGCACATAGGAAGCTACCTCTGGAGGTTCAAGAGAGAGGCCTTGTAGGGATTTGTGGATAGAGACAACCTTAGCCAAACATCAACTCTGCTATTCCTCAGGAGTGGCTTTTTGGCCTCAAAAGATCACCCTATTTCTGTGGGCTAATGACACCCAAGAGCTTGGCAGTAGGCACATGGTTGCCCATTGGATATTGACCAACAGCTTTCCTCAGGTGCGGCGACCACCCTCAAGAGCTTGGCGGTAGGCACATGGTTGCCCATTGGATATTGACCAACAGATTTCCTCAGGTGCGGCGACCACCCTCAAGAGCCTCAGTGACACTGTCTTTGGGATTTCCTGAAGGCTCAATAAGTTTGGCAATGGATTCTCCGCATCTTCACAATGGCAATGGACAAGACCTTGAGCCATATAATTAGATGGGGCTCTGTTGCTTGGGCCACAGAGGATAAGGTTGTTAGGGATTATGAGGAGGATGGTGGGGGCCTAGCTCTTTAGGTCTCCCACCTCCACATTTTGGCAGTACCAGTCCCAGCCCCATCTGCAGACCACTAGAGATTGGGCTCATGTCAGAGATGAGAGATTTGTAATAACATTGTAGCTTGGCATATATGGAGATCTAGATGCAATGAAGCCATCGAGGGTACCCACATTCCACCTATGGAGTCCATCAGAAGCATTTGGCTCGACATCCTCCATACCCTCCATAGTCAGTGGTGGCAGAAGTTATAGGGAGGTTTATGCATGTGGAAATGACAGGAAGATTAAATCTTAAGGCTTTGGTGGCGGCATGGTTCTTTTCTTACCACGCTAGAGATGGTGATCTTGGAATTATAGGCCACCTATGTGGTTACTCCCCCCCTCCTCCTATATGAGATAGCCGTCTCCTCATAGAGCAGCCAACCAGAGGAGAAGTGCATCTTTTTCCACCTCTTGACTATTTATTTCCTACCCCGTACATGGAAGCGAGTTTGTATCTAGCCCTGGTTGTTTTTTTATTAACTAATAGAAGGATCTTTTTCTCGAAAAAAAACATTACAACAAAAGGACAGGGTAGCAACGTTTATAGTATGGCTTTTATAAAAGGATCTAGAAAAATGTTAGGACGTAAGCATCACAATAAGCGACACGATTTTTTTCATGCTATAGGCATTGGTATATTAATCCATTATAACTGCTCGTTATAATCCACGCTATAAGTGTCGCTATATCCCATGGTATAAGCGCCGATATTTTCCATGTTATTCTCACCCCATTGAGCGGCACTAATAAAAAATGATAGCACCATTATTTCCACCGCTAACAGTGGCGTTGATAAAAAACAACGTCTCTATTTCTGTCTCGCTCAATGGCGGCACTAATAAAAATAATAGCATTGCTATTTCTGTTGCTCAGCATCGCTGATATTGTTTTTGGGAAAAATTGGGGCATTATCCCTAATCTACCCCAAAAAAAAAATTTAATTCAATATATTGAAGACAGTTCTAATTTATATAAACAAACATATCGACATATGAAAATACATTGAAACATAGTAGCTCCCAAAATCTTATTTGTATTAAATCCAAAATGCCATAAAAGGTGAGTTACATCCCAAAATGCCATGAAAGGCGAGCTACATCAAGTATAGAGCTACATAACATAAAACATAATAGGCCGGTCTCTACTCATCCTCCTCCTCATCATCATCATCCTCGTCATCCTTGCCTATTTCCTCTTCTTTATCGTCCTATAGCACAAAATATTAAGTAATATTAAAACACAAATTAGATAAATTTCTAAAAGCATATAAAACCAAAGGAATTTGAACTTTTAGAACTTTTTCAAAGAGGTAATTTACAATAGCAGGCATAGCTTCATAGTTCAAAGTAACACCTTTTTGTTGCAACCATTCAAACGTGGTCGAGATCCCATTGTGAAGCAAAGTTGTACTCATCAAGAAGGAGAATGGCCCACCACATTTTCCTACATTAAAAAATATCAATTTATATAAATTTTAATTCTTTAGAAACCAAAGTTTTGAATACTAAATGTTAAAGGTTCAAATAGTTACAAATTGAGTAAGGAAAGATGGCCTTCCATCCGATCCAAGATGAGAATCCCCTCTTTTATGTTGTTGTACTCAGGCTACTTCTCTTTGTTACTCCCTCTCTCTCTCTCTCCCCTCTCTCTTTACTAAAAACAATGTCCCTCTCTTTTCTAAAAACAATGCTTGCCTTGCCTCCCCATCTCTCTCCCCTCCCTCTTTAGCCCCAATGCTTTCCTTGCGTCCCCTCTCTCTTTAGCCAAAAAATGTTTACCTCCTCTCAATCCCTCCACCTTCTTTACCTTAACGATCCTTTTCCTCTTCCACTTTACCCTAACAATCATTTGTCTCTTTTTCTCCTCTTTTTCCCCTCTCTTTCCCTCCACACTCTTTGCTAGTCGCCCTTGCCTCCCTCCCTCCTCTCTTTCTCTCCCTTTATAACTCTCCCTTACCTCTCTCCTCTTTTTCTTCTCCTTATTTTCCACTCTCTCTCCTGGTCCTTTCTCTTTAACTCTCTCTCCCTTCTCTTTTCTTTACCTCTCTCCTAGTCTCTCTTTCACTCCCTTGCCTTTCCTCTCTCTCTCTCTCTCTCTCTCTCTCTCTCTCTCTCTCTCTCTCTCTCTCTCTCTCTCTCTCTCTCTCTCTCTCTCTTTTCTTTAGCTCTCTTTTTTTCCCTTCTCTTTATTTCTCTCCTTTTCTTCCCTCATCTCCTCCCCCCTCTTTCTTTTCTCCTCTTCCTCTTGTTTCTCTTGATTGCTTTTCCCCATTTCTCTTCTCCTCTCCCTCTTATTTTCTATATGGTGTCTTCTCAATTCAAAAGAGGGACACAAGTGTTTCTTATGTTGAAAGATATGAAAATAGCTCCTGGCACCATGTTACATGTGAACTCCAATGTTAATACCATGCATTAATTTCCTTTATCATTAAGATATGTTGGAGTATCAATTAAAGATGTCAAAGTAGGAGAAGTGCCTCTTTCTTTTCCTCTTGAAGATGGTGGTAACTCCATATTAAATCAAACTAAAGGATACATCATTTTATGGCTGGCAAGAGATTGCGTAAGTATTTTTATATTTATTCTTTTCTTGTTATTTATATTTATGTTTTTTATTTTATTTAAATTAATTTATCTTATATATATCGTTGTGTTTAGATTGATCTACACACAAAGGAAACGCAACAAGTAAATAAATATCCAAAGCATGGACAACAATTAAAGCCCACTACCATGCAACAAGCAAGCCAAGAGGTTACAAGCACAAAGAAGAGGAGGAAAACAATTCAAGAGGAAGATGATGATTGGGTACCACCTCGAAAAATCAAGAGGAAGATGATGATCGAAAAAATCCAAAATAATCATCCAAATCTACAAAAAAAAGGTGAATCTTTGAAATCTAAGAAAGAAACAAAGAAGTAGAAGAGGGTATTGAGAAAGAAGGTGATAATGTGAAGAGCACTTCATGGTTACACATGCAACTCATCTTCAGCTCGCTTGAACTTCTACAAGATAGCCTAAATAGATTAAAGGTAAGTGTTATCAACATTAAAATTAAAGGTAAGTGTTATCAACATTAAAATTAATCTTGCAAAGGGTCTTGTTTTTAGTAATAGCAAGCATGAACTCTTTATGTACATTGCAGGTGAAAAGATCCACTCCTTTACCATCTATTTCCATGTGTAGACTTTTGCCCAACCCCTCCATGAGAGTGCAGTTTAGGTACAAGAAGCTTGCAAGGGAATTTTATACAAATGCATATGCTTCCACCGATAGGTGCAGATTCATTTGCTCTGTCTCTCGTCATCTCATAATCCTACAGAATTTAGAAAAATCCCAATTCCCATTTTACAAGATTGTATGGTGAGTCTTTTTAAGCTTTTGTGTCAAAACCCCATTATGTGACATATCACAAACTAGGTTCTAAATGCACATTCTTCGATAATTTTTGAGTTTGTATACTTAAGGTACACACCAAAAAATAGATTGAAAAGAAAATTCTCAATCTTGGGATTTTTCCAAATTCTCCAATAAGGTAATAGTATCATACGAGGATATTACTAGATGGGATGATATATGGTGAATGAAAAACCATGAGTTTGAGGATCTGATCAAGTACATATGTAGAGTGGGCATTCTTGTCAAAGAAGATGTTTTATGTGGGACGACATACACATTACGAAAACATTTGTTTTAAATCTCTTTGACTTAGGATGATCCAAGTGGGATATGTGTTTTCATTCATCACATAGCTTATAATCTTTTTGTCTTAGGATGAATGAAGTGGGCTATGTTTTATTGCCCCTTGTGGATTGGATTAGCAAAAAAAGAAACAATTATGAAGCATACAATAGCGCGATGAAGAACAAGGCATGAATGGAGAAGCATGCCATAATGCAAAAAAAAAGGGTTTCCCATCTTGGTACAATTGTGAACTTTCAAAGCTATCCCAAATAGTATTCTAGGTACATTCTCTATATGGCTTTATAGAGGAATAAATAATTCTAACATTTACAATATAATATTAGCATCCATATATTCTCATACTAATAATGAAGTAACCTGTGAAATATAGGATGAGTACCTTGCCTTCCCACCACCACTACAAAGATTGACCCCCTTGTAGATACCTTGCTTGCAAAGGAGTTTAAAGATAAAAGGAGAACTGCTTTTTATAAAGATGAGCGAAAGTGTAGGCATGCTACTAGATAATTAGTTGTGGTTGTAAACCCTACCCAAGGAGATGGTTTCTTTGAGTAAGAAAACCTATGTTCTTCCCTTTTAGTCATTTAGATAGGTGACGACGTAAAAATGTTTTGATGTTGCGGTTTGATTTGATGTTGTGTGTTGTAGTTAACTTGCAAGTAAATTGGAATGATAGACTAGATTGTGTGTTACAGTCAACTAGTGCAAGTAAATTGGGATGACATACCAGATTGGTTAAGAGAGGATAGGTTATATAGCTTGGCATCTCGAACACTGCCAAATGACCAAAACGCTATGATTTGAGATATCTTAATTGATGGAGATTCTCAAAGGTTTAAGGACTTGAAAAGCACAATGAGCAAGTTATTATTATTTTTTCTATTTTCTTCATATATACAAAGCATTGTATCTTGTATTAATAACACTTTCAATGGCAATGTAGTAAATGCAAGTTTTGGCTAAGACGAGAAGTGATATGGCATGAGATTGGAGCACAAGGTGTGGTAGTTCTTACAAAAAATACAAATAAGTACTAAATACATTTTTCAGATACTTTTAAGAAAGACATGTTTGATCTCAAGAGATTGTATTTTGGGCAGTTATTTAAGGAAATGGTGGGGTCCCTTAAAAAAACAAGGCGCGGTAGCTTCATACCCTACTGCCATCAAAGCTGCTAAGCATGTTGTATTCGGGTGCGTAACAATCTAGAAAGATCACTCTCACTACTTTTTTATGTTGTTATATTCTTAACTTGAATAGAAACAATTTTATGTAGATGGATTCATAAGTACCGTTCCGAGAATTGTGCGAGCCATCATAAATGAGTGGTGGGATCTAGGACATGAGAATGCAATGTAAACACAGCAACAAGTTTGAGAACTTTGAGATGTAGGGGTGTACAAGAGATGTCCACTACTATTCCTCGGCTTTCCAAGTTGAAAATTTCCTAGGAGCAAGAAGGAGATGTACACTCGAGCTTATAAATTAAAGAAATCCAAGATGGTATGTACTACATACCTACTCGTGCTTGTAATTAGATATTTCAGTAAATATCTAGTATTATGTTGTATTGATTTGCGATTTTATATTATGAAGACTCAAATTCTACATGACCAAATCACATCTTAAAGAAAAGGGCAAAGAGCTTAAGGAATATCAAGAGGATGATGTGAAGATGAAGAGGATAATGAAAAGGATGAAGGGGATGATGATGATGAAGTGAGGGAAGTTCCAAATGAGGATGCCACAAATAAAGAGGAAGAAGCAAATGCAAGAGGGGAAGAAGATGACAAGGATGCTGACATTACATTAGAGTACAACGATGGAGTTTTTGAGGATGGCATTTGGCCCATCGAGACCACCAAAAAATGAGGAAGCAGATCATGCTGCAGCATAGGCATGCCTCTCTTTTAATCATATAATTGATTACTTTCATTAATAAATAGTTGGACTACTAACTTACATGATTTGGTTATGGATGCAAATAAGCTTACATCGAGGTGAAGCGCCAAATGCACCATTTTGACATAATAATCCACCTAACCTAGGTGTTTTGACACTAATCTAAATACATTTTCCAGGTATGATTTTACTAAATAGTAATGAAAATCTAAAGTATATGTGAAGTGAATATACTTACAAAATGTATGCTTTTTAAGAGTGTCTCATGGTTTGATAACATGTATATGTGAAGTGAATGTACTTACAAAATGTATGATTTGTAGAAGTGTCTTGTGGTACGGTAAGTACAGTAGTCCTCAGTGTTCCAAGCGTGTTGCAACATCAAAGTGCAAGTTCCTATACTTCTGTAGAAACCTCTATGCTTACATATATACTAATCAATTATGCATACATGTATAATGACATGTAATGTGTGTTTTTTATATCATTCTTAACAAACTCTTCTCAACATGGTGTAGCAGTAGATACTTTTGTGAAGGTGAGAGTATTTATACCGGATCTTATCAAGATAGGACATGTAATTTAAAACTAGGAGAGTCCAGAGGAGCTAGCACGTCTTCAAGAAATGTTACAAAGTGTGAAAGAGGTAAATCAGACTTTTGATATTAAAGATATCAATACAAGCACATGATATGATTGTATTATAGTGAGGTTGCCCACATGAGATTCCGTTTATAGCTTCTTTGATGACGTAATCCCACCATGGAATCTCTGTATATGTGAGTGATTAAGAGGAATTGTTTAACAATAAAACCTTACGTGTTACTATGTAGGAGGCTAAGGCACAAATTCTCATGTTCTCACGTCAATGTCACGTAGATGGAAAGGATCCTTTATTGCTCAAGATTTGTGAGACCATCCTTGATAACAATAGCTCCCGTATTATCATTGGTCCAATTTTTCAAGTGATAACCATGATAGGAAAGGCCGAGAAATATGGCTTCATATTTAACACACTATTGAATGTGTCGTGTAAGATTGGAAAAGAGTTTGGACAAGAGGTGCGTAACACTAACCATAGAGGTGCTTATGATTCTCATAAAAGGTTGCCATTAAACAACACTCTATTATATTAAATCTTTTAATACTCTTGTGTATGCATACCCTCATCTTCCTCTGCTACATTCTTGAGCATAGTTGAAATAAACCATGCACAACCATTTTCACCTAATTATGTCATTGATCCTTGAACCAGTATGCACTAGGGAAGACACCCATATGGGATTGCATTGTGAGGTAAGGCATAAACATATAAGTAATCCGAATTCTGGGTGCTGCATATTATGTGGAATTTAGAGAAATGTTTTCTTTGTAGGTGGATGGCAAATGTGGAAATAAGTTTTGGGATAGCCTATTAAAGCACCATGCAAAAGAAGGGCAATTGATTGTAGAGCTTTATGTAGGATGTGGAGATTGTGCAATGGAAACGCACAAATTAGGCATGAACATAGTTTTTATTGATCTCAAAGAGGAGGTTATGAAGGGTGTCTTGAAGAAGATGTCATTATAGTTCAATGAACATGTTTATTTATAAATGTTCAAGTCATTGGGTTTAACAATTGTTTATGACTATCATGATCTTATTTTACATATGAATAGAGAGAGAGGGAGGGAGGGAGAGATGCGTGTTGGGGTTTAAAATAAAATAAGAATGAGAGTTTCAACAATGTTTGTGCTCGACATGTCAAATAAACTAATAAAGTATTGGCATTGTGTGTATTATGTAGATGAATAGGATAGTGTTAAGTTTCTAGACTCAAAGGATATGTGGGGGTTAAATGAAGTTATGTATATTGTTTAAATAAATGAATGATAAGTTTGTGATCTCAAATGATCAGGACAAGAGAAAGAGAACATGAAGAGCAAGAGAGATGCAAGAGATGACAACAAGGACAAGAAAGAACATGAAGAGAAAGAGAGATGCAAGAGGTGACAACATGGACAAGAGAGAACATGAAGAGAAAGAGAGATGCAAGAGGTGACAACATGGAAAAGAGAGAGAACATGAAGAGAGAGAGGATGATATCTCCCTTATAACATCATAGGAACAATCCAAAGAGAGATACTAATAACAAGAAGGAAGAGTGAAAATGAGTTTGAAAGTGAGACCATGATAGACTACTGATGAAATAGAGGAGGGGGGAGGGTTAAGGGTGACGGCAGAGACAAGGAGAGAGAGAGAGAGAGAGAGAGAGAGAGAGAGAGAGAGAGAGAGAGAGAGAGATGGTAGGATATAGCGAAGAGAGGGGGGGATATAGAGATGGTAGTAGATAGAGAGAGTGAGCAAAGAGAGAGACAAAGCGAGAGAGAGAGAGAGAGAGAGAGAGAGAGAGAGAGAGAGAGAGAGAGGGAAGAGTAAGACAAGAGAGAAAAGAGACAAGGGAGAGAGAGAAATGAGACAAGAGAGAAAGAGATAATAGGGTAGCAAGAATTTCATATTTACATAATTACTCAAATTTTTTACATTATTAACATGTGTAAATAAGTCAATAACACACCAGCGTCATTGACATCAAATAAGTTAACCTGTTGTGTGGTGACCTCTAAAACCTATAAAGGCCCGCCGGGCTTTTGCATTTTCCAGCCAAGCTTATTCTTTTTCCTAGGTGGGAAAAATGAAAAGCTCGACGGGCCCGACAGGGTTATAAATAAAGTTCCTCGGTGGGTTCCCCAGGCACATTTTCACTTTTGTTTGTTTGTGTGTGTGTGTGTGTGTGAGAGAGAGTGAGAGAGAGAGAGAAGGGGGGGGCTAGAGAGAGAGAGTGAGTGCAGAGACTGCATCACACAGGTAGTAATTTTAACTTTTTACATTTAGTTTTATTTTTTTAGAGACCTAGTCAGAAATCAACAGTGTGTTTTATTTTTTACACTTAACGTCAATGACTAGCTGGGTTTTAGAGTCGTGTCTAATCCACCTCGTGTGGTGCTTATCTCTCAGCATTATATTGTAATGTTCGATTGTATATGCAGTTAGATAAGTATGTCTACCATTTTGACAATTAGTCGTATCACTCGTTTGTTGTCATTGTCATCATGGAGGTGACACCTTCCCCTGTTTGCAAATTAAGATCGACATTGGGTCATAATACTTGACCGTAACGTGTCGTCTATCAGCCATAGGGTGGGGTGTATAGGATTCGACTCTAAGTTGTATTTCTCGGCTGTTTGGGTCATCTTTAGGGTTTATATATTGTATGTTAGGGTTTGAGAATGGATCAAATTTCTCGGCTACTATCACGTGTCATTCTAGTTCATATTTTATGTGCATGTAAAGTTCGACATTGGGTCATATTGCTCGGCCTGTTAACGTGTCGTCGTTTTAATTGTATGTGAGTGTATACTTCGTTACTAGATCATATTATTGAGCTGTAACATGTCGTAGTTTATATTACAATCTATATGTGTATATATTCTATGTTGTTTGTGTAATGTCCATTGATTATTCTCTGTCTAAGTCTCCATCTCATCTCTTCAGAGTCTACATCGTCTATTCTCTCTCTCTCTCTCTCTCTCTCTCTCTCTCTCTCTCTCTCTCTCTCTTGCTTTGCTTGCTTTGAAAATATGGTCTCTCTCACTGTGATATCTTAAAGCTAAATTTTCCAAAAACAAATGTGATATCTACTCTCTCTCTCTCTCTCTCTCTCTCTCTCTCTCTCTCTCTCTCTCTCTCTCTCTCAAATTTTGATTTTCTATATTAAAAATTGTCTTCTTTAAATACAAAGAATTAGCTTTTATTAGTATTCACATTGGCATTTTTATTGTGCATGGTAGGGCATAATGGATTCTATCACAAAGCAGACGCTCTGTCAAGAAATTTTCCCCACAGAATTAGTACACTTGGTGTGAGGATGACATCAAAGACTATCTCCAATGAAGTCTAGCTCTAGGGGCTCACAAGGGACATTGTGAAAGCCACGAGTCCTACACATAAAAGACGGTTCCCTAGATGAGAAGATGCAGATTCTCCTAGTATCATAGGGGATATGTAGAAACATGCCACAGATTTGTGACTCTCTCTCTCATAGAGTAAACAAGAAATGGCTACAATTTTGGGATATGCGAAGTGGAAATAAGACAATGAAAAACTATAACCAAGAGAGCGAAGGGAGTAGACTCTTAACACACACTATCAAAGCGTGTTCGCTCTTAGAGTAGGCAGTCCATGGGAGGCCCCTCAGAGTGGAGAGTCAAGTCGTCTCTAGATGGAAGCAGCAAGTAGTATGTCGCACCTAGCACTTACTTCCAAAAATGTGCAATGCCAAGATCACAGAGAGTGCCTTCGGAAGTGTTGGAGAGTGCAATTTGAAGGCCTATCTTTTTTCTCTCCTCCATCACCTTTGTAGTAAAGAAATACGAAAGCTCCTATTTGTAGAAGCATAAGTCCTTCACAAAGAAGTATGGAATGAAAATATCACACCACGGCCTTGTGAGATACATTGCATTTACCCGTCAGTCCCCCTGGATAACAATATTTCATTACTACAACGCTCGGGGGGGTTCACCTAAAAATATGTAAGTATAGCACATGGTTTTTGAATTTAAAATTTTAAGGTAAATTTACGTAAATATATTTACAGAAGGGGGTTTTTTTAATTTTGAAAAAAAAAACGTAAGTCTGTAAAGAAAAAGGGGTCATTTTATTCATGAAAAATTCACAAGTAAGGTTTTTTTAATACCCCTTGAACGTACGTGATACATAGGGTTTCTTAGTAGTGCACCCCCCAAGCTACAACGGTGGTACATTGGGATCTTTATTCATGACCCTCCCCTTCAAACGTGGGACCTTCAAGGGTATAATCACCAAGTTGCAGAGCAAGCAAGGAATAATAAGGTTGCTAGGGGAGGATCCTGTTTTAGAGACTGCACAAATGGCTCGGCTAGATGCCTTTTGGAGGGGCTACCTAATATTATTCATGAAATAGAGTTAAGGCCATGGGAATCGCTCATGCAGAGGGAATCATTCATTGTGATCTCCACACAGACAATATTATGTTAGATTATTTATACAAGGCAGCACGCATGCAGAATGGGAGTCATAAACTGGGGACTGTTAATGTTTGTTGTTGCAGGGGAGAAAAGAGAGTCTGTGAACTACTTGCATCAGCCTCCAGTAATAAGCGCAGATGATGTAGGGTGGGATCTCATAAAGAATGAAGCCAAAGACAAGAGTCGATTGCACCCTTGGTAAGCTCTGAAACTATTAGATCCTAAAAATCAGGATGTTTCTGCAGAGATTCAGATATATATGCACTGGGTTGGTTAATTATCCAATCAATAACCTTTTTTAAGGAAAGCTTTGAGCATCACGCTAAAGGCAATCGAGAATTGCATACCAATTGGGATAAACTAGAGCTTATTTTCTTTTTTGTAACGCATTATATGTTTGTAAAGGAGAAAGTAGCTAGAAAAAACCTACTTGAGTTTTCTGAGATGTTAAAAAATATTAATACTTAGCCTCAAGAGAAATGCTTCAACCAGTCATTGAGCTGATGCCAGCATTTTAATGAGATATAGAATTTTTGTAAAATATATTTGATACAATCTAATGAGAATCAAGATGTATATTTTCGCTACAATCAATATTTGATACAATCTGTTGAGATGTATATTTTTGCAATCAATCAATATGTAAAGTTTGTGAGGTTTTGTTGTGGCCTTGTTTGATTTTTATAAGTGGATAAGTTTTAAAGTTTGTGAGATATTAAGTCCTTGTTATCCATTGTGCTAGAAATTTCTTTGCAACGAGTGAATAGGTTTTTAAGTGCAATCACTTGAGTCCATGCCATCCACCGCAATCATTCATTGCTTGATGCTAATTATCCTATTTTTTCCATCAATTTTTTACCTTTCTTTATAGTGATATTGATGTGGGTGCATACTTTGTGTTGACAGCCATGGCCAAACAAGGTGGGAAAATACCACATCGAGCAAGACAAGGGGATCAAGAAGATGATCCTACAAGACAAGCACAAACCAAACAAGCACGAAAAGCCTACAAATGCATTCAAGCCCTGGCCACCAATCTAGACACCACACAGGTTGCTCGAAATGTAGTAAGATCATCCTAATGGGGAAATGCATTCAAGCCCTGGCCACCAATCTAGACACCACACAGGTTGCACAAACCAAACAAGCACGAAAAGCCTACAAATGCATTCAAGCCCTGGCCACCAATCTAGACACCACACAGGTTGCTCGAAATGTAGTAAGATCATCCTAATGGGGAAATCCTTCTCACATGCAGTGGAAGGAGTTAAAAAATTAGTGATGGGGAGATGAAGAAAGGCAAATGGAAGGTGGAGAAATGTCTAAATGATGATATAAGAGAAAATGTGAAAAAAAAAATATCTTTAAATCAAAGTTCATCCCTTACATCATGCACAATGTCCTCTTTGGTATACAAATATGTTGTATATGCACTTTGTAGAAGGTATTCCATGGACTTTAGCTCCAAAGAAACCCATGAGTCTCAGTACATGATATCTAACAAGAAACAGTTATGCTCACTCAAGAGGAGCTTCGACGGGCTATCCATGGGGCTTCCTTGGAGATGTATGAAACGAGAGAAGAGTTGACGCAGATCAAAAGCCAAGAGACACACCTCAAGAAGTGGCAAGATGCTGCCACCATGATGCCTACCAAATCAACTCAAGACAATGTGTCATTGATTAGAGAGCTCCATGCACTTAAGGAGCAAGCTGCAAGCTTAGAAGAGAAGCTCATTGTTAAGCATATAAGTACACTAATCTCCCATCCATCAGCAATAAAGAAATTCCCAATCAATTCTCACAATGTATGTCCATTTTGTGATAAATCTTTTGACAAATGGAGCGGTTATTACACATTGCCTTGTGGACATTACTACCATCTATCATGCTTAATCTAGTCAATGTTTTTACAAATGGAGCGGTTATTACACATTGCCTTGTGGACATTACTACCATCTATCATGTTTAATCTAGTCAATGTTATTAGTTAACCGTTGTAAATTATGTGACCTAGAATTACAAGAAGACTTATATAAGATGTGTGGACTCCAACAAGAGTTCCAACAAATCATTTCTAACATTGGGCGAGAAAGTGCTAGCATCTTTAGAAACATCAACTTTGATGAAAGTAGTTAAGAAACATCTAGCAATTATGTACTTAAATTTTGTACCCTCAATCTTAATGAAGCAACACTTTTTGTGCTTTCATATTGTCACAATTGGTTTTAAAATCAATATGAAGGTACATTGAACTCAAATGTCAGGAGTTTCATGTTCTGGTATAAAGTGGTGCCTTCTTTTCTGTAGGCATTGTTCAATTTCTTGATCATCTACCTCCAATTTCTCATCTACTTCTTCTTGCGTACTCATCTCATAAAAATGCAGGTTGATCTCTTGCTAGATGCTGAACAAACTTGCTACTGAACTTTCCCTCTTTTAACTTGTATTTCAGCAATTCTTGAACACAACTTGCCACCACGACTGTTAAGTTGGGATACATTGAATTGACAACATCTTAAAAATCATCCAATACTTCTTCTTTGGCACATCCATATTCATAGACCAATATTCTCGGTCCAATAAAAAAACCACGCTATGGAAGGGGCTATCAACTGAATCCCATCTAATACTCAAGCATCTCAATAAAATGAGTCTTAGTAAATGGTGCTTGCCATTTAGTAACATAGGAGTCTGAGATGGCCTCTAAATTTAACAAGCTCTGTTGAACTGTCCTCCACACCATGTCATCCAAACTTTTCTTATATTTACACCTTGTCTATCCAAAGCTCTAATGGCATACATAACATGGTATACATCTTCAACTCCATGCCAAAAAGAGCCCCATTTGAGTAATCCACGAAGGGTTATTACCTTCTTCGAGTGCACCTTCTATGTTTGCACTTCTTCCCACTTTCAAAATGCAATGCACGTAAATGTCTCTTGTATACCATCTTTATTTTCGAGGAGAGATTCTAATGTATAAAAGTGAGTGCAAAACCTTGTTTTTGCTGGAGGCTTCAACATCAGTGTCATCATATGCGCTCCAAAGATATCAAGTACTCTTTGATGCTTAAGCACAAATTTCACAATCTCCCTACATTCATCAAGTATCTCTCTGAACTAAATTATATCTACACTTTTAAACCAATCATTTAATACTAGAGTCAAAGAGTATATATTACATCCACATGCATGTATGTGTGTGTAACAAGACTCTAATATTTTGCTGACATATCGATAATTTTTTGCATTATCCATGACAACCTAGATAACATTTGTTGGATCCACGTCTTCGATTACCTCTGCAAGAACTTTAGCTATATATGCACAAAATTTTATTTGACTTGAGCTCTTCACTACCTTGATAAAACATTCTCCTCGAGGAGACACAAGCATGACATTGATGAGAGGTCACCTTTGCACATTGGACCATCCATCACAAACAATTCCACATCGAAACAGCAATACATTATCCAAAATTAATCGTTCAACCCTCTTTTAACACTTGCATAGCATTTTTCTAGTAAATCATTTCTCATTTGATGATATGAGAGAGGACTAAAACCAAGACCATACTCTCCTATCTTTTTTCATGCTAGTTTCCACTTCTCACAACCATAGACATTGAAGCTCCAGTAAAATATATTGCATTGGTCGTGAAGAAGCCTGAGAAAGAGCATGTGAAAGAGGACGAGCATTCGCAATGGAAACTTTCAGTCTTTTACCATTGTCACCCTCCTCTATTGGTTGTCTTAGTTCTTTTGATACACCGACTACACCGAGATTATCACATTTTCTACACGATTTCTTAATACTACCAAAAAATTGGTTCCTAATATGTTATTTGCCTCTTGATTTACATACATGATAAAAATTGCATTCCCACTCCATGAATTTACTACAAAAATTCTTACAAAATTGTCCCTCGAGTCCAAGCATTTTTTTCTTTCCAGTGTTGTACACCTAAGCGGATGTTCCCTGTGTTGTTGGAGAAGCCTCACATTGCAACACATGTGGATCTGAGGTGTTACGATCCATTTTGTGCTAGATATGTGGGATATATGTGCTCATGTTAGCAAGCAGTACAGGGTTTACTAAAAAATCTCCATGTTATAAATATAAGAACAAGATTCATAGGACATTTACACACTAATCTTGTAAGTTGTGTTTAAAAAATCACTTTTAACATTTATAGCTTTAACTACATAATCTTCGCCAATTAAAATTAAAAAACCTTTCAGCACGATATAACCAAGATATAAACATAATACAAAAGCATATCATACATGTCGAATTACATATAAAAATTGGATTGATATGCATGTCCAAGTACATATAAAAATTGAGAACATATCTCAAAAAAAGATGAACAAGACGTGAATCACCACCAGGCAAAGGAGCACTACAACCCAACAAAGGACTCGTAGTCCAAACTACACTCTACAATAAGCCAGTCATATCAAATAAGTATCTTACATCAACTTCCAAGGAAGTAGTACAACCTATTGAAGAATAAATACTCCATCGGCTTACACTTCGTAACAAAATAGAGATAACAAAAGACAAAAGGACTAATGCTACCCAATAGTAGGACAAATGGTCCAATCGATCACGTTTGCTATCCTATGGGATGAGAGATGCAGCAAAAGAAAGAACCACAACTGCCCAATAGTAGGACAAATGGTCCAATCACTCACATGCACAATCATATTGCTCTATAGCAAGGACAAGCGCTACCTACCAGTAAAGGACTACTAGTCCAAGCTAAAGTGCAAAGTAGTCCCTGAACCCTAACCCTAAGTCTAAACTAAAGCACGCACAAATAGCTTACAAATGTAAATCAAGGATAACCACTACCCAATGAAGAACAAGATGTCCAATCCGCACACTATACTCTATATGTGAAATGCAGGGCTGAGTTGTCTATATCAAGGGCCAAAACAACCCAATAATAGGACTAATAGACCAATCCACATGGATTTTCTAAGGGATAACACTTACCCAAGCTGCGTAAACAAGGGATGCCTATCCGCGAGACGCACCCTCTAGTGTATGACTACTACTATTTAAAAATGAGAAATGACACCATCTATGAACTTTATAGATTATAATAATAACCCATCGAAATTTTTCTGTTTCCCAAGGGGACCGCCACCCGTGGGAAAAATCAAAAGACCGACAGGCCTACTTGGAAACAACGAAGGCCCGACGAGGTTTACCTGAACTCCAAATCAATTACTGGGAACGTTAATACAATGTTAATTTCAAGCGCCATTGTCAAAAGTTAATAACTTATTGACATGTTCATAATTACATCAATGAAATCCCTATAGGGGGAGAGAGAGAGAGAGAGAGAGAGAGAGAAGGGAGAGAGAAAGAAATGGTAGGAGAGAGGAGTGAGAGATATAGATATGATAGTAGAGAGAGATGAGGGTGGGAGAGAGAGTTAAAGAGATGGTAGGAGAGAGATGGAGAGAGGAAAAAGAGTGAAGAGAGACAAAGAGATTATAAGAGAGAGAAGACGAAGAGATGTGAGATGGTTAAAGAGAGAGAAGAGTGTGCTAGAAGAGAGAGAGAGAGAGAGAGAGAGAGAGAGAGAGAGAGATGGTAGGAGAGAGAGAAGAGCGCTAGAATAGAGGGAGAGAAGAGTGAAAGATATGGTCGAAGAGAGAGAGAGAGAGAGAGAGATGGTAATAGATAGAGAGAGAAAGAGAGGAGCTAGGATGGAGTGGTGCAACTGGGAGGTGGTGAGAGGTGGTGGGAGAAAATGGTGGGAGAGAGAGAGAGAGAGAGAGAGAGAGAGAGAGAGAGAGGTAGCCAAGAAAAGCTCCCTCTAAAGCTCTCTCCACTAAGCTCCCTCGTTTGACAACCCCCCTGAATGAGATATCTAGTCTTCTACTTGCTTGTTACTCTTTGATGTGTGTTTGAGAGAGAGAGAGAGAGAGAGAGAGAGAGAGTAGAGATCTTAGCTCTCTAATTGGACCTCCCAATTAACATTTCCTATGCTAAATTATTGTCGTGAAAAACTCAAACCAAGGAGAAATGACTCATTTCTCTCACGGTAGAACCAAACTAACGGGTGGTTGCCACAAACCTTATTTCCTATATCTACTATATCATATCTCACTTAGCCACCATGCTTGCAAAAGTTAAAAAATAAAGTTTAGATTTCACCATGAAAACCTAACTAGTTTTTCACACGTGAGAAACTTGGGATTTTTCATGTCACTAAATAACTTGTTTTTTATCATCTAATCTTTCTCCTTAGCATGTACTAATATTAACAAAAACATCAAAAACTCAAAACCTTGTCATCGTGTAAAACTCGGTGATTTTTTCACTACCATGAAAAGACAAACTTGGTTTTTCACGTCAAGTAAAAATCATTAAAAACAAGTTTCAAGGGTCTCTTAGTGCGTCCCACTTGCTATATGAGCTCAAGACGATTGTAAACATCAAGAAAATATAAACCTAGTTTTCTACATTAGCTAAAAATCTACCAAAAAGCATGAAAGAGTACCCAAGGATGTTTCCTAAGAAAATAGTGAAGAGAAATCAAGAAAAACACACATATTACTTCACTGTGAAAAACCAATAAGCTTTTCACGTTATGAAAAACCAATAAGCTTTTGCATGTTGTGAAAATTTGATTTTCATGATACATATCAAATATGCGTAGATGGTCTAAATTAGTATAGTAGACTCTGATGACCCTTAGAAAGCATCATAAATGCTCAAAATAATCAAAACATGTAAGTTTTGATGCACCATATGAAAAACTCTGGTTTTTAACGTTGGAAAATAGAGAGCTAAAATACATGGAAACTATTTTTACGTTGAAGAAATAGAGAAAAAGTCAACATAATTCCACAATAGTGTCTCAAAAGACGACACTATTGGATGGACTAAGTGGCTGGTTATATAGTGCAGAAGGATGTGGATACTCCAAAGGGCAAGGTACATTTCCAGTACCACTCGCAAGAATGTGTCATGTTCCTAGAAAACCCTGATGTGAAGGCCAAGCTGCAGGTAATGGGTTTGGAACAGAGTATGCATAGGATCTACCCAAGTTTATCAACCCAGGCTTGTGTACAAAATTTAACAAAAATTATAACCAAGGGACCAAGAGATGAGTGAGGTCACCAGCCCAGATGGCAACATGGTCAAAGTCATGATCGAGGAAAATGACATCCGAGGAGTCATGCACCTGCCACCACCAACACAAACACACCAAGTAAAAAAGAAGGATCTACCATTTGATGGCATGCTAAAAGAGAAGAAGTTCACAACATCAATGGCATGAAGTATGATAACATAAAGGATCCAGTTGTGCGGAGAAGGCATGTAGAGAGCACTGTCTTTCATTATGCAAGTCAACCTAGGGACGTGTGTAATAGGTAAGACATCCACAAGTTACAAAAAGTGCATACTGGGACACTATGATTGGGCTCACTACATATACAAGGAGCTAAACAACTATCTTCAAGCTCACCGTGCAAAGTGGTAAACCCTAATATCTCCGACTTGATGGCAACCACCACTTCTTTTGTGGCTGCTACCTCTTGTGTGGCATTCTCCATGGCATGCTTGGCTGTTTGCAGCTCTGTGTAGGGTGTTCATTGGCTGCCTTGAGCTCGGCAAGCTTGTTCCTTAGCTCCTCGGCTATAGGGAGTTCCCCCTCTTCCCTTTCAGCCCTTAAGGAGTTAACAATGGCATGTAGAAGTTCCATATTTTCATTGTTTTTGGCCTGTTGTTGCTTCAGTTCTTGGATCTCCTCCTTTTGGGTAGTGACATATGCATCTTTGACTACAAAAGATTCTTTCATGAAGGACTTCAGGTCCTGCATCTCCTTGATCTCAAAAAATTGTTTTTCGTGACTGTGAAATGTTCTATCTGCAATCTTCTTACTGTCTAATGTGAGGGATTTCAAGTTACCTGCAACCTTGTTGAGTTCTTCCTGGAATCCCATGTCTGCAGCACTTCTCACAGCTGGGAGTGCGTGTTACAATGTAGAAAAAACCCAAGCTGCAGTGGGAGGTGCAAGATCGCCAAAGCCAGCACAAACTCGGCAGATGCAACTGCCCTCTTGCAGGCAATGTAAAGAAGGGGAGAGGGGGCAGCGAAGAGAAAGAAGGTGAGAGGCCAGCGAAGAGAGAGAAGGGAGAGGAGGCAGCGAAGAGAGAGAAAGAGGCACTTCGAAGAGAGAGAAAGAGGCGCCGGTTTGAAACCTGAAAAACAGCAGTAAAACTCTGAGAGAGAGAAATGAAATGAAATGAAATGATATGTTAACGTCTCTAAGAGGCCATAGTGGCCTATGAGACCAAAACTGAGAGTACATCTGAAGTTGGTGTCTCATCAAAGAGAGAGAGAGAGAGAGAGAGCTATAAAGAAAAGCAAGCATTCTCCGCAATGTGTGTGTGCAGGTGATTACTCAGGTTGCCGTGTGAACTGTGAGTTGTGTACTCAATGCAATTCCCTTACCTGAACAACCCTAAGCTGTTCCCTAGGTCATCATGGATGTGTTTTAAGGTTTCCTAGGTCATCATGGCTGCGTTTTAGGGTTTTGGCTGCTAGACAAAACCCTAAAAATGCAATCTCCTGAGCAGCGAAGACCCTAAAAATGCAAACATGATGACCTGCGAAACCCTAAAACACACCCATAATAACCTAGGGAACCCTAAAAACACTAGACGAAACCCAGTCTCCTGAGCAGCGAAACACTAAAAATGCTGCCATGATGACCTGCAAAACCCTAAAAGAGAAAAACGAGAAAGAAATTCGGGGGGGGGGGGAGGGGAGAGAGTGAGAGAGAGAGAGAGAGAGAGAGATTGAGTACCCTGTCATTGGCTTTCGCCAAGCCCCCCGATCGTGGCGAGACCTTGATGTTGATGCTGATGTGGGGACATGCGATTTCATACGAGCCTGCAGTTCATGATGCTTATAGGCAGCTTATCCTTAATTGGACTCCCTTTCTTTAGTTGATTTTATTCTAAAGATGGACATGAGACAAGGTGTATAGCCCTCCTATAAGAGAAAGGGGCTATATCGTCATCCCAGCCTGGAGGGAGGCTCCTAGAGAGTCAGGGTAGCATATGGGTGCATGGATGGCAATGGACTTTATCTCCTTGTATGGGACTGCAGCACTCTCACGACAGGAGAGAGGCCCTGATAATATTGTTGGCCTTCATGGGATCTTGCAAAAAGAGAGATGTTGAGAATCAAGATTTAAATGGGATAAGCAATAAGCCGAAGCACACTTAATCATTACAATATTGGTCCCTTTTATAGGTGTGACCCCCTTTACAAAGGTGTGTGTACATGTTACACCACATATGCCACATGTCAAATCGTGTCCATGATAAGTCTTGGCTTGCCTTCAATTCCATTAGCCAGTACAAACTTAAAGTTGACCTCTTGAACAGAAAGGGATGCCTTTCAAAAGCATATTTGGCATGATTTTTATGGAGTTTGTGTTGACAAGGAGTTTATTGTATATTTTGTTCATCTTTTTTTTTTCCCCCGAGAAAAGATCCTTTCATTAGTTATATCAAAACCGCCCGTAGGGCTACAAAAGATCCTCTCTGCTCATAAGAAAACAGAGCAGAGAACAAAGCAAGGCAGCCAGGGAGACTCTCCCTAGGTGCTGAAAAATACAAGAATCAGTACAAAGAACTGAGAGGCTATATCATACAATAGGAGGGGGGAAAAGCCAAACAGGTGGCCTGTAGTGCCAACGGGGGGACCCCATGTGTAGGGTATAGAAGGGGCCGCTGCGCCAAGTGGTGTGAAAGGCCTGGCGCCGCAAGATCGCCCCATCCGAGTCACCCCGGATGCGGTCGTACTGTCCTCGCAGGGTGTGGATAAGCTCCTGCCAGATCCCCCGAACAGTCTCGGCTGGTGGCTCCAGTCTCCCCTCAAAGGCCCGGAAACACTGGGCCCTCCAGGTGAACCATATGGTGAGGCTGCTGAGGAGCTCCCATCGTAGATCCCTCTCCTGTGTCCAGCCGGCGAACGAGAAGTCCAGTGAAGGAACAAGGCGAGGCTGGTCCCTAATGAATCTGATGGCCTGGCTGTCCTGCTCCGTCTCATAGCCCATAGCAGGCCCTGACGAAGTCGACCAAGCGGCGGCACCCCACGTATACATCCCCTCTGGAGAGAGGGGGGCCAGAATGCGCAACATCTGTAGCCAAATCTGCTGCGCGTGAGGGCAGTCCCATAGGCAATGTCTCTGTGTCTCCATAGGGTGGCCGCATCGGACGCAGGCCGCCGGAAGACCGCTGTAGACAAGCCAAGTGCCAACTGCAGAACCCCTGTGGGCGACCAGCCACACTGGAAAGTCTGAGGTGGGGCGGGAGGAGCCTCCATCAGAGTCTGAAGCTGTGGCGAAGGCGGAGAGAATGCGATACCTGCAAGAACCGAGCTGCACACAAAGGGCGGAGAGGGAAGGCGGAAGGATAAAAAAAGAAGAACCCCCAGGGGGCGGAAAAACCAGCAAGAAGGGGAGGGGGGGTTAAGGCGGCGAAGAAAAAAACCCCCGGGGGGGGGGGGGGGGGGGGGGGGGGGGGCAGCACGAAAGGAGAGGCGGGGGGGGAGAGAGGGCTGGCGGAGGGGGGGGGGGGGGGGGGGGGGGGACGGGGCGCTGAAGAGGGGAGGGGGGCGCGATGGCGAGCTGAAGGGGGGCGGGCGCTTCAGCGCGAGAGAGGGCGAGAAGGCGAGATGAAGGGGGGGGCACATAAGTGGTGGCAGGGCGGGGGGGGGGGGGGGGGGGGGGGGAGGGCGTGAGGGAGGGAAGGCGAGGGGCGAGCAGGCAGCGCGAGCAGGGGTGAAGGCGGGAGCTTCAGCGAGCACTATATTTTGTTCATCTATTGTTAACTCATGTGCAAACATTAATGCTGAAGCTACGGTGGAATACACATCAACACCATGAACAAGACACATATGCACAAGGCTATTCTTCGTTCTTCAAAACACAGCTGACTCTCAATAGCATCAGCTTCAACATCAAGGATTGGCCACAATTGGGGGCTTGGCAAAAGCCAATGACAGAGTACTCAATCTCTCTCTCTCTCTCTCTCTCTCTCTCTCTCTCTCTGCCCGTAACTTGCCTTAGAAACACCCTCTTGTGGGGTGACCGTACCCACAATATGAAGTTCTTCCAACACTATTCTACCTTGATTGGAAGTTAAGGTTTATGCTTGCACATTTCCACAATGGAGAAGAAATAGTGGTGGTCCTTCTCTGACTACCTACCTGCATGTATGTACATGTCATGCACAACTTAGTGTCGCTGCCTAATCATGTCAGGCGTAGGCTTAATGTTGTTTTATGAAGTTTATGGTTGGCTTTAAGAAATGGTATCAAAGTAACCATCTTGCTAAATATCAATAGTGATTATGTGGAAATAAGTGCGTGCTAGGTGGTGTAAACTAGCACTTTATATTGTGTGTAAAACATGCATTAAATAAAGCGTTCCTAGTGTGTGTGAACAACCGCTAGTGTAGGTTATTTCTTGTGTGGGAACACCCTCTTAAAAGGGATCTTATGTAAGCAGTGATGTGTGGCAAAGTGACACCTATAAGGGACGCTTGGCTCTTCTGTGTAGGAGAGATTTCATATCTCAACCATAAAGCATGAACAACTTTGGCTATCATTCTTCCCCGACTGGATTAGAAAAAGCCAAGGATCAACCATAAATGCATCTCTTACAGAAAAAAAGAGCAACAATGCTAATAATATGTTACACTAGGGAAGAAATGCTTTGCACCATTTCATTTCGTAATTCTCCAGAACCTCAGCCCTTCTTTACTGGTCTTTGCACATATGACTTATTCGGATCTTCTGTCTTGAGCTTGGGTGGCCGCAGCTCCCCCTTTTTGGCCTTTAAAAACATATAACCCAATCAGCTTCACAAATTGTGAACCTCTATAGTTTTACAGAAAATAAAAAGTGAATCTTTACCTTGTTGCCAGCTTTCATAAAATCCCGCCAGCTTGTAACCTGCACAAAAAAAAAAACTTCCATGAGTCAAGACCCAATGGTCCACCTCTTGCGTCAACAGCAAGAGAAGATACCTTGACATACATTGATGATAGTTGTAATCTGCACACCACTAAAACAATTGCACATTGCACCAAATAGGGGTGCGCCAACGATGGGTTTCATAAAGACCATCTCCCTGTCACTATGGGATTGCAATGGCTCGATGATGTCCACACTGGCAACGTCACGTTGTACCCATCGTTTTGCCATACACCATGGTCCATGACTGTAGGCCCTTTGTTGGCTTTGCATCTGCTTATGTCTGGCATAACCTCTGGGGTTATGAATGCATCCTCCTGAAAATCTAGCGTTTCTGTGTCTTTCAGCTGTCATTGCATTGAAGTCCTACTAGTAGTATTTCTCTCTACTCAAAGAATTCTTCTGTCTGGGAATAAGACATAAGAGGGGGACCTTGGTTCCAATCTGGCCAAAGCGTTGAGTGCCCCACAGGGGGTGGGGCGGGGTGTGTGTAGCATAATGCTATGTAGACATCTTGTTGCTGCCTATGCATTGAGATCCACTTGTCTCGGCATATGCATTTCTCTGTACTGCTGATAACATCTTGCTTAAAGGTAACGTGAATAGCATGGCCACTCCTCAAGATCCCTTGACCCCTCTTGACATGTTTCATTTCTGTAGGCCGACTCCCAAATGTAGCCTGATACACCACGTAAGACTTTTTCGGGGCTTTTTATGAGTCTCTGTAAAAGGCAACACTTGTAAGATGCAAGAAACAGGAATTTCAAGCAAAAAAACGAACAACTGCTAGATATTTTTTACAGTTGTAATTCCAAAGACTTTTTCCTTCACTTCTTGGAAAGGAAATCAGCCTGCCCCTGCACTGACCCAACTATATGGTAAGCCTACATGGACATACTCCTCAACAGCCCTTATGGATGTCACAACATACCCCGACCCACCACATCTGCTCTTTTCACCAGTCATTGACGCAAGCTATCCGGAAACTCCAAATGGTAAGGCAAAAGATCATGAGGGCCTACAATCAGATTTGTTTCCCATAGGTGTGTTGGATATCATGCTCCACCCTCATATTGTATTGTGTCCAGGCACCGGTTAGCTCACGTTTGTATGGGCCCCACTATGAGAAGTAGCCATGGTTGAGCAGCATATGCGCCCGGCAACCCCATATTCACATGGGAAGGTGGCCTATGAGGCCAGTTGGTTTAGAGATGGCTTGGGTTAGATTTGGCACACTGCCAGATAGGCTACGTGCTACATTGGACAATTATCTCATAACGGTCCACAGATGGAGTAGGTAGACTTTACACTTGGACACCCAGTCCTAACATTGTGAGGCCTGAACGGGGCCCAAGATGAGCTGGGATGGCCGTGGGAGGTGGGAGAACTGCTACGCATTATCTAGTACATCTTTATGAGCCGAGTCTACGGACCTACACGGTCATGTCAAGGCCACCCCGTGTATACACGGCCCCTTCTCCATACAGTTCATCAGTCATCACTATGAGTTTACTCCCTAGATTAGCATACAGCCTCCGTCTTAGCAATTCCAAATCAGCCATCGAAGCTCCCTTCACATGAGAGCACAGGTGTGGGGATTTGCTATCTATCGTGTCACTTCAGTAATACAATATTCTTCTCTATCTCTGTTATTGTGCAATTTGTATTTAAAAGTTGTGCTATGAAAGATCCTCCTACTTGTGAGTGTTCTCTTGTATACACCACACGTTGTATTCTCTTACATGGTATCAGAGCACCGGCTTGGTACAAAACTTCTTCTATAATTGTTGTCTGGCAATCCCTTAGAGAAGAGAAATGGCATCTTCTGCTCCCACCACCATTCCGTGTGATGGAAAGCTTAACGGCTTCAATTATCCTCTCTAGATGTTCAAGCTTAAGGCTATTCTTTCCTCCTATGAGCTATGGGACACCGTCATTGGTGTTGATGTTCACCTACCACCAACAAGGGATGCAAATGGCAACCCTATACCACCTGTTGTCAACCTTGTTCAAGCTTGGAGACCAAGGGATTCAGATGCTCAAGCATAGAAGATAGTGTGCTAACCATGGTTTAGCATGTCCCCATAGTTGTAGAAGCATGGACCTTGTTGCAGAGCCAGTATGAGACCACAAATCCCTCAAGGATTCAGAAACTCGAAAATCAGCTTCAACAAGAGAAGCTAGATAAAGGTGAAACGGTGGTGGTGTTTCTCACTAGAATCAAAGATCTCCTTGACCAAATGGCTGCAATCGGCATGAGTGTGCTCTCTCCAGATCTCGCTTGTTGTTGTTGTCTAAGGGTATTGCCGCCTACGTATGATAGTTTTATTACATCTTTGAATGTTTGTGTCAGGCCTACTCCTCTCACATTCGAGGCGTTCAGGTCATTGCTTCGGGATGAGATCATGAGGATGCAGTGGTGGGGACTAGGTAGCACAAAGAATAAGGGTAAGGATTCTAACTCTTCAAATCAAAAGAAAGTTAAATGCTTTTACAATAACAAGAAAGGGCACATAGCCAAAGAGTGCAGGAAAAAGCAAGCACATGCCAAGAATGGCACTCTAAAGACTAAGGAAGAATCCAATCATGCTATAGAAATTTTTGCATTGAAGAAGTGTGCAATAAGATGGCTAATGTTGCAACACATAATGATTCTTGGATCATTGACAATGGGGCTTCTAGGCACATGACCATGACTTGCGGGTTCACTTCAACAAGAATAGTGCAGTCATTCTTAATGGAGTTAATAAGGTCATTGCAAAGGGCATTCGGACGAACGACTTGTATGAGCTTTCGGCGGTAGACTTTGCCGTCTTGTCCTTGTGCAAGCGCAACGGGGCGTGACGTGACAGATTCAACCACGTGTCCAAGATCTAATGATAGGGAGAGGAGAAAGAGAGAAAGGAAATAGGGATCTTGCACAATACACCACATTGAGCGGGGAACAGGCAACACCCCCTTTCAGGAATTTATTCAGGAACAATCCACGAGCACGTTTGTCAAATCCCCCTCCTCATAGAACGCTCCTAAACATGACTCGAAACCTGCAAAACAAAGCCAAATAACGTGAAGGAGGTGTAGGCCTGACTCGCCGCCCAACCTTGACAGCCGTGGCCAAAACCCACAAGTCTTGGCTGTTCCCACCGAGCCACGAGCTGAGCTAACTAGCAAGACGTACCGACCAATCTCTACCCCGTGACATCCCATACTGCCAGGGAGCTACTCTTGTGGGCCTCGAGACTTCTACCGGGCTCGGCTGCATGAAGCAAGTGCACGTCTACACTAGATCCAGGCTCCTGACCATAGAGCTCTCACAAAGACTAGTGAGACTCTATGAACAATTGACAAACCTTGGCCACCCTTTTATAGGTACTTGGCCGGTCACCGGGCGTCCACACTTGGGCGCCCGCCCGTCCATACTTGGGTGCCCACCTGTCACTTTCACATGAGAAGGCAAGTCCAGTTCATATGGAACTAAACCAATCCGACGTGTAACCCGAAATGGTCCACAGTATCTAGGGGATAATTTCGGAGATCGACCCGTCCGTATAGTCTCGGAAAAAACTCGTCTATTCCACCGAGTACTTCCTTAAGTCTACTGACATGAAATACGGGATGAACTTTCACATGAGAAGGCAAGTCCAGTTCATATACAACTGACCCGATCCGACGTGTAACCCGAAATGGTCCACAGTATCTAGGGGATAATTTCGGAGATCGGCCCGTCCGTATAGTCTTGGAATCTTTCGGAACTCGCAAACACACCATCGTTCCTTCAGAGAACTCTCTAGGTGAATGATGTCTATTAGAATAAAATTTCTCTCTGTCTTGAGCACTTCTAATAGATTCCTTCGCAACTTGTAACATTTCTTGCATATCTTGCAAAACATTACATGCTGCATCGTGTTGAAGTCTTGAAAATCCCACGGTAACAAGTGATCTACGTTGAAAACCGTACATAAGCATAAAAGGACTAAAAAATGTACTCGTATGCTTAGTACTATTATATGCGAATTCTAACATAGGAAGATAATCCTCCCATGAACGCTGTCTTTTGGAGACATATGCACGAAGCATATCCTCCAAAGTCTAATTCACCCTTTCAATCTGACCATCAGATTGAGGATGATCTGAGGAACTCAAAATTCAAAGTTGTTTCCAACTTCTCAAAAACAAGCTTCTAAAAGTCACTTGTAAACTTAGAGTCCATATCACTGACTATGTCTTGCGATAAACCGTGCAGTCTAATCAATTGCTCGATAAATTGCCTTGCTAATTGCATAGCTGTAACAATCTTCCGTGTAGGTGAAAATCTAGCCATTCTTGTCAAGCGGTCCACCACAACCCAAATAGAATCGTGGCCTTGACGTGTTCGTGGCAATCTGGTAATAAAATCCATGGAAATACTTTTCCACTTATTACCTGGGATTTACAAAGGATGTAACATCCCAACCTGTCTAAAGCGTTCAGCTTTATTTGTTTGACAAATCTAACACTTGAGGACATAATCTTCTACATATCCTTTCATCTTTGGCCAATAAAAAGTGTGTTTCACTAAAGCTAATGTCTTGTGTACCCCAGGGTGCCCAACAGAAGGGGCGTCGTGACACTCCTTAAGAATCTTGGACCTAATGTCCGGGATCTGTGGTACACAAATTTTGTCATTACGGAACACTAAACCATTCCGAATCATCCACTGGCCTCCCAGAGCCTGAATGGTAGGCTGCTCATGTTGGGATAAAGGCATTATGCCCACCCTTATAGTGTGTACTAGCCCATAAGTTATAGTACATAGTACACTTAGTACTTTTAATGTACTAAGTGCACTATGTGTACTAGTGCAAATATACATGTGTGATAGGGGAGTCACACACTCACAGTTGTTGAGTTGACTTATCCCCACATATGTCTCTCTCTCTCTCTCCCTTCTTCTCTGTGTGTTTGTCTCTCACATGAAACCCTAATTCTCCCATTCAACTGGTATCAAAGCCAAAAAAAAAAAAAGCAAAGCAGTGAGCACTCCAAGCTCTAACTGTCACGATTTCCTCTCCACCAAGCAGCGACCAATGCACTAAAACTGAGAAATTCAAATTCGGCAGTTTTCTGATAACCCTAAGCGCAGCAAGCAGGAGATCAGTTAGAAATGCGACATCAACTCTGCAGCCTTAGAAGGGGCTACTTTACATTTTGAGTTATCACAGGCAGGCGCCCTCAGCGCACCTCGTTTCCGTTGTTTGCCAGATTTCATGACAGGTCACGTGCATAGCGGAGCCTGTCAGCGATGATGAAGGCAAGCTCGAGCGATTGGGAGGCGTTGAAGCGTGGGTCGCAGTGAGTGTGGTAGCGGGACGCCAAGTCATCCACAGTCATAGCTCTCGACCCGCCGATGCATTCCGTCACGTTTTGACCAGTCATCTCCAGGTGGACACCACCCGCGTGGCTGCCTTCCTCCTCGTGGACGTCAAAGAATGCCTTCACCTCGCCCAGGATTGCGTCGATAGCCTTGTCTTGTAACCTGACGGAACCTTGATCGTGTTGCCATGCATAGGGTCGCTAACCCACGTCACGATCAAGCCAGCTTGCCTCACAGCCCTTATGACGTGCAGCAACCCACCTGTGCCCTACTGTAGAAGCGTGACCTGCAACAGCATCAGCATCAGCACGAGTCTGCACTAATACAGCAACAGCATCAATACAGCAAATTCGACGCCCACCTGCACGATCCAGATACTGTACCTGCAATTGCAACAGAAATCAGCTCATTTCAAAGGTACATGCTTCAATTTTTTTTGGGATTTGCAATTGAGCAGGTACAATCATCAATTGAGCAGGTACAGGTGCCAAATTGCTCAAATTTTGAGCAAAATTGGCAAAATTGGGTGACATTGGTCACATTCAGGATCAATTTGCAAGAAATTGGATGTCGAAATTTGGGGCTTTTGATGTAATTGTGCCATTGGGCATTCATACATGCTGTATGATGTGAGCAATCTCACATTCGGGCCAAAATTGCAGGAAATTGCAGTGCAAATCAAAGGGCTTTTGTGCCGATTGGGTTGATTTGCATGCAGGCACTCGCAATTGATGCTTTGGGCAATGTGTTGATGCCTGTCAAGCACTCAATGTGCCTGTAAATCAAGGGGCTTTTATGTACTGGATGTATATGTGGCCAGGGGGAAGCATTGTGAAGACTCTAGATGCTTTCATGTGCGTTAATGTACCATGTACGATCAGAAATTGATCTTAAATCAAGGGGCTTTTCAAGATTTTATGCTTGTTGAGCTTGGCAAAGCAGCAGGCAAGACTTTTACGCCTTGAATCCTCAGAAATCAGCTTGCAGTCAAGGGGCTTTTGCCCAATTTCTGTTCGGGACTGTTGTATGCAGTGGTGGGGACTGTAAAAGTCTGCTTTTCACTCATTTGGACAGCCAGGAGAGCATTTATTGCTGCTGTACTTGCTGGTACAGATTTGGTACAACTTTGTGCACGTTTTGGCATGGCTGTACACTGATTTGAGTGAGGAAAATTCTCATTTTCAGCTGCTGTACCTGCCGGTACAGATTTGGTACATCATTGGTGAGCACTTAGTACTGCTGTACAGTACTTTGGAAGGGGAACAAAGCACATTTAAGGTGCTGTCCTAAATCTGCAGCAACCAGATTTTGGTGATTTTATCACATACAGTGGGAGTAGAGTTGCATTTGTGCTTCCGCAGTGGGAGATAAACTTTGGGAGAACAACTGTGAGCACTCTGTGTGCTTTTGGTGCAGTGTTTGCACATTTTGCAGGGAGTCAGGCATTGACAGGTTGCATATTGCTATGGCAACCACAAGTGAGAGCTCTTCATTGCTTCACATCAAGAAGCTTGAAGGCTCACATAATTATGATATTCGGCAAACCCAGTGCTATAATGTGTTGCTCCAGAAGAAGCAGCACAAGCCTATCAAAGAAAGGGGTGTAATGCCCGCTTCTCTTACTGCTGAAGAGTGGGAAGATATGGATGAGCTAGCAAGATCCACCATCATGTTGTCTGTGTCAGACACTTTACTTTTCAACATTCGTGAAGAGAAGACAGCTTGGGGAATGTGGCAAAGATTGCAGGACTTGTATGCCCAGCAAAGTGCCTCAAGCAAAGTGTATTGGTTGAAGAAACTCATAGGTCTTCAGATGAAGGAAGGGGCGTCTATGACAGCCCATCTAAATGAGTTTAATGGTATTGTCAGCCAGGTCATTAATCAAAAGTTGGCAATGGACAATGAGTTCAAAGCCACTTTTCTCTTATGCACTTTGCCAGAGAGTTGGGACACATTCAGGACAGCCACTAGCAATTCAAATGCTATGCTGTCATATGCAGATGTTGAGGGTGCGCTCCTTCAAGAGGAGATGAACAGGAAAAACAACTCTGTTGGAAAGTCCAATGCAATGAATGCACGTGGGAGATCCCAGCAAAGGGTAAAAGCCAAGAACGGGGAAGGAGCAAGTCCAATGCAATGAATGCACGTGGGAGATCCCAGCAAAGGGTAAAAGCCAAGAACGGGGAAGGAGCAAGTCCCGCTCCAAAAAGGACTTGGAATGCCATTATTGTGGCAAGAAGGGACACATCAAAAAGCAATGCTACAAATGGAAGAATGATCAAAAGGAAAAGGGCAAAGGAAAAGACAAAGACAAAGATGAAGCCAAAGATGTAAAGCCAAAGGGCAAAAGTAGAGTCAAGATTGAAGAAGTCAATGTGTCACATGCAGGTGACAGTGAGGATGAGGTCCTATTCACGTCTTCACTTGATGCCCATTCACTTCTTGCAGAAGATGGTCATGGTATGCACTCATGGATCATTGATTCAGGTGCCTCCTTTCATGTCACAGGTTGCAGAGACTTGTTTGTCAGGTATACTGCTGGCGATGAAGGAGTAGTTTATTTGGGTGACAACCATGCAAGATTCTTGGCAGAGGTGATGTGAGGCTTGTGTTTTCAGATGGCTCACAGCTTATGCTCCATGATGTCAGGCATGTGCCTGAGATCAAGAAGAACCTGCTTTCTACTGGACAGCTTGATGATGCTGATTATGTTACCACATTTGGTCGTGGAAAGTGGAAGATTAGTAAGGGCTCACTGGTTGTTGCCAGAGGCTCTAAGGTGGACACTCTTTACTTCATGCATGCAGGTGTTTGTCACCATGCTAATGTAAATGCAACCGAGCTGCCGGAAATCTCTATGTGGCATAGCCGGTTGGGACACATGAGTGTCAAGGGAATGGAGCAATTGTCTCGTTTTGGTTACTTGCCTTCTCTAAAGTTCTCAAGTTTTCAGTTTTGTGAGCATTGTATATATGGCAGGCAACTCTAGTGCCCCCACAAGAAAGCTCTTGGACAGAAAGATGCTCAGTTAGAGCTTGTGCATACAGATGTATGTGAGATGCCTCAGCTTTCTTTGGGAGAGGCAAAATATTTTGTGTCCTTTATTGATGATGCCACACGCAAGGTGTGGGTTTATCCTCTTCGTTTGAAGAGTGATACATTCTCAGTGTTTGAGAAGTTTGTTGCTCTTGTTGAGAATCAAACTGGCAAAACACTGAAGACATTGCGTTCCGACAATGGTGGAGAGTATATGTCCAAACAGTTTCAGGACTTTTGTGATGCTAAAGGCATCAAGAGGGAGCTCTCTACTCCTTATGATCCTCCACAAAACGGGACAGCAGAGAGGATGAACAGGACCATTCAGGAGAAGGTCCGTTCTATGTTGTCACATGCTGCATTACCTCATGGTTTTTGGGATGAAGCTGTTATGACAGCCGTTCATTTTATAAACAGGTCACCTAACACGAGGCTTGGTGGGAAAGTGCCAGAGGAAGTATGGACAGGGAAGCCTCCGTCATACAAGCACTTGAGAGTGTTTGGTTGCGTTGCGTACGTGCACATACGCAGGGAAATGCGCACCAAACTTGATCCTAAGTCTCACAAACGCATATTCCTAGGATATGGTGACAGAGGTGAAATGGGGTATAGACTTTGGGATCCACTGAATAGAAAGATTATACGCAGCAATGATGTCATTTTTTATGAGACATGCATGTATAAGGAGCCTGCAAGGCAACAGGATCCTGGCAGAGTCATCTTTGATGATGATGGACATCATGGACAACAACCAAGGGCTGTAAATCAGCCATTACAGCAACAAAACCAGCCTTAAATGGTGCTGAAAATGGTCCAAATGGACAGCCAGAGATGGCAGAAGATATCCCTATGGATATCCCACAGTTAGAGGAGATACCGGGCATGATATTTCAACCTTATGGCATGGAACAGGAGCCACCAATAGGTGATATGCAAGCTGGACAGCAACCTGCAAATGATGGTCATTGGGTACGGAGGTCCACAAGACCTTCCAGAGCCCCTGACAGGTTTGTTCCAGGGGTTGACTACTTGATGCTCACTGACTGTGGGGAGCCCTCATGTTATAAGGAGGCTTTACAGAGGGCAGACAAGGCTCTTTGGGAGCGTGCCATGAAGTCAGAGATGGATTCTCTGCACAAAAATGGAACATGAAAGTTGGTGCATTTGCCTACAGGCAAGAAGGTTTTGCCATGCAAGTGGGTTTACAGGCTCAAAGTTGCATCAGATGCAAAGCCAAGATACAAAGCCAGGTTAGTGGCTAAGGGCTTCAAGCAGGAATATGGTGTGGACTTTGATGAGATCTTCTCTCCAGTGGTCAAAATGACCACACTTAGAGCTGTATTAGCTTTGGTTGCTCATGATGATCTGGATTTGATTCAGATGGATGTGAAGACTGCTTTTCTTCACGGTGATCTCCATGAGGAGATATATATGCAACAGCCAAAGGGTTATGCAGTAAATGGAAAGGAGAAGCTTGTATGCAAGCTGAAAAAGAGTCTTTATGGGCTCAAACAGGCACCAAGGGAATGGTATCATAAATTTGATACATTCATGAAATCCCAGAATTTCAGGAGGAGTGACATAGATCACTGCTTATACACCAAGAAAGCTTTGGATGGCAGTCTATTGATCCTCATCTTGTATGTTGATGATATGTTGATTGCCGAGAAATCTCGTAAAGAGATGATTGCCTTGAAGAAGAGGCTGCATCAAACCTTTGATATGAAGGATTTGGGTGATGCAAATCACATTTTGGGTATGCGGATACTTCGGGACAGAAATCAGCATGTGTTGTATTTGTCTCAGAAGGAATACATTGGCAAAGTTTTGTAGAGGTTCAATATGGACGGGGGGAAGAAGACTAGTACTCCTTTGCCTCCATATGTGAAACTCAGTGCTATGGACAGCCCACAGTCGGATAGTGACAGGGCTGATATGGCCAAGATTCCGTATGCTTCAGCTTGTGGCAGTCTCATGTATGCCATGGTTGCTACTAGGCCGGACATTGCATTTGCAGTGGGAGTGGTTTCTAGATACATGGCCAAACCTGGCAAGAAGCATTGGGAAGCAGTGAAAGGTGTCATGAGATACCTGAAGGGCACACAGGATATGTGCATTTGCTTTGGCAAACAGGATGCATTAGTGCATGGTTACACGGATTCGGATTATGCCAGTCATCCAGATAACCGGAAGTCTACTACCGGTTATGTGTTTACATTCACAGGAGGTGCTGTGTCATGGATATCCAGGATGCAGAAGTGCACTGCCTTATCTACTACAGAGGCCGAGTATATTGCAGCCACAGAGGCTTGCAAGGAGGCATTATGGCTATCTCGGTTAGTGGTTGATTTGGGTTATACAGGGGATATTCCGTTGTTGCATTGTGACAGTCAGAGTGCCATCCAGTTGGCAAAGAACCCTGTCTTTCATGCAAAGACGAAGCATGTGGATGTGAAGTATCACTTCATCAGAGAGGTGATAGAGAACAAGCAAATTCAGCTTGTTATGATTCATACGGATGACAACCCGGTTGATCTGTTGACAAAGAGTTTGCATCCGGAGCGGTTTGCTCATTGCAGACACTTGATGGGCATTGGATGAGGCCAGTTTCAGCCTTGATATGGCCTTGTATATTATCATGTACATGCTGATTTTTTCTTTTCCTTCATTTAAGGGCACTTTGCCTTTAAGTGGGAGGTTGTTGGGGTAAAGGCATTATGGCCACCCTTATAGTGTGTACTAGCCCATAAGTTATAGTACATAGTACACTTAGTACTTTTAATGTACTAAGTACACTATGTGTACTAGTGCAAATATACATGTGTGATAGGGGAGTCACACACTCACAGTTGTTGAGTTGACTTATCCCCACATATGTCTCTCTCTCTCTCTCTCCCTTCTTCTCTGTGTGTTTGTCTCTCACATGAAACCCTAATTCTCCCATTCAGCTCAGTCACTGAGTCTTGGTCAATCAGTGAGCTCCCGTCTTGGATCCTCTGCCAATATAGACCAAAATAACTATCAATGCTACAAAGCCCTCTCAATGACTAAAATAAGTCAGTAGAAATCTCGATGAACGACAAAGTATTCACCTCTCTGATCCGACTAATCGCATCTGCTATTCATGGACCCCTTTCGATAGCGTATTTCAAAATAAAAATCTTGCATTAACTCTGCCCATCTAGCTTTTCTTCGTCTCAAATCATCTGCATCACACACATACTTGATTGATGATCAGTCAATACCACAAACTTGGAGCCATATAAATAATGCCTCCAAAACTTGAAAGCGTGAATGACAGCATAAAGCTCCTTCTCAAGGGTTGGCCAATGAGATTGAGTGTCGTCCAGCTTTCGACTCTCGAAAGCAACAGGTCTACCATCTTGGAATAGAGCAGCCCCGATCGCATAGTCACTCGCGTCAGTCTCAAGAACATAAGACTGACTAGGATCGGGTAGTGCTAAGGTAGGTGCTTCCTTGACTTTATCTTTCAAAAGTCTGAAGGCCATATCTAAATCATTATTCCAAGAGATAGACTGATTTGACTTACGTCCACGACCTTTCAACAAGTCGGTCATCGATAGTGTGAGTTAAGAGTACTCCCGCACAGATTTCCGAAGAAAAACTACAAAACCAAGAAAAGAACGAAGTTGTCTCACTGTCTGCAGTATCGGCGAGGCCAAAACCTTCTGAATGCGGTCATAGTCAATGCTCAACCCGTCTCTTGTGATCTTGTGTCCCAAGTAAATGATTTCTGTCATAAAAAACTCACATTTACTTAATTTGGCATATAGTCGATTCTGTCTTAAAATAGTCAAGACAATCGTGAGGTGTCTAACATGATCCTCAAGAGTACGACTATATACTGAAATATCGTCCAGGAATACAACCACGAACTTCCCCAAAGGTTCACGAAAAAGATCATTCATCATTTGTTGGAAAGTGGTTGGAGCATTGGTTAACCTAAAAGGTAATACGAGAAACTCGTAATGGCCATACCTAATCCGAAAGGCGGTTCTTTCGACGTGCCTTTCATGAATACATATCTAGTGATAGCCAGTACGTAAATCTATCTTTGTGAAATACTTCGCTCTGACTAAACGGTCAATCAAGTCATTTGATCTAGGGAGAGGATAGCGGTTCTTGATTGTCAGTTTGTTCAGTCTCTTGTAATCTAGTTTGTTGTCCTTCTTTCTCCTAAGTAACACAGGCGCACCCCAAGGTGGTTTACTTGGAGTCTGCATGCTCTAGATGCATAACATAGCACTCCTGAATATCTTCGTAGTCCTGAATCCGGATCGGTAGCTTCTCCACCTTTCGATCCCACACTTTCCGACCCGCAAGTAGGCGTACCTCGTAGGTATGATCGCTAGGTGTTGTGTCCAGACCCAATTTCTGCACAAGTTTGTAATTAACAAAGTTGTGTGAGCTTCCAATTTCCAGAAAAACGTGGATTCTATGGCCATTCACTTATCCATAAACTCGGAGAAGATCATGCAAGCCAAAAACTTTAGAGTTGAACATACAATCAGAACATGAACTAGGGCGAGAAAGTACAGTGACCGAAGTACCTGTCAAAGACAACTAGTTGGTTGCCTTCGTCTTGGGTCCTGCGTTGGTCTTAGCACCCTTCTTCGGGCACTCGTTACGCATATGTCCTTTTTCTTTGCAGATGAAGCAACGTCCCTCCTCCTTGAGCTTCAAAGCCTTGAGGAGACGGTTTTTCTTTACTGGAGTCGAAGTAGAATTCTTTGAAGGTTGGTCCGAAGACTTTCCTTCAATCATGCTAGCCATTGGCGCGGAGAACTTTCTTTTGTGCTTATTCCCCTGCTCGGTCACAGGTTTGGTTTTGGAAGAGACTATCATATCGTCATAAATACAAGCAAAATGAATGGTCTCGTCCAAAGTTTTGCATTTGTTGTTTTTGACCTGTAAACGGTACGAGTCGGGTAAACCTGCTACGAAGAAACCCAAAAGAGTAATAGAATCCATCTTCTAAATTTTTGGAGGTAGACCTCATAAGTGAGATTCTGCAAGGTCATGGTCAAACTGGCAAACTGAGCAACGATATCATAGTTATCCTCCTTCTTGAGGAATTCTTTCTTGAAGTCTTCTTCAAATTGTGCCCAAGTTGTTGGTTTAGATTTGAGTTCTTCTCACCATAGCAAAGCTTTGCCTGAGAGGAAACCTGCTCCTAACTGAATCTTTTTGTCATCGCCATATGGATAAAACTGGAAATGGACCTACCACTTATGTAGCCATGTGTCCACAATCTCCTTGGTACGCTGCTTTTGCTCGCCCCCAAACTGTTCCAGAGTAATGTTGGGGCCTAAAGCAGATGCCAAGGTATCCATGCCCGAGAGAGTAACAGGGTAGTGGTCAATAAAGAGATGGAATTCTGTAAAGCCTGCATCTGTGTGGCAACTTGTGCCTGACGTTCCGAGAAAGATGCTTCGAAAGTAACTTTAAACTCCCAAAAAACAGATTTAGTCACAAAATCTTCGAAAAGATCGCCATCGGCGGTCTCAGTAGCCGGCAGGTCTTCACATTCAGGAATGGGTTCCATCTCCAATTCTTGGGTCGACATCTTGAAGAGGGCAAGTGAGAGAAAATCTTGGCTGGAAGCAAGGAAAAGTGCTAGAGAGCTTGAGGAGATGTGTGGCTAAAAGCTCACTCTAGGGGTATTTTATAATCCCCCCAAAAGCGTGTGTTTTTATGTGTGGCTTTTGTTTTGTTTTGTTTTTTTTTTTTTACCATATGAGATGGCTTTTGGAAAAGCCACACATAAGGCTTTTAAAAGCTAAGCATAAAAACTACTTTTTTTTTTTGAAACCCACGCTAAGGTGCCAATTTTTTATGTTTTTAAAAAACCACGCATAAAAGCTACCATTGCTTTTTTGTTTAAAAAAATAGGTGCTACGTTTCTGTTTAAAAAAAACATAAAGCTTTTTTTTTTTAACGAAAGCAGTGTTTCGCTTAATTAGTCGTGGGCTGAAAAAAAAACGACGCTTTTTGCTCCCTGCCAGCTGGCGACTACAGGGAGATCTGCACCGTCACCCACAAGCAGCAACAGCGCCGCCTGAGGGTCGCTTCTGCACGCCCGACAACCTGGCCGCCTGCTACCTGACGGGTTCCATCCCTTTACCGTCTGGTCTGGCCACATGCTTCCACGCATAGCCGACATCTCCATCTCTCTCTTTCTCTCATTGTTCACACAGCCAGGTCACATAGCCGACAGACTTTGCTTGACTCCTTGCCAGAAAAATAACTCTCTTCATATATAGTTCAAATCGACCCTATGCACCAAAACCCTCAACACGGGTTCCATCGATGCAAACATAATACAATACACTGGATTCTTTAAAAAAAAACAGTATACACGAAAAAAAACAACAATCATCTCGAACTCATACCTTTTTCGTTGACCTCTTTCCTCTCTACCTACTGACTTGCACGCTCTTCGAGGCATGGTCTGATACCACTGTCAAATCCCCATGGATCTCTTCGTAGAATGCTCCTAAACATGACTCGAAACCTGCAAAAAAAAGGCAAATAACGTGAAGGGGGTGCAGGCCTAACTCACCACCCAACCTTGAGAGCCGTGGGCAAAACCCACAAGTCTTGGCTGTCTCCACCGAGCCACGAGCTGAGCTAACTAGCAAGACGTACCGACCAATCTCTACCCCGTGACGTTGTTGGTCATGTCCACTCCCGGCTAGTTCAGGTGTGAACCCAGCTTACTCACGGGCACTTTTTCCCTGTGACTAGACACAGGTTTTTTCCCCGTGTGAACACACTTATGTGTGTTGGGCACTTTGCCCTAGGCCTTTTAGTACTCACTTGTACTTTCATTTCATATCATTATTGAGTACATCTTTTCCAGCACTCTCACGTTTCTCTGTGCTTGAGGTTGTGTGTGTGTGTGTGTGTGTGTGTGTGTGTGTGTGTGTGTGTGCGCGCGCGCGCGCGCGCGTGTGCGCAAGCTAGCTTCCCTCCTACCCAACATTGGTATCAGAGCTTGGTTAGGGTTAGCATTAGGGTTTGCCCCCTGCTGCCCGTCAGAGCTTGAGCCTATTGCACACATCTGGGAATTAGGGTTTTGCTGCATTAGGGTTAGAGTTAAGGTTTTGCCTTCAACCGCCCAGCAGCCATCCTGTCGCCGCCCTCAGCCGCCTCTGCACGCCGCCTCTGCTCTCTTCGTATGCCGTACTGTACGGCCCTGCCGCCGTCGCCCTCAGCTCCACCACGCTGCCGCCGCCGCCCTTGTGCGTTAACGCCGCCGCCGCCTGTACCGCCGTCGCCGCTGTCGCCGCCGTCGCCGCGACGTCGCCCCTGTACGCCCTAGATCTGCTTCGCGCCACCCCAGATCTACTTCGCGCCGCCTACGTCGCTCCAGATCTGGCGCCGCCCGTCCTCTGGCCTCAGATCTGGGTGCCCTGCGCCAGCTGCAACAGTAGCCGTCTGCGCCCGTACCTGCCTTGACGCCATCGCCGCCCTCAGCGGCACCACGCCGCCGCCTGCGCCTACTGCCTTGAGCACCGCCGCCTGTGCCGTCGCCCACCGTCGTACGACCGTACCTGCACCTATACCATACGGCTGTACTTGCAACTGTGCCTGCTCTGCACTGCCCAAAGCAACTTGAAATTCCAGATCTGCAAGGTTTAACCTTAAATTGCACACATTGCCTGTTCAACTTTGGGGCTTTTTACAATTGAGCCTGCAATTGCAACATTGGCACACATTGGCATTGATTTCAGCAGATTTGGTGCATAATTGCACTAGAAATTTGGGGATTTTGCAGAAATTGACTCGATTTTGCAAAAAAATGGCACTATTTTGCAGAAATTGGCACTATTTGCAGGCAATTTTGGGTATTACAGGCACATTTGGTTGGCATTGGAGCATTTCCCCCAAATTTTTGGGTAATACAGACACATTTGGTTGGCATTGGAGCATGTCCCCCAAATTTTTGGGTATTACAGGCACATTTGGTTGGCATTGGGGCATTCCCCCCAATTTTTGGGCATTGCAGCACTTGGTGCAGGTGACAATCGCATTAGCAGATTTACAGGTGCAAATCCGGTTCAAATGTGGTCTAATTGGTTGCCTAAAATTAGGGCTTTTCTACATTGAGCCCATTTTTGGAGCATTCGACCAATTTACATTTGATCTGCCAGGATTTGAGCACTTGCAGCTCTTACACGTGTCAGCTGATTGTGTTTTTCACAGCACATGTATACATTTGTGGTTTGTTGCAGTATATGTATGCCATTGTGGACACTTTGACAGATTTGCATCATCGTGCAGTACACTTGCAGATTTGGGACATGCATATGTATTTCTTCTGGTGAAGGAGTTCCCTTTCAGTCCATTGGTTATCTTGCTATTTATCTCCCGCATTCTTACCGTCTTGCTGGACATTGCATACTCGTGGTGACTTGTGACAGATTTGCTGTCCTATCATGGCCAACAGTAATAATTACGTCTTTGGAATGCTATCTCAAGAGGACAAGCTCAATGGGGACAACTACCCTATGTGGGCTTATATGATGCGTCATGTTTTGGTTGCCAAAAATGTATGGTTGTATGTGGATGGCACTGAGGAGCATCCTCTTGCACCTGCTCCAGCAGAAGGTGAAGTGATTCCCGCTCATCCTCCTGCAGGTCCACCTCCTCGTCTTCCTCCTACTCAACAACAGCGTACTTGGGATGCTAGGGATGCTCAAGCCCATGCATTGATTGCTCTCTCGTGCCGTAGGCATATTATTCCGCACATTCCATCTTGCACCACTGCAAAGGGTGCTTGGGATACCTTGGCGGCATTGTATTCAGGTCGCAATGAGGCTCCTGTAGCTTACCTTCGGGGCAAGCTTGAGACTGACCGCATGCTTGAAGGTGACTCTATCGATCAGTACCGTACGTAATGCTGTCACTTTTGACAACCTTGTGACTCTCTTGCTCAGTGAGGAGCAATCTCGTTCCAATAGGAACAACATGATGTCTGTTGAGTCAAAAATGGCTGCTCCTTTTCGTGGGAATAGATCTGGGCCTAAACCTAGCCCATCGAATCCTCCCGAGACAGAGGACAAGCCTGAAAAGAAAAAGCGCTCTAACTATTGCAAGAAATTAGGGCACACCATAGAGAAATGCAGGAAGCGTATTGAGAGTGAAAAAAAGAAGAAGTTGACATCTTCTTCCACAAGTGCAGATCAGACCAATTTGGCTACACGTGTCAGCCTTGACACTTACATCTTCATTGCCTACAGAGATGTCTTCTGATGCCATTGCTTTTGATAACTATGCTTTATAGTCTATACTCCATGGTATGCATTGTCTGCATTTCAGGGGGGGATTCTACTTGCCCACATGCAGTTGGTGATGCCTCATGGTCACTTATGCTTGTTGACCCTTATGCTGGTCTATGCTAGACGTTCATGTGATGTCTACTAGAGATGCCTTTTATGCTGTTTTCCATTGCAGCGGGATTGTTTCTACAGTGTTGACATTGTCGCTTTCTCACATGTGATGTTTACTGGGAGTGCCTTTTACACACTTGGCCAGTGTTGGCTTGCTCTCATGGTTTTGACATGTCACATGTATATTATTCATTGTGGGATTATGCATTATTACATTTAACATACATGCCACTGATCATGGCATCGCTCAGAGTTTACCTATCCTCTCATAGCATTGGTGGCTGATGCCCGCCTCGAGCCCCCACTTTTTCTCCCCATTTTCAGCTTTTCCCATTGCTGAATTTTTACTTTTATCAGCCCTACCATTGCTGATTTTTTCCTCATCGGATCCTCTATTGATGAGTTTCACTTTTGCAGCTTACATTGCATGTCTCACAGGCATGACTTCACGATCCTGTTGCCTTTACACATGCGTATATCTGCTACCTCTTCTTATGCTTATCACTGGTGCAGTTACAGAGCATTGATGTGGATTACATGCAGTTCAGCTTGGCATTTGGTACTTGCCTTCAGGGCCATGGGCCGCTATGACATGGTGCTCAAGGTGGTAAAAGTGAGCTGGCGCGAGAAGGTCCTGCGATGATGGGAGATGATGGCCCAGATCTTCCTGTGGTGGCATGGCCGTGGGCGAGGGCCATGGGGTCTAGGGTGTCGAGCTTTGCATAACTCTGGCTCTGTCGAGTGTCACACCTCTCGGCCAAGCTCCTACACTAGCCTGTGAGAGAGAGAGAGAGAGAGAGACAAAGAAAGAAAGAGAGATATACTAAGCGTCTACTAAAGACCCAATGGGCCTATGAGACCAAAGTGATACAATAATGTCCATGGCATATCTCATCAAGGAATGGAAAATAAAATACGAACAAAACATAGCTATCTCACTGTGGTGATACAGAACTGTCCATGGAAACTCATCATGGAATACCAAGAACATGGAACATGAGAGGAGCATCACCCCCCAATAGATGGTAAACCACTCTCCAAAATATCAAGCATGGGGCTAATGAGTATGACCGAGAGGTCTCCCTTAGCTACGTTACGTGAAAAGGTAGCTCGATGGTAGCGGAGCATGTCCTAGATCTGGAGCTGATGAGGGGATCGTGGCCGATGTCTGGAGGGCGGGGGACGTTGGGCACGTTGGAATGCCGAGGCCAAGTCTAAGGTAAGTCCTCTCAGGCGAGGCAGGTCCGGAGCAGCCGGAGGTGGGTCCACAAGATCCACTGTATGGGTGTCCTCCACCTCTTGGGTCCGGAAGAAATTGGAGATGGTTGGCTGGCGAGGAAGGGAGGGATCAGGGTAGCTAGGGCCGAAGCTCTCTCAAGAAAGTGTCCATGTGTCTGCAAAGCTCAAGCAGGAAGAGCCCTAGGCAACGCTGGTCCGGGAAGTCAATGATCCTGGAGAGTGGACCAACTCCCTCATGAAACAAACATTGAAACCTCCCGCGGATCTCATTGTATACTGGGCAACGGCATATGTAATGCTCCTCTATCTCAACCTCCATGCAGCATAATCGGCAGATCCTCTCCTCTCGGTCTCTGTATGAGCTCCCCATCTCTAAAGACACTACATGTCTCCAATCTGAGGCGGTGGGATGAAACCCGTATCTGGCCAATCGCAATCCACATGGCATGGGACATGTGAACACTGGTAGCCCGGGTCTGCTGGATGAATCCATCCTCAGTGAGGGTGAGGAAGTGATCTCTGTAGAACTCCATCTTCATTGGGAGCTCCGAAGGTGTGCTCGATGTGCAGTGCATGTAGAGGCTGAGAAGATCTAACCGGATAACCCAATTGGTGTCCTCATGTCACAAAGAAAGAAAGAAAGAAAGATATTTTAACGTCTGTGAAAGGCCAAAGTGGCCTATGAGACCAAAACATAGTACACAGCTGATGGTGTCTCATCAAAAGTAAGACAAAAAGGACTAAAAAAGTCCTAAAACAGTCCTAAACAGCTATGAAAGGAAAATACTCCTACTGAGGTACAACAAAAGTGTATAATATCTACAACTAGCATAAGACTGGTGTAATCTGCTCATCTCAGTATCTCTCTCATGGGGTGCTGTAAGATAGAGAGACTAAAGTGGCAGGGCAGTCGTCTCCTACGGCGGGTGATGATGGCTCTAATCCACCGGTGATGAAGCGGCCGTGGACGAGGTTCTGGTAAGCGTGGGCGTCTCGCTCGACAAAGTGCTATGGCTCTGTCAAGGGTGACTCCTGAAGGACGTCTATGGGACTTCTGGCTCTCCGAGGGGGTAGTGGAGGTCCTGGTCGTATCTGCCGGGGTGGTCCTGGCCCTGAAAAAATCTGTCATGGCTCGCTAGCGGGGTGGATCCTGGTGTGCTGTCTTGGCTCATAGGAGAGCCTCTCGATGGCGTCTGAGCTCCAATAAGAAAAGCCCCAAACACCTCTGATCCCCAAACTCCATCACATGTCACAATGGTCCAAAACCCTCTCGGAAGAGACACCAGTATCTCCCTCGTATCTCATAGTTCACAGTACATCGGCATATGTAGTGCTCCTGTGACTCCACTTCCTGGTGACATAGCTGACAAATGCGGTCTGCTGGCTTCATCCCCTCGTATCTGCCAGTCTCTACCCTCAGCTGATGTGATGAAGTGCGGATCTGTCCAATGGCACTGTGAATGCCATGTGAGAGATGGGTGTCCATCTATGTAGACTGTGTCACAAAGCCATCTGGGGAGACATGTAGAAAATGGTCCCGATAGTGGGCCATCTTCGTGCCTAGTGGTAGGGGGGGGCTGGACCATGTCCTTTCTGCATCTAGCCTCACAATATCCATCCTGATCACCCTATTCTGGTCAGAGCGACTAAGGTCCAAGAAGGGGCAGTCCAGGCTGTAACCAAATGGAGGGAGTGCATCAATCGTCATGCCATGTAATCTCAGCCAGGTACACATCTGGGTGTACCAACATCGTGTATCGCCGTCTGCTGCTAACTGCCTGGAAGAGAAAAGTGCTAGGTGTGGCCCGTGGGTCTCTCTGTCTGGGGAGCTCCCATATCAGAGAGAGAGACAGAATACACCACACGCAACATCGGGTCCCAATACCTACTAAGGGCCATGCAGTGTGTTTGCTTTATTATGAAGTTGAAACGAATACAATGCACATCTTAATCCTCAAACTAAAGATATCTCCTTGCTTGCTTAGCTGAACTCTAACCTTGGTACACATGCTTAACAGTAGCCATCCTTGCAGCTCCGAGCAATTCCTTGCTTGAACAAGCTGCCTAATGAGCAACTCACTAGAAATACCCTGTTTTGCAATGGTCGATGCTCTGCCTGACCTGATCACTGTCACAAACCAAAGACCTGAAACGGGGAGAGGAAGGGCCTACATAGAGCACTTTCTGCCCTTTTCTAGGCTGCCCGACCTGCCCAACCTCTGCGCCAACCCTCCCTGGCCAACTGCCCAGGCCTGCCCAGCCTCTTCCTAACCTCCCCGGCCTCTACCCCAAGCCTGCTGCACTTGTCCACATGGATTTTGCACTGCCTGACGGGCTTCCCTCCTACCTGACTTGGCTCCTAACAGATCCATGCTGATGTCTGGTGACCGGCACTTGGCTGATACACTGCCAGCGATCTCTACAGCCATCAACTTCAAGTGGGTTACAAACACAGTGTGGGGTTTGCGCATGTACAACTACTGCCTGGACTTGCCCAAGACTAACCTGATGGCCACTGGCTGACTGGTGCATGCACTAGGGTTCACAACTGGACACAATGAACATCACCAACCCAAAACTTGCACATTGCTGGTGCTGTCGTGTGCCCCGGCACCCAAGTGCAAAGTGGACGTAACATTAACCGCCACCAACGCACCCCCCAGTCCTCCGGCAATCCTAAAATAATTTCTATGAGATTAATTTCCTTGTAATCTTAAGATTTCTTTGGGACTTAGAAATCTGAATTCCTTTGAAAAAATCCCAGAGCATTTTCTTTCACTTGTTTTCTAGTGGTTGACTGGAACTTAGAAATCTTACCCGATTCTCCCTTGTTTCTTCCCATTTTTCATCGTTCTCACGCTTTCTCTTGGATAGTTCCCTGGCTTCCTCCTCGTCTTTTTTCAACCTTCCTTCTTCTTCTGATATCTGTAAGACACATTATCCATAAGAAGATTAATATTTGTCTTTGCCAATGGTGAAAGTATGAAGCCACACCACACGAAATACTGCTGTTCTCATCTATACCCCAACAGAAGCTGCCTTCTTGCTCAACAACCGAATCCATGAAACATAAAACAAAGACAGTAGAGCAAGCCTTACCCGCATCTGCATTTTACGCCTACGCCACTCCTGCTCTGTAAGAATTTCTCGAACCCGTTGCTTCCACTTTTGCTTGAAGTCCTCACTGTCTTCATACTGTAATTCATATTTACCCTGCATAATCAAAGGCCCAAATCAGAAAAACATTGAATAGATTTATGGATAATTAGGCGTATTGAATTGCATTAGATATGATGTAATATGCTTGTCAGTCACAAGCAAGGGGGATTCACTCATGCATGCATAATGAATGGGTGCATGTACAATATGGGCGTTTTTGGGGGCATTAGATATGATGGACTATGCTTGTCACTCACAAGCAAGGGGGATTCACTCATGCATGCATAATGAATGGGTGCATGTAGAACATGGGCGTTTTTGGGGGCATATACACAATAAGTTAAGAGGGTTTTCACATGCAAAAACCCTTGTATAGGAGAGTATTGAAACTCCAAACTTGTTATGTATAGAAGGTACTTTGCACAGGCTCACGCAGGCAGGTGGGATCCCATAAATGTACTAAGTGAACCCCCAAACGCACAAGCAAGAAAAAAGGCCCAATTATACAGCCTGGCCGCTCTTACAAGACTCACTTTTATGAAAGCGGCATGGACACAATCATTCCTGATGTACAATGGTGGAAACTAAAGTTCAATTTTCAAAGACTAAGGAATGCGACACATTACCTCATCAACCAGTGACCTTATCTTAGAAGCATTGTCTTTCTTTAATTGCTTCTTTCTCTCCGCTTTTAGTTCATCTGCGATGTATGCACGGAAAGAAAACCACCAACTTACAACCCAAAAAGAGTACCGCATAGCTTGCTACAAAGAGGAACTACTGTTGGATTAGGATTAGGGGGAGAAGATTAGGGTTACACAGGGATAGTGATTATGGGGCAGCAAGAGAAGATCAACACATACGCAAGATTAAAATAAACCCTAAGCTAAACACAAGATCCACAAGGGCTACATCTTGCTCAATGTTACATTCATATACATAGGGGTGGCTATTATATAGCCCAAAGTACATGCCAAGTGATACTCGATGACATCCCTGCTTACATAATCCATACAAGACGTGGTTCACAGGCCCCTACTCACACACACTCTTTTACATTGGATTTTCCCAACAAACCCTCCCTCAATGGAAAGTAGTCATGAGCTTAAAAAATGGCCTGCATGGGCCCACCAAAATCTCATGCTCATAGTTGTTAGGTATGAAAAGTTCGATTCGGTGCGGTACATTCAAATACGGTCTTGGAATGCACTAAAAATGCGATGGAGGTACGGTCCATTTAAAAAATACTTAAAAATATAAATATAGATGCAAAACTTAGAGAAGTTGCAACTTACAACTTACCCAAAACATAAAAATTTAGAATGTTGCAAACTTGCAACTTGCATAGAAAATGAAAGTAGACAAATGTACATGTGACATGTCAAAGAGTCATGAATATATATAAAGCCGCAAAAGTCGGCATGCCGCATGGGCAAGTACAAAAATGTGAGTAAAAAATGCAAAAAGTCTATAGAGGACTATAGAGGCTAAAAGCCTATGTCACCATCTATGTCAGAGCTGTCGCTAGGCTCTTCAATATCCTCACAAGAGGAGGACACCTCAGAGCTCCCACCAAAATCCTCATCGCTAAGAATGTTGTCCTCATCATCATGTTCGGGCTCCCTGATATCATCATGAACTGCTAAATAAGACTCCGCAATGGAAGCATCCTCAACTCTAACCATTGCGGGGGTAGGGCTCCGGCTCGTGGAGCCACGTCTACATAGGTAGCAACTGGGCAATTAAAGTCTCAGGAGCCAAAAGTAAGGATGGGCCGAACTTGTACTCCACCACTAGCTTGGCGGCCACGACGAGTGCGAGAGACTCATCTATCAATCTCCTCTAGCTCTTTGTAGAGCTCCGCATATATGGCCCCCTCCTTTGCATTATGCTCCTTGTGGACACTTTTAAGCATGGTTGTCATGATACGAAAATACGGATACCGTACCGGAATTTTTGGTACGATATGAAATTTTCGGATACCGTACCATAAAATACGGTCTTTATTTTTTACACTTACAACCTATGGAGCTTCAAGCTTGAATGTGAGGAAAGGTTGGGAGGGGAGGAGTCTCAAAGGTCTCCCAGTGTAGCGTTTATGACTAAGGGACCGTCCTTGCACAAATACGAGCAGTGCATCTAGGGTGATAGGTTTAGGGACTCCTCTCTAGATCAAAATGGCCATGTCCAAATCTTCTCCCTCGTACATAACTTGAGAATCTAACTGTCTAGCCTACCTATACCAGGGATCTCCAAGTGACGTAGCAAGATTCTCTCATCCTACCAATCTAGTGTACACTAACAGTCTACCTCGCTAGATTTTTTAGGTCTCTCAACAATCCCATATGGAATACTGAGTGGACACGAAAGTTGCAAAGTATTGCGAGCATTTGGGATCTTCGTTAAGCAGGGTTTCTATATTTTTTTAAAGCATTTGGAAAAAAAATTTTGGGGGGGGGGGGGAACCAAAACAAAACAAAACTCGTACCGTACGATATCGTACGGTATTGTACTGTACGAACCGTATGGTAATAACCCATTTGTACGGGTACGAGAAACAACTATGCTTTTAAGAGTGTCCACCATCAACTTGAATTGGTCGACGTTTATCTACAAGTTTTGTAATTGATTGGAGGCCTCAGTAAATCCACAAGTTACAACATATTTCAATTGTAAATAATAAAACATTGAAAGTTATGTAGGTCTAACATAACAATATACATGTCTAGCTTGACTCATATCATGCATTGCATGCACCATGCGCAAGTTATTGCAGCAATAGACCAACCGCTCTAACTGTTTCGTGCTCAACTGACTGCATTACTTCGTGTGTATAAATGAGTAGGAACTCCAGTTTCTCTCACATGCACCGAAGAGCAATCCTAATCCACAATAAAAATAAACAATGTTTTAGGATTCTAGTATCTACACATAATTATAATTTTTAGGCTTTAGGCTTTAGCTCAAGTGTTAAGAGTTAAAATTTCTTAACAAGTTAGTAACTTAGTGCAAAGTGGTTAGTGATAACCTGTGCTAGAATCCTCAAAGCTACTCTTTGTGGGTGAGGCTATTGGTAAGCAAATGACTTCCACCACAAGAGAGACTTCACCATAGAATCCCTCCTATCGTTATAGTTGATGAGCTCTTGTAAGAATTGAAATTGTCCACTCTCATCATCGAGCAATGCTTTCGGTAAGAAAGCATCCCTAGCTGAAAGCAACTCTTGATCAGTAAGAAGTGAGAGTGCTTTGTAGGTAGGATGCAACAAGGCAACAAGGCTATGGATAGGCCTCTTGATCCACTTCCATCTCTTCTCCACCAGTGCCAAGATAGCATTGCGTCGAGGAGTAGCCTCAAGGAGATCACTATGAATTTTAAAATAAAGAAAGAATATATTATATGAGAAAAAAGAAAGAATAAGTATTTAGATTCAACACTCTATTTTAGTTCATTAAATTATTCTTGAATCTTATTTACCTTGTTAGCATATACTCTGGATCAAGCTCATCGAGGACTGTGGTGCGACGAATCTCGACAATGGCCTCTCTCATAAAGTTAGTGAGGAGCCCCATAGTAGCTCCCTCATGTCTGTCATGCGTTAAACTCTATACAAGAGAGTAATCACAATGACTAGGACACGAACCTGGCACCAGAACTACTCTCTCAAGCATAACCGTTGAATGGCTCTTGCCTCATCGACACGCGAAGGTATCTCACCTTGTATCCATTCTTGCCACTCCGGCGAAACCACTGCTACCTGGAGCTTAGACATCACATCATAAAGGCGCTCTAGAAGAAGCCACATGTGGATAAAGCGCGTCATGGAGGGCTTCTTCATCTCCAAGCCGCTGTGATGGCAGAAGATAGCGAGGGCCTTGACTTTTTGACTGAAAAAAGTGACAATATGAGTGACTTGTGTCACCCACTCTAACTTGCCTATATCCTCCATAAGCAAGTCAAGGCAGTGAGAGGAACAAGGAGTCCATACTATGGAAAACTCCTCCTCAAGCAAGCGGTCCATCTTGCGGCAATTGGACGCATTGTCCGTAACCACTTGAACCACATTTTCGGGACCAACCTACAAGGATGATGGATGCATGAAATTTGAATGAGAATATGGAAAATAAATGAGACTTGAAAGTTAAGTAAAAGGCAAAGGCTAAACTTGAAAGCTTCAAACTCAAAAATTAAAATTGTATCTCACCTCAATTATGGCTTGTCGAATGTGACGATAGATGAAATCGCCCAAGGTTTTCTTGTTAGCAGTCATCTCTTGTCTATACACTATGTCAAGGCCTCTGTTGTGGGTATGCCCGCCCGTATTTGGTGTCTTCCCATTTTCCTCACTCTCCGTATTTTTTTCCATTTATTTGGAGCTGTGTGTGGACTGTCGATTGCCCCCAAGTGCTGGCCGACTTTGTCTGCTGGCTGCCCAACTGCTCTGCTGGTGCCCGACCCCCCCCCCCCCCCAGTGCTAGCCGACTAACCATTGTGCTGGCGTGAGCAGTCGGTGTAACTATTTGGCCCTCCTAGCTCTTTTCACATGATGAAATCCATGCCCGGACACAGACAGGTGGAAGAAGACATGGGGACAGGGTCCATAAAGTTTGATTTAGAAAAAGCACCATTCTTGGTCAAAAAGCAAGAAAAAGCAAAAAGTCAAACAAGGTTAACCGCGAGCCAAGGACACCATTGGAAAGAGGAGACTGAGCCGGACCAAAAAGCTAAAAGGCGCTTTCTCAAAAAGCAACTCTAAAGCCAAAAAGCAAGGCCTTAAAGCTAGAAAAGCAAAGCACCAAAAGTTGAGCAATATTTTATTAATAAAAGTAAAAAGAGTAAAAGCAAAGGTAAAAAGAGAAAAGCAAAGCATAAAAAGGCAAAGCAAAAGCATGAAGGCTTTTTGGCAAAAAGCAGGGTCTCTTACAAGTATAAAAAGGATTGGACTTCTCTTGTAGTACCAGGAACAAGATCATTGAAGATTGAAGGAGATTGTGGAGTGTGTGAGCATCATTATGATCATGGAGAGCTTCTTCTTCACCATCAACACCTTCTCCAACTTGCTTTTCAAATGTACGGTTAGCCCTAGACTTGTATGGGCATATGCATGGGCAACACAGACGCATGTACGGAGTTGTACGGACATGTACGAAACTGTATGGACATGTACAGACAGAAATTTCAGAAACCCTAAAACTGCTCCAAAAACCCTAAAAACTGCTTTTGGATGTTTTTTCACCCAAAAACCATTAAAACAAGTTTTATATCAGTTTTCTTATGAGAAAGAGCTTTTCCATGGTTTTCTTCATGGACAAGGCTATAGGAGTTGTGGAGATTACTCATGGGATGAGTGAGTTTCTTGGACTTGGACATATAGCTTGGACATGGAGTTGGACATATAGATTGGGCATGAAGCTTGGACATGAACGTGGAACTTGGTTATTGGACTTGGACTTGGATCTGGACTTGGACTTGGACTTGGATCTGGATTTGGATTCATTGGACTTGGAATCATTGGATTTGGATTTGGATATTAGATTTGGTACTAGCCCGGTGAGAGATACTTGTGGGTCATCCCCATGGTGTGCTCGACATCAGAGATCTTGTGCGTCGACATCGACATCGACTTGGATATCCTACATCGGCATATTTGTTTGTTTTGTATTCATTGATTGTATTGATCTTGGCCAGCGTGCCCATGGATTGTTCCTGAATAAATTCCTAAAAGGAGGCAGGGCCTGTTCCCTGCTGTACTGTGCAAGATCCCCATTCCCTTTTCTCTCTCTTTATATTTTTTTCTCTTGGACACGTGATTAAGTCTGTCACTGCACGCCCCGCTGGGCTTACAGTCAAGCTGCTATCGGCCTGTTTTGAGCTGGCCGACCAGTAGCTAGGGGCCATATAAAATGGCCCCTTGCCCTCACACTTCTGTATTCTGTATTCCGGGATTTTATTGGTGTATATAGTACAGTTACACTAGCTTCTCTCTCTTTTATCTCTATATTGCTCTCTACAACAGTTGTCTTCATTTCCGCTATGCATTCTGACATGGTATCAACGTTTATCAGCACAAGATCAATCTGAAGGAGAATCAGGCAGAATGAATCCTAACTACACCATAAGAAGGTCAAAGAAGAGATAGATAAGCTTTTGAGAGTGGGATTCATCTATCCAATTGACAGAGCAAAATGGCTATCACACCCATAGTCATCATCCCCAAGAAGAATGGGACGCTTAAAGTCGATATAGATTACATAAAACTGAATGTCTCCACTATGTCTGATCCATTTCCTCTACCATTCAAAGATTCACTCCACTGAATGTTACAGCAAGACATAAGACATACTCATTTCTGGATGGATTCAATGGTGGGTACAACCAAGTGCGCATGGCTCCGGAGGACAAGAAGAAAACAACCTTCGTGACTGAATGGGGGGGGCCTTTGCCTCCAATGTGATGACCTTCGGTAGCCCTAAGTGGCTTGAAGCTTGGAGACAGTGGGACGTCGAGGGTTTGTTGATTGAGGTGCTGATTCGAGACTGTTTGGGCTGTACGGGACTTGGAGATCAGGTAGAAGGCGGCCACCACCGTTGGACAGCCACCTTGCATTCTATTTGCAACCTCTTCTTCTTCTTTTTTCCCACCCACCCTCCCTTCACAAGACCTTGTGAACCCTTGAGATGGCTGATTTGCTTAAGATGGCTGAGAAGCACGTTAAGATCCCGACACTCCCCACGTTCCCGGTGGACCGACAGTTGGACGGGAACAACTACGGCATATGGAAGGTAATGATGGAATCTGTTTTGGAGTCCTATGACTTGGCTGATTTCATTGTTGTTGGGGTTCCACGGCCGGAGTTGGAAGAAGGGAAGTTACCCTCTATTCGGAAGGAACGGGAGGCACAGGCACAGTTATGGGATCGTGTTAATGCCCGAGTCCGTTCTTTCATCTTCCTCAATTGCACACCACAGGTGATCAATCACATAAAGCATATGACGCTGGCCAGAGGGATTTGGCAACATTTGGATTCTCTCTACAACAGGGTATCACCCATGAAGAGAATCTCCTTGGAAGTTCAAATGCGGGTGATGAATCCTGCAAAGTCGTCAACGATGCGGGAGAACATCAACAAGCTGCAGGCTCTTCAGCAGGAACTTCTCCAGGCACGGAAAGAGATATCGACAGAGGATATGGCCATAACGTTGTTGTCACATTTACCCTCTCAGTACTCAGCCTTTTACTCCTCTTTGATCAGCAGTGGCAGGCTCAGCACCATCACATGGGAGGAGCTTGTGCCCATGGTCTGGGACCAAGAAGAGCAATTCACGAACCCTCCACAGGGCGGAGGTTCTGAGGCCTTGACTGGCCAACGGTCAAAAGGCCGTAACAACAACAACAACAAGGACAAAGGGAAGTCTTCATCGGAGAAGTCTTCTACGAAGAAGCCCGATTCACACCGAGAGAAGTTGAAGGCAAAGAGGACATGTAGTAATTGTGGCGAGAAAGGCCACTATTGGAGAAAGTGTCCCAAGCGAACTGGGAAGAGTGCTGATTCTTTAGCTTCCGCTGCAAAGACTCCAGCCTTTGTGCACTTGGAGATGTTGGACACAGATGCTTCATCTTCTTCGGGCGAGGAGGCAGTTGGCTTCACCGCCAAGGATACTCGGGAATGGATTCTTGATAGTGGTACTTCCAGGCACATGACTCCTTCCCGTGACTTTTTTCAAGATCTGAAACGGTAGTCAGGTCGCATAGAATTTTCTTCCAATGCATTCATGCGGTTTTGTGCGGAGCATGGCATCAAGCGGGAGCCGGCCAATACAAGTTCGCCGTCAGAGATTGTAGTTGAGCGTCAGAACAGGACTGTGGTGGAGATGGCGAGGACGATGCTGGAGCATCGTGATCTTCCTCGTCCACTTTGGGGAGAGGTGGTGGCTATAGCTGTCCATATCCTCAACCGTTCTCCGACGACTTCAGTACCGAACATGACTTCCTTTGAGGCGTATTTTGGCAGGAAACCTGATGTCTCCCATTTCCGTGTGATTGGGAGTGATGCATATGTTCACATTCCAAAGAAGTAGAGGGGGAAGCTCGACTCAAAGTCCCAAACGCTTGTCTTTGTGGGATATAACTCTCTTTCCAAGGGATTCAGGTTGTATGATCCAGAGAGGAACGAGGTTGTCGTCAGCAAGGATGTGGTTTTTTATGAACATGTTCCGGTTTCCACTATTGATGAGCCGCCACTTCTTGGTGACCCACATGATTCTGATGATGATTCCCAGTCGATTGTTCCAGCTGGACAGCCTCAGTCAGTTGAGGAGGTTGAGCCGGTAGCTGGAAATGAGCCCTCACAGCAGCAAGAGGCTCCGTGTTCTGTTCGAGTACCCAGGTGGTTGGTAGACACCCTTCGGGAGTCAGGTGTTACGGAGCTTCCCTCCGAATGGACCACAGAGGACGGACCTCGAAGATCGCATAGAGTTCGTGATAAAAGTCATTCAACGGAGCTTTTACAGGTAAACTATGCTTTGATGTCTCGTATAATGCGGGACAAAGAGCCCACTTCTGTCAAGGAATCCCTTGCACAGGATACTTGGAGGAAAGCCATGCAGGTGGAACTGGATGCCATTGAGAAGAATAACACTTGGGAGTTGGTTCCGAGGCTGTCGAAACGGTCTGTCATTGGTGTCAAGTGGGTCTTTAAGACCAAGTATAAGTCAGATGGGTCCGTGGACAAACACAAAGCCAGACTTGTGGCTAAGGGTTATGCTCAGCGGCTTGGCATCGACTATGAGGATACCTTTGCACCGACAACAAGGATGACCACGATTCGGACCGTTCTTGCCCTTGCCTCTTCTCAGTGGTGGCCCGTATTTCAGATGGATGTTAAATCTGCGTTCCTTAATGGTGACTTGCAGGAGGAGGTGTATGTTGAGCAGCCTCCAAGCTTTGAGGTTCCAGGATCAAAGGGAATGGTTTACAGGTTGTGGAAGGCCTTGTATGGTCTTAAGCAGGCTCCGAGGGCCTGGAATCAGAAGAATGATTCCTTCTTTCTACGGACTAGATTTCAGAGATCGATTGTAGATCCCAACTTTAGGGTTACACAGGGATAGTGATAATGGGGTAACAAGAGAAGATCAGGGTTACACAGGGATAGTGATGATGGGGGTGGTTTGCTGGGCAGCAGTGCCACCCGACCAACCAACGAGGGCAAGCTCTCAGGCGGCAGCTCACGGCGGCGCTTGGCTCTGAGACGGCAGCGGATGGCTCTGAGATGGCGGCGACTGGCTCTAGGGCAGCGGTGATGTTTGCATGTGGAGATGGTCCGGCTGTGCACAAGCCCTAATACCACTGTTGGATTAGGGTTAAGGGGAGAAGACTAGGGTTACACAGGGATAGTGATGATGGGGCAACAAGAGAAGATCAACACATATGCAAGATTAAAATAAACCCTAAGCTAAACACGAGATCCACAAGGGCTACATCTTGCTCAATGTTATATTCATATACACATAGGGGTGGCTATTACAGAGCTTGAAGTACATGATAAGATAAAGATGCCAAGTCATACTCGATGACATCCCTGCTTACATAATCCATACAAGGGGTGGTTCACATGCCCCTACTCACACACACTCTTTTACATTGAATTTCCCAACTACTACTTTAAAAAAACTACCTTAAGCAATGAGGATTAATGCTAACCCATTTTGATTTACAAGCACATGATTTTTTTGTATTGTAAAGAGGAGCAATAATTTGGATATAACATCGCCATTCGGTGCAACTCATGGTATCGAACAAGGCAATCATAATCCGGTATGGCAAGTCAATATTTGGTAAACTGTGGGTACATAAGCTTTCTATAATTTTCTTCTCACAGGAAGAGTTGTGCTGGCTTTGAGACACATCGTAACTCAAAATATTACTCCGCGCACCGATCACTAATGCCCATCTCTCATCACATCTACCATGACAAGTAGAACATGCATAGCTTAGGCTGAAGCACGAGTAGCACAAAGACACTCTTTTGGACACAAGTTCCTAGGCTCCAAAGTCCAGACCCTTGGAGCAACAAATTGCTTTCATTTTGGCACAAAAGTTGCTAAGCTCCAAACCCAAAAAGAAGCAAAATGCTAGGTGGCTATACAAATGAATGGTCAAGTCATTAGAAGCACGAAGAAAACTCAATTGGGACAAATATGATGTGGGATGTACAGTGGCTGAAAAAAGTCAATGGGAACAAGGGCTAAAAAGGGCCAATTGATTGGACACTGAGAAAAAGAGTCGAATTGGACCAAGACTCTAGGGCACTTTCTTGGCACACAAATCCAGGGACTAAGAAGGGGCCAAAGAATCTTAACATAAAGGCCCAGACCCTTCATTTTCTATTACATGAGCAGCCAGTTCTTCATCAATGCAAATTAACCCTCTAAGCCTGCATTTTCCCTCGCAGCAGTCCACACGCAGTGTGCACCCCTTGCATTTGTGCATTTGAGCCCAGCTTCTGTGTTTTGCATGTGGGCAAGTGTTCAGCCTGTTTTCCGGTCATTTCAGCACTTAAATTCATCATGTTTGCTGCAGCCCATAGCCTCCAAGTCTACCCGGTAAATTGTGTTAGTCCAGCCTGCTCAATTCTTTGCTGTCCAGCCGGCCAACATGCATATCTCCTGTTTACAGTCTCTTGCCCCATTTTGACTCACACCTACACCTGCTGCCACAACCTACACCCACATCCTCTTTTGCCATGAGGTTAATCATGTATATGAGGACCACTTATCCCACCGAATTGTGTATATGAGGACTACTTATCCCACCGAATCCCCACCCTAGATCTGTCTCTACCTCTCTCCAACATCACAGCCCAACTCCCGTGACAAAGAATTGAGTGGGGGACTAGGCTTGCACACCCAAGCAGGATCTATGCATGAGCAGGCTGCCTTCTGAGCGATGGAGAATGGAAAGACAAAACACAGGGGTGGGATGGTGAAATTCAGGATCTGTGGTATGAGCAGGGGAGCCCATGAGGTAGTCCACAGTGCTAGTCCCCCCTGCATGTGGGAAGCATGTAAGGCTGTCCACTGACAGAAAAAAAAGAAAGAAAGAAAGATATATTAAGCGTCTACTAAAGACCCCTCCTTCGCTAGCCAACCATCACCAGTTTCTTCCGGACCCAAGAGGTGGACGACACCCATACAGTGGATCCTGTGGACCCACCTCGGACCCGCCTCGCCCGAGAGGAGTTACCTCAGACCGGGCCTCCGCCTTCCAGCGTGCCCGACACCCCCGGCCCCCTGGACATTGGTCACAATCCCCTCATCAGCTCCAGATCTAGGATATGCTCCACGTGACGTAGCTGAGGGAGACTTCTCAGCCATACTCATTAGCCCCATGCTTGATATTTTGGAGAGTGGTATACCATCTAATGGGGGCTGATGCTCCTCTCATGTTACATGTTCCTGGTATTCCATGATGAGATTTCCATGGACAATTTTGTATCAATCCAGTGAGAAGTTTTGTTTTGTTTCTATTTTATTTTCTGTTCCATGATGAGATATGCCATGGACATTATTGTATCACTTTGGTCTCATAGGCCCATCGGGTCTTTAGTAGACGTTTAATCTCTCTCTCTCTCTCTCTCTCTCTCTCTCTCTCTCTCTCTCTCTCTCTCTCTCAGGCCCATTGAGGGCCGAAGCTCTCTCAAGAAAGTGTCCCTCTGTCTAAAGAGCTCAAGCAGGAAGCGCCCTAGGCAACACTGGCCCGGGAGGTCAATGATCTTGGAAAGTGCGCCAGATCCCTCATGGAACAGACAACGAAACCTCCCACGGATCTCATAGCATACTGGCAGCATCATATGTAATGCTCCTCTATCTCAACCTCTATGTGGCATAATCGGCATATACTCTTCTCTCTCGGTCTCTATATAAGCTCCTCGGCTCTGAAGACACGCTCAGCTCTGCCTGTCTCCATTCTCAGGCAGTGGGATGAAACCCGTATCTGGCCAATCATCCATGGCATGAGACATGTGAACACTCAAGTACCCCGACTGCTGGATGAATCCATCCTCAGCCAGCGTGAGGAAGTTATCTCGATAGAAGTGCATCTTCGGTGGGAGCTCCGAAGGTGTGAGAAGCTCACCAGATAATCCGGTTAATGTCCGCATGAGAAAGCCGGAGAAAAGGGGAGTCCAAACTCTATTGAAAGGGTGGAAGGTAGTCCATGCGGAGCCCATATCCTGAGAACCACGTGGAAACTCGGGCATGCCATACTCCAGGCTGGCCCTCGAGTGCTAGCTATCTCAAGGACTGCAGGGCAAGCCTCGAGCACTCGTGGGGATCCATGTGACTGCCGTGATGGAGGTATGTGACTGTCTGGAAGAGTGCATCCACTACCATCTGGGCTATGGCAAAGGCTGGCCCTTGAGTGCTAACTATTTGGCCCTCCTAGCTATCTCAGCTTTTAGATTCCCACGAGTAGTAGGGGAATTGTAACTATTTGGCCCTCCTAGCTCTATTTCACATGATGAAACCCATGCCCAGACACCAAACAGGTGGAAGACCTGGGAACAGTGGCCATAAGGTTTGATTAAGAAAAAGCACCAGTTTTGGTTAAAAAGCAAGAAAAATCAAAAAGTCAAACTAGGTTGACCGCGAGCCAAGGGCACCATTGGCAAGAGGAGATTCAACCGAACCAAAAACTAAAAGTCCCTTTTCCAAAAAGCAGCTCCAACGCCAAAAAGCAAGGCCTTGAAGTTAGAAAAGAAAAAGCTAAATAACTTTGACAAAAGTTGAGTAATATTTTATTATTGAAAAGCAAAAGGGGAAAAGCAAAGAGTAAAAAGGCAAAAGCAAAGCATGGATAAGCTTTTGGTAAACAGCAGGGCTCTCTTCAAGTATAAAAGAAGCATGAGCCGCTCTTGAGCATCAAGTTGGAGAACAACCTCTTCATCTTTAAGGTGTTGCCATCTCCGTTGAAGCTTGGAAATCATCTTCTTGATCATGAACCAAACCATGGAGTTTTTCATCGATGCCCGCTGATTCAAAGCGCCTTCATCGGTTGTAGTGCCACGTTATCGTCCGTCTGTGCGGCTGTACGGATTCGTATAGCCATACAGAATTGTACGGACATGTGCGGAGCTGTACGGAGTGAAAATTTCAAAAACCCTAAAAATTGCTTTTTGAAGGTTTTTATTGCCCAAAACCATTAAAACAAGTAGTAGTGGGACCTGATGACTCCCTGTCCTGGCATTGAAGTCCCCCAGCAAGAGGACTTCCCCCAACTGTGAGAACTCCATAATATCCCCATATAATGGTAAGTATAGTGACTAGCCATGTTGTGTGGCGTAAGGGGAGTGGCACGGTGCAAAATAATACACATCAATGTGGATGACTCTGTCTGGACTCCCCAGTAAGCTATAGCTGCACCCAAAGATACCATACATCCTCGTCCTTTCAGACGATGCTGAGAATCTATCGAAGGTGGGTTCTAAAAAGGACAGTTACCCCTCCCGAGCCATGTACTCCTAATGTGCAGGTCTCGCCTCGGAAACTCATACCCGACTATGTATGGTAAACCCCTCTTAGGACTCTGATGACTGTGTGTATAGAAAATGACATCCCTACCTGTGAGAATCTTGCTCAAACCTCTTGCATTCAACCACAAGGTGCCATTGCAGTTCTATATGGCTAACCTCCGTGTGTTTGATCTCCTAGATCCCGCGTCCCTATTTGGGACAGCGCTCAGCAATAATGACCCTGCCATCGTTGTAGATAGCCCACTTGCCCGTTCTATGGGCCTCATGAACCGTCACCATTGCCTCACGCCAATGTGCCACCTGTGTTGGGGTGAGGTAATCCCCCAGGTAGACATGTGCGCCCTTGAGAACAGCCCATCTGTATAAGAAGGCATGTCTACTGGTGGCGTCAGGGAATCTAATGATGAAAGGTTGCTCGTGTCATATCCTTCCTTGCCCTTCATGTATCTACAAAAAGAGAGGGGGGGGGGGTTCCTGCCCACTCCTATCATCTAGCAAAGCTTCATGGCATCCACCTTGGGGGGGCGGTCCCGTCCACTCCTATCATCTAGCAAAGCATCATGGCATCTGTCTTGGGGTGAGCCCCCACTTGTAGCCTCGCACTCACACATGGAGGGCCCTATCCTTCCATTTCTCCTTCTCAATAGTGATGCTCTGTGGGGGTTTGTGCTTCTTCACCACCTCCACCCAATCTTCCTTGGTGGTTGGTAGTACTTCCTGCAACTTATCACTTTGAAGGCTGCTCTAGGTCCGTCCTTAGACCCTCTTGTATATTCAGTTCCCCTTCCTCCACTGCATGGTCCTTGACAGGAGCCTTTAGGGCTTCCATTTTTGCCCGAAGTTCCCCTATCACTGAGGCAGCAGCCTCTGGCATTGCCTATTGTTGCATCTAGGTCTCTTTCAGCGTATGAATCTCCTCCTCCTCGTGATTCACCTTTACCTCCAGTTCTTCAATCTTGTTATTCTTGCCTTGTAACTCCTTGCGGAGGCCTTCCAATTGTTTCTCATGTTGGTTCGAGACCCTATCCAGTACCTTCGTCAGCTCACCCAATGCCTTCTTGGTGTTGTCCTCCACAATCTTGATATATGCTTCTAGCTCCTATAGATTCATTCTAGCTATTTCCCCCTAGTTGCTGCCTTGGAGGCCTGAGCAAGGTGGGATAAGGCAGGCAGAGGGGGTGCGCACAGCAGGCAACGCAGCAAGCAGGGGGCGAAGGCCATGAGAGATAGAGAGAGAGATACATATTTACATCTGCAAAAGACCGCGGCAATGGTCTATGAGACCAAAAGTTACAATGAATCCATGCGTAACTGAATCATGGAATAACTGAATGAGAGAGAGAAATGAAATGAAATGAAATGAAATGTTATATTAACGTCTTCAAAAGGCCATAATGACCTATGAGACCAAAAGTTACATCATGGTGGATCTGATACAATGTCTGGATTAAAAAAAAACCCAGAAAATGAAAAATAAAGATGATACTACTGGCACCTAGAAAATGAAACTGGAACTGGAATATAGCGAGGGGGGGTACGCTATGGAGGTGAGTGGAATATATATATATATATATATAGAGAGAGAGAGAGAGAGAGTTATATTAACGTCTACGGAAGACCCCAAGAGCCTACGATACCCAAAGTAATACAATGGTACCATGGATATATTGAGCCATGGAAAACTGAAAGCAAAAGTAAAATGAAAACATCTGATAGTATATGTGATCAACAGATAATCCTGTGTAGAGTGAGATATGCTGTGATCAGCTAACGACGATACCCGCCTCAGCCAGAACCGATCTGATGGTGGAGTGAATGTCAGGCCTCTGTGATGGAAGTATGTCATGTCAACGAAGAACCTCATGAATATGTTTGTGTGCGGTGGAGGGTCCTGATGCTCTAGGTCGGGAACGACTGGCTCATAGAATGGATCGAGCTCTCTCGCTAAGAACTCCTCTGGGGCGTGGAGCTGCAGCATGGGTACGAGTGGTGGGCTCTGATGTCATAGTAGAGGAATTGTTGTGGGCAGTGGATTCCGATGGGGATGTGTATACCACAAAGAAATCTGCGATGGCTCTCTGTGAGGTGTCCTGTCGGAGCCGGGGTTGTCACTCAGCATGCTGCCTCAACACATCATCCCTGTGTCGTCTGAGTTCCATGAAGTGCATGCCCAAGCACCTCTGATCCTCAAACCGTATCACCCATGTATGGTCCGAATCCCTCTAGGAAGAGGCAGTGGAATCTCTCCCGTATCTCATAGTAAGCCGGGTAACTTAACATATAATGGGCCTCATCCTCTATTGCTCCTGTGATGCATACTATGCATGTCCTCTCCTCATGTGGGATATCCTCAGCTCTGCTAGTCTCTACTCTGAGGCGATGGGAGGATACCCTAAGCTGGCCGATCGTGATACGCATAGCATGTGACATGTATCTGAATGTATCCCAAGATCTCAAAGAACCCATCCTCGGAGAGTCTCAAGAAGTGATCTCTGTAGAACTCACACTTCTTACCAATCTTTGACGGAGACACCCATGTCTGGTGTATGTGTAGCCCGAGTGGATCTAACCGGATGATCCGGTTGATCTCCTGTTGTGAGAGATCAAGGTAGGGGGAATCCAGGCTATACTGAAACGGGGGGAGACGGTCCATCTGTATGCCATGTGCATGAAACCACTCGACTACCTCAAAGTACCATGCATGTGTCGGTAATGGTGGTGGCCATGATGCTGAGGAGGGCAGTCCAGCTCGTCACAATCGCTCCCTCTCCCTCTCGTAGTATAATTGCATAGAGGACTCTAGTGCTAGTCATGGGAGGCGATCTCTGTCAAGCGTGTATACATGCTAAATATAAGTGACAGTCTGAAAAAGGGCATCTGTAACCAATGGGGCCAACCCAAACTCTGCATGTAGAATGTCATGTGGTAGAGATGGCTTACTCCTGATCATGCATGACAACATCATCACCTGTAGCCCGAAATGCCAAGTCTCGAGATTTTAAGTGTTAGATAAGAGAGAAATGGTGAAGCTTGAAACACCTTAGAGGTTATGGGCTATAACAAGAGAGCGGAATAAAGCAGGACAGCAATTCATAGTGTACATGCACCACCGAGCAGGGGATACAAAACAGGTAAAAATCAGGGAAAACATGCAAAACAGCATTCCGGCCAAAGCACAACCGCTTTATGTACAAAATAGCATTCCAGCTAAAGAAAGAAAATACCTCTCGCAAGATTAATCTGTGCGACAATATAATCCCTTTCTTGTGGCTCCAATAATAATTGCTGAGCTTTAGCCAAAGCTACAAAATCACAAAGGGATCATCAATAGCAAAGATCAGCCAGCTATGAATTTTCACAATTTACAAGAAATGTGAAACACATGACTAACACAAAAGTCATTCAACCTTCTCCTCTGAAGCTAAGCTTTCTTGGATTCAAACAACACTAAGAAACATGCCAAGCAAATGAAAGGAAGCATATATCAATGGAAAGCTCAGGTTATTTCTCTACCTTAGCAAAAAGCCCAAAGTGCGATCTTAACTCCGTAAAAGTCTACTCACAAGGTTTATATCAACTCCCATCATGCATACTCTGCTCTCAGCCCAAAGCATGTATAAATTACCTTAAATTTGTTGTTGCTGTTAGGATTTGGCACCCCTTCTTGCAATCAAGCAAGTAAAAAATGCTTGTGGTTTGGGGTTTTTCAATTATTAATAATTGGAGCTTTTCGGCAATTGATTTAAGCATTTCTATGCTAAAAATTTCCTGTTTTCTATTGCCAACTTGAGGGCTTAATTTTCCAAATTTGATTTTGGGCGATTGAATTTGAAGCCTTCAAGAACATGGGAGCCTTGTTTCCTAGATACTAAAATAATTTCTGACTTTCCTATGATTAATTTGGGGATTTTTCATCATTTAATTTGAACAGTCTTTTCAACAATTATTTTAGCGCTTTTTTTACAATTAATTTCAGGATTTTCTATGATTGATTTTGGACAAATAATTTTGGGTCTTTTCTACAATTATTTCAGTGCTTTTCTACAATCAAAATTTGGGCAATCGATTTTGGGGCTTTGTTACAATAATTTCGGGCTTTTCTACTAATAAATTCACTTTGAGGCCTGATTTTCTACATACTGTAATTAATTTTTTAGCATTTTGTCTATTGAAAATCGTGACATTTGTTGACAATCCTAAGCTATGGAGGCTTCAAGAGCTTCGTGGCTATGGCTACGTGAGCAGCAGCAACAGGGAGAGAGAGACTTAGAGAGAGGAGACAATGCTCAACAGAGAGTACTACACGACTCAATGATGTGATTGTTGATTGATTTCTTCAATTAAGTACCTGCACCTTTATAGGTTACAAAGGTTGCCCCGATGACATCACTGCTTATGTCATTACTGTTAGAAATACACCAAAATACCATGTGGCATTGGGGATACGAGCATCCGGTCATTAGGTTTATAGCCAACTTGGTGTGAATACTCTAGGTGTGAACAACCTCTTAGTTAAGAGTCAAAATATAGGGTTTAATGCCTATAAAAGGGTATTGTACTTGATGGTTCATTCATATCTCATTCACTCATAATACAATCACCTTGTGGTGTGCCCAACTTGCTCTCTCTTTTCTCTCTTCTTCTTCCTCCTCAACCATGGAGAGATTCCATCCTCCATAGCTCCATGCGTGGACCTGTGATTGCCAACATGGTATCAGAGCCATGCTTCTCAATGATTCTCAGTGCTTAATCCTTGCTCATCATCAAACCCTAATCATGATTAGTGAGTAATTAGCTATTTTCCATTTTTCACCATTTTCTCATGTTTGCTCATCTCTCTCTTCTACCCCCTGCCATTGCAGCCATGATTGCTCCTTAGATACTTAACCATTGATCAAACTACAACTTCAGGCCTCTCCCCAGATCATAGGCACACTCGGCTGAGCTTCCATTGGACCGAATCGCGCGCATCCACGCCAGAAGAAGACGATTCAAAAAAAACATAGCTTTTGAGCAAAAACGCAATGGTGGCTCAATAAGTCCAAATCGGCGCGAACCCACTCGTCCTCGAGGGTTCTGGGGTGCTGCGAATCCACCTACAGCATCACTTTTTCGAAAGAAGCACCACAAAAGCCGCTACAGCCCTAGGCACCTCTCTAAGAGTCACTTTTGCATAGAGGTAATTAAAGAGTCATTATTAAGGCTAATCATGTGTTTAGTGGTTCTAAAATCATGTTAACCTATTGCTATAAGTGCCCCTTGAAGAGTTTTTGAGGAAGATTTGTGAAAGGGCTTCAATTTCACATTTTCCCTTCTTCTGCACTACAAACAGTGAGTTACCTCTACTAATCAGTGATTAATTGGCATTAATCCTTATGTTCTTGGACCATCGAGGGTTCAATTGTCATGTGCACACCTCCAAGGGGTGGAGTGAGAGTGCCAGACTCATTTCTCAGGAATGAAGACCAAGACGGTGTTCAGAGACAAGGCAGGAACGGAATGGGGATTGGATGGAGCAGATGCATAGATCTTCTTCAGAGTTAGAGTGGATTTGGAGACCGGGTCAGGTATTCAGTGAAAAGGTTGCCAGAGTAGGAAGGATGACAAAGAGGCTCCGGGAATAGAATGGGATGATGACAATCATCCAAGAAGCAGATTGGAATCCCGTCATCAAGTTTAGCAGGGGGGGGGGGGGGGGGGGGGGGATGTCATGTGCACACACATGTACATGCTTATCTTAGAGGCTAACCCTAAGGAGGTAACAAGATAAAGAAGAAAAGATCAGAACAGAACCAAATTTTCGGAGCATATACTGTGGAGCATCTTGTGGGAGGACACAGGGGCTGTCAGCCAGGGAATATTCCTGTTAGCTACAGCATTTATGAGATTTATTTGTCCAAGAGCTGGCCAACGGCAGTAGGCCAATCCATGAGGTGTTCTCAAGCCTATATAAATAAGGCTTATGTGCTCATTGTTTCATTCATTCAACTCCTTTTGAGTTGGGTCTAGACATAGGACTAGGGATAGGGTTTGTCTACCTTTTCCAGAAGGCAGTCCATGGCTGCAAGGGATTATGTACCTTTTTGTACCATATGAAATACTGAATTTCCAGCTATCTCTCTCTCTCTCTCTACTCTCCCTTCTGTCTGCGTTTTTACATCAGCATGTTCTAGATGGTTTTTTAGGGCTGAAAGAAGACTCTCAGAGCTTCCGCATGTAACATCAATCATACCATTGGGGACTTGCTATTACTTGCCAAAGATTCATATCAAGAAAGCCCCTTGATTTGCCCCTCCGACGGTGCTCTCCAAATCAAGGTATTTTCTACTCAATCACCAGAAAATTGCATTCACTAATACCTTGATTAGTGCTAATCATATGAGGTTTTTAGGGCCATTAATGGATCATATCTCACATTCAAGTGTTGCTAAACCTTTGTGAAGCATCAAATCAGATTTGCCCCTTGATTTGAGTGGTCAATTTGTTAATCCAAAATCGGGTATATATCTGTATTAGCATTGTTTGGGACAATGGGATTTTTGAGCTTATATGCTTCATATACCGCATCTATCATGCTCCAAAATCATTTGTACAAGGGCAAGACACTGGCCATTGATAAGGCTAAGACCTCCTTAAGCAGATTCAACGCATTATCATTTGGAAGGAGCATGCAACATCATCATGCCAGGCTTCGTGAACACATTGAGAATTGTTAGAATTTATGCATCTCAATGTATTTGGGTTGTACCATTTATTGGGCATTTTAAGTATTTCTCCCCTATTTTATGAGTCGTGGGCAGTCGGCTTGTCCCTAGAGGCAGTAGGCCATTTCACACATGGACTATATAAGGAGGCCTCCCATTTCTCACTTATCATCCAATCCCTTGCACAAGTTCAACATTCTCTTGCTGGCCAATTGCCATTGTAAACCTTCAAGCTAATATAAAAGGTGATCTTGTCCACAAGCTCTCTCTACTCTCTCTCTTGTCTTATTTATGCTTCCGCCTGTGCATTCTCCAACAAGAATATGATCCATCTTTGCCTACATAGATTTCATTACACAATGAAATCAAGGATGAAGAAGACCGAGGGCTACATCAACATCAAGATCTACATCGACATGACGAAGATCAAGAGCTACATCGACATTACGAGCTACATCAAGAACATCTTCATCAGCATATTGGTCATCAAGGGGGGACTCTCCCTTTATTTCTAAATTCCTATTTTATGTTGAGTCAAGGGTTCTCTGCCCGAGTCGTCCCCCAAAATCTGAATCTTTTAGACTTTTTTGGGTTTCTTTATCCAACCTTAATGTTACAAAACGCATGGGTGGCTTCCTAAACCAGCCATAACCAGCCCACCTCTGGTCACCCTTCTATCCTAAGTGAAATGTAATTATAACTGGATGTCTAGCATCTGTCATCATTGACTGGTGTTGTAAACCACCATGAGTAAGACCTACGGACACTTGGATGGTCATCATAAACAGCTTTGTAAGCAGTAACTAGAGCTAGAATTGACGTCATAGTAGCCATGGATATTTTGTTGAGGAAGGGTGTCAGAAATACACCGAAATACCATGTGACATTGGGAATACGGGCATCCGGTCATTAGGCTTATAGCCAACTTGGTGTGAACACTCTAGGTGTGAACAACCTCTTAGTAAGAGTCAAAAGATAGGGTTGAATGCCTATAAAAGGGTATTGTACCTGGTGGTTCGTTCATATCTCATTCTCACTTATAATACAATCTTGTGTTGTGCCCAACTTGCTCTCTCTTTTCTCTCTTCTTCTTCCTCCTCTACCAGGGAGAGATTCCATCCTCCATAGCTCCATGGTTGGACCTGTGATTGCCAACATTACACACACAAATATCTAGATATAATTATAACCCCTCTAAGAGGTGGTTCACACACAAACACTATCACACTCATGAGAGTGGTTCACACACAAGTAAGACCTCCAACAAATCTCCCCTCAAGGGATTACCTCATACTGTGCCAAGGATAAATCTAGGTTCATAGTTTCTCATGCCAGTTCTCCCAATCAAGGATAATGTCACCAATTTAGTCCACTCACCAATCTTGAATACTATTTGACACTGTCGGGAACCAAGGTGTGAACGGGGATTTTCCATGGAAGAAAGATGGAGCATTTACTAGCAAAGTTTTGCCTAAAAGATGGTTTCTGAGCAAAAGCAACATGGGATTTTATTCAATAAAGTGACTTATAATGTTTATAAGTCCATGTGTTCACACATCATTAACGTTTGGCCACACATATTATTATTTGGGCGTAGATTTATGGACATGCGGGACAGCTTGCAGCCCAAAAAGTCAGTAAAAAGCTAGGCGCCCAGCTTTAATGAGATATTTTTATAGTCTGGACACTAGAGATGGCAAGTTTGGTCATTTATAGAGTGATTGGCTAAATAAAGCACAAATTTAGATATTTTTAGCAAGGAAGGCCACTTTTGGCAAAAGAAAAGCAAGAGCCCTATTTTTGAAGTAGGCTGACTCTATCGAAAGAGGCTGCTCTTGGAGAGATGCGCTCAAGTATAGGGCAGCATCAATAGAGTGTTTTATCTTCCTCTTTCTCTCTCTTTGAACTGGCCGACAGGCGTGGGACTTAGAACTCTATCTACAATGGAACTTTAGAGTTCTTTCCCTATGCTCCGAAAAGCATATCCAGCTTCTCATATATCGCGTGCATCCCGCACTTGGATGCCACGTAGACATATCTAAACAAGAAGGTGCAGGACCTGAAGTGGAAACTGGTCCCATGTGAGCCCAATCCGGGACAAGCCAGCCACGGTTCCACTCTACGCGTCCGAGGTCAGGTGTGCATTGTCCTGCACATGGAGCAGTGCCAATCCATACTCCGAGTCTCCCGCTGGAATGATGTCAGATGATTTGCGTGTTGGGTTTGCGACCGGACACCAAGCATCTGTAGAAGCATGTAGGATTGCATGTACACAGGGGTCAGCCCATAGGGCTACCCCAGAAGAGAACATTGTGCTCTTGCAGTGGGCATGGGGCAGGCTTAGAGCCACCCCAAGGGGCTAGGAGGGCCCCAGGCCTTGCCCACCAGCCCTAGAGTCAGCTGGGCAGGCTGTCGGCCAGCCCAAGGGGCCTGGCCTGGCAGCCGACATGCCCTAGGGCCCTGCCCAGCCAGTCGGCCGGGTGTGGGGGCAGCCCACAGCCTGCACAGGGCTGCCCAGCAGCCCAACCTTTGCGCAAGGTGGCCAGCCGGTCAACAATGTGAAAACACTGGCTTTTTAGCATTTAAATTCGTGGGGTTTCTGCAAATAGGCCGACCCCTGGAGAGGCAGCCGACCAGCAGATAAAGGGGGTATAAATACCCAAGCCTGAAAACAGTAGATCCATCTCATTATTCACAAGCGGTGGTGTGTTCCAAGGGCCAGGACAGCCAAGGGGAAGTGCTCCAGCCAAGGTGAAAAGTGCAGGTCAAGATTCAGTCTTTATTTTCAGATTTACATCATTCTAACAAAGCAAATACACCGTTCGTGGTGGGGGCCCTACATAGGGTATTCGGGACCCAATATTGTGTCCTCTTCTCCCTCCCTCCCGCTGATTTGCACCTCCCTCACCTCTGCCACTATTTCGCCCCCCTGCGCCCGCCTCTCCTACCTGCGCCCCTCCCCTGCTCTCCTCGCTCTCTCGCACGCGCGCGCGCAACCTGCAATGGCGTGAGCACCCTCACGCCCTCCTCTGTTCGCGTTGCGCGCCGGTGACCCTTGATGTGCTGCGCCCCTTCGATGCTGCTGTAGTGCACACCCGCTGCCCTGCCCTTGCCGCATTGCGACTGTGCATGTGCACCTGCGCAAACCCTCCAGCCTCTTGCCGCGCTGCTGCGACAACTGTGCCCGCCTCCCTTTTCCCACCCAACCTTGCTCCCGCTCTGTGCCCACTGTGCCCGCATCCCTTTTCGCACCCAACCTTGCTCAGGCCCCCAAGGCAGCAACTAGGGGAAAATAGCCACAATGAATCTACAAGAGCTAAAGGCATACATCAAGACAGTGGAGGACAACACCAAGAAGTTATTGGACGAACAAAAGAAGGTGCTGGACAGGGTTCTGAACCAACATGAAAAACAGTTGGAAGGCCTCCACAAGGAGATACAGGGAAAGAACAACAAGATTGAAGAATTGGCAGCACAGGTGAACCATGTGCAACGCAAAATTGGAGAGTACTATTGCATCAATGATACATTAACCATTGGAGCTTGGGGGGAAAAGCGAAGCACAAATGGTAAGATTATGTATCCCTACAATGAATTCAACAACATATTTGTTGATCTACAACGTCTTCTGAGAGCTATGATCTTATTCTATGGACTGCCTAAACAATGTAAGTAATTTGTTACATTCTTTGAGAGCTAATTAAAAAATCTTTCAAGTACTAAAACTTATCAACTTTTGATTGTCATGCAAGGTGACAAGGTAAGTTTTGTGTTGAAAGTGGATGAGTGCCAGATTGTAAAAGGCAAGAGGTTAGAACAAATGAGTATCACACTTATGAATAAGGCAATGGCATATGCAAAGAGTGAGATCAACATGACTGAGGAGACTGAGTTACCTTTCGAAAGTTCTAATGAAAACACTGACAAGAGGTGATTCAGATGTTGAAAGAGACCCAGCTGCAACAAACAGGAATGCCAGAGGCTTCCCCAATGATAGGGGAACTTCATACAGAAATGGAAGCCCTAAAGGCTACGGTCAAGGACCATATAGTGGAGAAAGGGGAACTGAATATTCAGGAGGGTCTAAGGACTAACTTGGAGCAGTTGAAAGCTGCGAGTGATAGGTTGCGGGAAGAACTGCAGACCACTAAGAAAGATTGGGTGGAGATGGTGAAGAAGCACAAACCCCCACAGAGCATCATACATGAGACTCTCGAGGAGGAGAAACGCAGGAAGGATAGGACCCTCCATGTGCGAGTACGGGGGCTACAGGCGGGGGCTTCCCCGAAGGAGGATGCCATGACGCTTTGCCAGATGCTAGGAGTGGACGGGATCGCCCCCCCTTTGCAGATACATGGAGGGAAGGCAAGGATATGACACGAGAGCGGCCCCTCAGCATTAGATTCCCTCATGCCACCAGCAGACAAGCCTTCTTAGGCAGGCGGGGTGCCCTCAAGGGCACACAGGTGTACATGGGAGATGATCTCACTCCAGCATAGGTGGCACCGGCGTGAGGCGATGGTGACAGTTCATGAGGCCCAGAGAGCAAGCACGTGGGCTATCTACAGAGATGGTAGGGTCTCATTATCACTGAGCGTCGTCCCAAATAGGGACGCAAGGTCTATGAGACCAAACACCTGAGGTTGGCAGTATGGAACTGCAATGGCATGCTGTGGTCGAATCCAGGAGGCTTGAGCGAGATTCTCACAGGTAGGGATGTCATTTTTTATAGAGAGACTCATCAGAGCCCTGAGAGGGGCTTAACATACATAGCCGGGTATGAGTTGAAGTCAACTTTCCGAGGCGAGACCCGCACATTAGGAGTACGTGGCTCTGGAGGGGTAGCTGTCCTTTTTAGATCCCATCTCCGACAGATTCTCAGCATCGTCCGAAAGGACGAGGATGCACAGTATCTTTGGGTGCGGCTACAGCTTCACAGTGACAGTCATCCACATTGATGTGTGTTATTTTGCACCACGCCACTCCCCTTACGCCGCACAGCATGGCCAGTCACCATACTTACCATTATATGCGGATATCATGGAGTTCTCGCAGCTGGAGGAAGTCCTCCTCCTCGGGGATTTCAACGCAAGGGCGGGAAGTCAGCAGGTCCCACTACTCGATCTAGACGACCCTATCAGACTACAGGAGCTAGACATCACTGACACAGGGCTGCAGCGATCATCACAGGACCGTGAGGAGGTCACAGTGTATGGGAGATATTTCTTAGAGCTGGGAGCTGCACATGGTCTCGTTATCTATAACAGGATGTCCCAATGGCCCTCCTCTGGCGCCCTCACCTCCTTCCCTCACTCATGAGGTACTGGCACCGTGGACTACCTTATGGGATCTCCGGCTTTGGCACACCTTCTCCCCGACTTCTCCATCCCACCACCCCCCTTTTGAAGCTGACAATGCCTACATCTCTTTCACTCTTACCTGCACACCACCCGTCCCTCCACCACCACCCCCCATCTCACATTACACTCGGGTCCTTTTTGATCACGAGCTTCACCTTGTTTCCTCCAACCACATCTACCACCAACTCCAGGATGTGGAACCTACTGTCCCCATATCCACCCTCACATCACAACTCACCACCATACTCCACACATCCGCCACTGCTGCTTTCATCTGCACGCGGCGGTCTACCACCAAGCCACCTTACGGTTCCATGCCCCATAACTATTGGTATGATAACGAATGCCAGGCCACACACTCCCGTCTTAAGCATGAGGTACAGATTGGGCAAATCACGAAGTGCCAGCAACACAAGAAACGGGAGTTCTATGCTCAGAAACAAGATGAGTTATACCGACTTTTCTTAGGGCCGAATTGCAAAGAGGCCTAGAGGAAACTCCGAGAACATCGCCCTCCCACACCTATCACTTGCCCGGACACATGGCACTCCTATGCACGCTCCCTCTTATCATATCCCCCATCCGCCACCCCTACCCCCACCACCAGATCTCCGTCCCACCACCTCTACCTTCTTCACAAAGGGCATGGTCCTCAAGGCCATTCGTAGACTACGGAATGGGCGAGCCCAGGATCATGAGGGACTCACCGCCGAGTACATCTCGCATGCCGATGATACCCTGGTGCCCCTACTAGCTTCATGTTCAATAGAGCTCTTTGTGAAGGATTTCCACCCTCTTGGTCCACCAACACCATCACCCCCATCCTCAAAGCCAGAGATCCACTTGATCCTAATAATTACAGGATGATCATGATTGGCCACACATTGGCCAAGCTCTATGGATCAGTGCTAGAGGCGGAGCTCAGTTCATTTGTAGAGAGCCAGGGATGCAGAGCCTCAGGATCGGCTGGCTTTCAGAGGAGCTGTTGTACCCTTGACCACATCTTCACCAACCGTGCCATCATCGAGGAGGGTAGAGCATGTCATCAAAGGATTTACTACTGCTTTGTGGATTTCCGCAAAGCTTTTGATACTACCTCAAACCCGCCTCCTACACCATCTACAGGAGATCAGAGTCCCATTTGACATGGTTTGGAGCATCATCGCCCTCTATGAGTCCGTCACCGGACTATTGGGGTGAAACAGGGCTGCCCTCTATCACCCACTCTTTTCGGCCTCTACATTGATGAGATCTCGAGCTTCATTGACGGATTAGGCGGGGCTGGTCCCACACTGGCAGGCATATTGATCCCCATACTAATTTATGCAGATGACATCGTCCTCTCAGACTCAACCGAAGGGCTTCAGAGACAGTTGGATGCCTTACATGACTTTTGCATAGAGCTTCCAGCAATTCGGTGGTATGATTGAGTACCTTCCAGGAAAGGCCAATCCAGTAAGTGACTACGATTCAAACCACTAGACTCGATCTTGTTGGTATAGGACTAGATGACATGAAGCACATGTACACGGATTACGAGGAATTCGGTACTTAGTGGGGATAGGCATTGGATGCCACAAGACCATTGTAACACACAGAAGCTCTGGGGGTCTTCTTTCAGCCCTAAACACCACTGGAAACAATCTGATGCAAAACGCAGACATGAAGAGAGAGTAGAGAGAGAGAGATATGGTGGAAATTCAGTATATTAATATGGTACAAAAAGATACCTTATCTACAGCCCTAGCTTGCCTTCATACAAAAGGTGAACATCACCAAAATCTGGTCCTAAAGCTGGACCCTAAGAATCAAGCTCCTAAAGAGTTGAATGAATCTATCAATGAGCTCATGTGCCCTTATATAGTCTTCTTGAATCAAAGCTGAGCTGGCCAACTGCTGTCGGACCAGCCAACTGGGCACTTTTTCCCATAAATAGTAATGCCTGCAGCCGCCTTGCTCTCCAGTTCAGTTGACCACACCTGTATGCAACCGACAGCCTCTTGCTTAATTTTGGTACAGCCGACATGCCTTCCTCTTCATGCCCTCCAGCCTTGCTCCAAGTCCACACTGGCCTTGTGCTCCAAAATCCTAACTCTACTTGTCCTTTTTCTAGCTGCCCCTTCTAGATTAGCCCTGAGAAGGTACATGAGCATGTCATGCACATGACATCCCCCTCTGCTAAACTTGATGATGGGATTCCAATCCGTTCTTGGATGAGTGTCATCATCCCAATCTTTTCCCGAAGTCCCTCTGTCATCCATCCATCCCTGGCAACCCTTTTCTCTGAAAGCCCGGTCCGGTCTCCAAAACCACTCTGTCTCAGAATAAGATCTATGCATCTGTTCCATCTAGTCCACAATCCATTCCTACCTTGACTCTGAACACTGTCTTGGTCTTCATTCCTGAGAAATGAGTCTGGCACTCTCACATCACCCCTTGGAGGGTAATCCTCTCTTAGGACCGTTGCCCGAGAACCTATCTGGCTCACAGGACTGCCATCCCCTCTGGCTTTGTGGAACACCACCAACAAAACTCCTGGGAGCTCTTCCCGATTCTGTGTTCCTTGCCTTGGGCTTCGTATCCGTATCTCACTGGGGTGATACAAAACTGTCACATGCACTCTGCACTCAGTGCATGGTGACAAACTGGCTGATCATCAGCAGTACAACAGTTGTACATTATTAGAACCCAGTAGGATGATAATTGTCGTACACCGTGACTCCATTGTACATCCTCAGTCCAGGATAAGACAGGCACGAGCTACGTAGGTCATTCCTTAGCCTTAGCGGGTCAGTCAGTCAGTCAAGTCCCTTACCCACTTGGAGAGAATCATTCATGCATGTAGAGTCAGTAGAAGCCTTAGGGTTTTCATCATAAAGCACTCTGCATCCTGCATAATATGCATTCATATGCCTGTGCATCATTTAGAACATCCCAGAAGCCTTAGGGAAGCGGTGTTGTCGCTCACTCCATTGTGCACTTGGCATTGTCTGAATCCAGCGGAATGCCTAATGGTCGGTGCGAACCTCAAAGTCACGGCCATATAGAAAATGTTTCCAATGTTTCAAGGCCTGTATAACTGCTAGGAGTTCACGATCATAGATTGAGTAATTTTTCTCTGTGGGCAGTAACTTACGAGATATGTAAGCTACTGGATGACCATTCTGTTGTAACACACCTCCAATTGCAATGTTACTCGCATCGGTGATCACTTGAAATGGCTTGTCCCACGAGGCAAGTGCTAAACAAGGCGCTTCTGATAAAGCCACCTTGAGGTTCTTGAATGTCTCCAACGCTCGTGGAGTCATTCGAATCTTTTGCCTTCTTGTCTTCACACCCTTTAGCAAATCGGTGAGATCCGCCGAGAGATCAGAAAACTTATCTATGTGGGTGGAGTATGCCTAGCATATACCCACAAAGGATCTGATGTCATAGGCTGTCTGAGGTATTTCCCAATTGACAATCATGGCCACTTTAGCCGGATCAAGTCGAATGCCTTCGGCACTAATTATGTATCCCAAGTAATGCACCTGGAACAGATAACATTCCGACTTCTTTTCATTGACGTAGAGCTCGTTGCTTTCCAGCAACTTAAGGACTTTCTCCACATCAATGTCATGCTGCTCAACCGTAGCTGAAAATACCAGTATGTCGTCCAGAAATATGAACGCACACTTTCCAATCAAATCCCGGAAAACACGCATCATCATGCGGTTAAATGTAGCTAGGGCGTTCATCAAGCCAAATGGCATGACCACAAATTCGTAGTGGGCCCGTTCCGTACGAAAGGCTATCTTGGGGATGCCCCCCTCCACAATCCGCACTTGGTGGTACCCACTCTTTAAATCAAGTTTCGAGAACACCTTTGCTCCATTCAGCCTCTCAAGAATATAATCAATTCGAGGCATTGGGAATCTACTCTTGATAGTCAGCTTATTGAGTGCACGATAATCAACACACATACGGAAAGACCCATCTTTCTTCTTGACAAATAAGATCGGGGCTGCAAATGGCGACACGCTGGGGCGGATGAAGCCAGATTGCAACAATTCTTGGAGTTAGCGGTCCAACTCCGATTCCATTGCCTTGGAAAGGCGATACGGAAACTTGCTCGGGGGTTCCGAGCCTGGGAGAAGGTCAATCTTGTGGTCCTCCGGTTTGGACGGGGGGAGCTGGGGAGGGAGACTGTCCCGAAGAAAAATCTTCTAGAACTTTTCATGGAGAGCCGAGTACTTCTCGGAAGCACTGGCTCGGAATTGCAGGCTCACACTTAATGGTCATTGGGGCGTTTGACACATTCTGATTGATCTGGAACGTGTGCTTGTCCCACTTGACATCAGGAAGAAACTTGTGAAACCACTGAATGCCCAAAATTATGTCTTCTCCTACAAGAGGGGCAACCATAAAATCACGCACAAATTCTATGCCCTGAATAACTAACTTAGCACCTAGAGCTTCATACTTGACGCTCGTTGTCATGCCTGTGCTAAAACCCTCAACCTGTTTGTCCACCGAAGTCGGGTCGAAACGGGCACGCCTAGCGGCCTGTTCCGTGACCACATCCTCCGTGCTGCCACTGTCAAACAAGACAACTCCTCTCTGGCCACCTATGTAGCCAAAGGACTTGAGCAATTTGTTGCGCTCATACTCCTGGTCCTGGGCGCCCTTCTGCTTATCTTCGAGCTCCCGGCTAATAATTGCTCCAACTGAAGCACAAGGATTTGAAGAACTAGGAGCAACCACTGGGGTCTGTGAAACCGATCCCGTCAAGTGGGAATAGACTCCGCTGGACACCCACACGGGTAATAGCACAACTTAATATCACAATTTGAAATGGACAACTTAATAACAACTGAAAATTGAAATGAAATGAAATGTTGATAGATGGACACCAGCACTGGGGACGGAACGGGCCGACCCCCCCCTCAATATATGATATATTATTGGGAGTATTTAACAAATATAATGCTCCATGGGTTCAATGAACCAGATGATGTCCATGTACAAATGAATACAGTACCAAACAAAAGGCTCGAAGTAGATGTTCGAAGGAGAGCGACCACTTGAGTGGTCCAGTCTCTACGGTCCTGTGCCTTCACTGGACTCCGCGCGGAGAGCGCCCCACTGGTGTTCCAGGACCACGCACAAACAGGCGCTCCCGTACTAACGCCTGGCTCTCCTGATCTCCTGCAGAGCACAACCACCTGTAAAGGAGGTACAGTCGCCTGAATGGGAGGAGGAGCATACACAGCCGCCAGCTGGATAGAGAGACGCCTGGCTGCAGCCTGCGCCGCCTGCAGTATAGAGAGCAACCCGCTGGAGAACAAGCGCAGCCACATGTGGCAAGTACAGCCGCCTGTATGGGAGGAAGAGCAGCCGCTATGCAGAAGGGGAGGGAGCCGCCTGATGGAGAGGAAAAGGAACAGCTTGCTGGTGAACAAGCGCAGCCTGCTGGACAGAGGGAGCCGCCGTCTGCTGAGGTGGTGGAGATGGCACAGCCTGGAGGAGGAGACCATCGCCGGTTCTGTTCTTTACGAAGGGTGGTCGCTCTCTTTTGTAGAGATTGAAGAAGAGTAAACAACCACAGCTGGCCGGCTCCCCACGTTTGCATGGGGGCGGCCAGCTTCATGGTGTGGTGTAGGTAGGTGGTCATGCACCCACCCAAGGGTTAAGTGTGGCTCCCCACCTTGGCCCATATGTGGGTGCCCATAATGGGTGCCCACTTTTAAGTGAATGTGAACTTACAACCTTATAAAATGAAAGGTTAGAATTAAAACTATTACACCAACAAGTGCAATACACTTACCACCTGTTCACATGCAACAAAACTCGTCAGAAGACAGAGCAAACTTCACGACTCACTGGCAAGCGTCCCCACTCAGTAAGTGGCACGTCAAGCAGGCAAACACAAGAATACAAGTCATGCAAAAACAGTTTCAAACATGCAAAACATGAGTGCATGTGCAAATAGTATCATGGACATATCTCCCATTCATGGAACAAGTACAAAATATCTGTCGGGCACAAAAATGGCACGACATAAAACATAATTCCTGGTCTTCCTATGGAGTGACAATCCCATAGGTAAAACACAGTTCCAAGCACGAGCCTCCCTATGGAGTGACAGTCCCATAGGCAAGACACGGCACAAATACTGGCTCTTCCATGCGTGACAATCCCATGGATAGAACCCAGTCCAAGTCATACACGGGTGGCACCAGTCTGGCTCCCGTCCATACGACACCATCCTGCTAACGCACGGGTGGCACCCGTCTGGCTCCCGTCCATGTTAAGCAAAAATACTGGCCTCTTCACATGAGACACCGGCCGGCCTCAAGTGAACGAGACACAAAACTGGAGATGGACCAAATGGTCGGCCAATTGGTGACATCCCCCCGGGCTTCTAAAAAGTTGTCCTCAACTGAAAAGCCTCAAGATATGCCTACAACAACTGTGAGTAGTCAAGAAAATAATCCTCATTTGCCCACTTTGCATCAATAGGCAAATAATTTTTGAACTTCACAAGGTATCTCCTGGAAAGCTTTCCTGCAGGTAGCTTTCGCTCCTTGTGAAAGACAATCTGTTCTGGCTGGAGGATCTCCTCAAGCTCATCAATCTCTGGCGGATCTTCTGTGACACGCTCGTCAGGATCTGGCCCCACATATTTCCGAAAAAGACTCACATGAAATGCGTTGTGAATCTTCCAGTGACTGGGTAAAGCAAGCCTGTATGACACTTCATTGATCTTTTGAATCACCTTGAAGGGTCCATAATAGCGAGGAGAAAGCTTAGAATATGATCCTTCTCGTCCTGGCCTCTTCCGAAGCCTAGCCTTCTCAAATTTCAGCAAAGCCCAATCACCTTCTTTGACTTGCATGTCCCTTCTGTCAGCAGCCATTTTATGCTTATCTTGTGACCTTGCAATGGCTGTCCGCACCTGAGCAAAGGCTACATCCAAGTCATGAACATATTCATCAGCTGCAAAAATCTCATCCTTTGTACGAAGGATGGGTGGCAATACCACTCTGCCAATAAATAATCTCAAACGGAGCCTTTCCCATGGAGGCTGTCACCATTTGGCCACCCGAATGGTTCACTCTTACTTTCACACTATGTACATATTGGATTGGTGTCCATGGCTTATGCAATGTGCCTATGCATGTGATTGACACGTGTCATGCTGTATAGTTGGATATGATATTCCGCTGGGACTTGATGTTATCATGCCCGGAATATCTGGAGGACTTGGCTTTCCGCTGGGACTTGTGCCTTTGTGTACAGGCCCGGAAACTCCTGGAGGACTTGGCTTTCCGCTGGGACTTGTGGCTTTGTGTACATGCCCGGAAACGCCTGGAGGATTGGCTTTCCACTGGGTCTGGTATCGCATATACTTGCCTGGAAACGCCTGGTCTTATATGGTTTCATGAACGGAAATTGCTCATGCCAATGCTGCATTGCATCGCATCTTTATGTGCTTGCCTGCAAATGAAATTGCATGCTGTTTTCATGCCTGCATGACCTATGTGTAGTTCCGGGTAAGGGGACGCCCGCCCGTGAACTGTGCGTGTGAAACTGTCTGCTGACATGGTTGTGTGACATGTGAACAGGTGGTAAGTATTACCCAATCTAGGCTCAAATAGCCCTTAGGACTTAGCCAATATTTATAAGTGAGTGCGTTCCCACTTCATTAAAGTTTGGGCGCCCAAAAGTCACTTATAAATTATGACCGCTTCCAAGTTCACACTTACTGAAGTCCCGAGGCGGACAAGACTCAATGTCCAGTACTTGATCCTCGCCTTTTTACTCATAAATGGGCATCTCCCCATGTCCTCTCACCTGATTGGACCCCAATTCACTTACTTATTAAGAGAAAATTCGTGTTTTCTCTTCATGAGGATTTTTGGAGGCTGAAAACTCTGTTTTTCCACCATTTCTCTCCATTTCCAAGCTCTCCAGCAAAACAGCTCTCATTTTTGCTGTAATTTCTGGTCTTTTTGCTGAAAACCCTAATTTCAGCCTTCCTTTCTCAAGTTGAACCATAGGGGAAGCTTTCCCAGGGTTCCCTTCATCCTCTTGAAGACTTTTGTCGCGAAGGATTGCGACAAATCGAAGATATCAACACTTCTAAAGCTTCCAACGCGAAGGCTTCCGCTTGCAACAACTTCTATGAAGACTGGTAAGCTAATTGGACAATGTGTTGTCATTACTTATTCAGTAGAAGGGCAGGACTCCTTGTTTAGCCGCCCTGTGTAGTATTTCTCTTGTCCTATGTGCTCTTGAAGATGTTGCTACCTTGCTTGGTAGAACATAGAGCCAATGGTAGAGAATATGGGCACTGAAGTCGAGCCGGGCATCAAGGCAGCTCCTTGGCGATCTACATCGACATACCATTGTTTTCTAAATGCTGAATTTCACATGCATTGGCATGGAGGATATGGCAATGGATGCCCGTGAAGCTATGTATTGAATTTCTCCAATAGTAATACAAATTACTCAAGGGAGGGGTCGGCCGTTCCGGCTCATTGTGTGTCTCTTGTCAATTCAGCAATTTACTTCTTGTATTTGAGCAAGTGTCCTTCAAATCTTAGTGTATTTAAGTGTATTGATTAGCATTGTGTTCAACCAAGTCACATTGGTATCAGAGCATACGGTTCTCTTTCACTTCTATCGTGAGAGACGATCACCGTGAACACTAGCTATCTCTACACTTAGAACATTATGGACAGCCATACAATGAATGTTGGAGATGCTAATACAAGAGGCAGGGACAATGAAATGCATGCCTCCAATGCTTTACAGGATGAGCAAACTCATGTGGTGCACAATAGGGAACATGAATATGTAGGACAGCCGTCCCGTGGCAAAGAGAAGATGCAAGAAGAAGAGTCCATAGTCTTGAGGGCTGAACTTACTCGTATGCAGGCTCTTCTCCATGCACAACAAGAAGAATTGAATCTCTATCGCCGCGAGGATCCATTGGTACATGATCGTTTGAAGGCCAAGAAATCTGAATCTTATATGGATCATGCAATGGCAATGATTACTCAAGAGTTGCACATGCAACCGAGGGATGCAGCACGTGCATACTTGGCTCGTACCGAGGATGCCTATGCAGAAAAGGCAACCATCCCACATGTCTTGGAATCCCCACTGGTGCCCGAACAAGAACTTATGTCTAAGAGGATAAATCTCCATGCTATGGAAGAGGAACAATCAGTGACTTCACGCCATGCAGGAATACCTCATGTAGCCCGTGAAGGATACAATGTTTATGGCAGTGGTCAAAATGTATGTCAAATGCCATTGCCGGCTGAAAATGTACATGCACAACACATGCAACATGGGCTGCAATTTTTTGTTGGTGCAGGTATTCCGCGTATCTCTCATGCCACTCATGCCTTCGAGTGTGTTCGTGAGGGAGAAGCTATGGCTGAAAATGTATCAATGCATGTTGAGGGGCCAACCATGCCTCATGCTTACAGGGCACATGTATCTATGCCTTATGCATCACCTTCTGGTCCAAAAATGATGCTCACAGGGGCTGTCCCAATGGACAAACATGGGGGAAAACATGTTGAGATGCACACACATGCATCAAAGTCTCGTGACTTCAAAGCCGGAGACAAATCTATGAAGTTTGACACATATCATGGGGAATATGATGCATCAAAGGCACTTGCTTTTATTGCCCTGTTTGATATTGCTTTCAGTGATGAGGATTTCACTCAGAAATCCATGATCCGGCATGTAACCATGTTCATGAAAGGCATTGCTGCCCATTGGTGGCTCACGGAGAAGCTCTCACCGAATCCTGTTAGATCATGGGAAGAGTTCAAGGAGAGGTTCTATGCTCAATTCTTGCCTCCCAATGCATTGAATGAGATAACAATGAAGTGGGATTGGGTAAAGCAAAATGAGGGGGAATCGGTAAATGCATATGTACAAAAGTTTTGGAAAGTGCTCTTGGAGGTGTCTCCATTTATGCATGTCACCGAGGCGGAAAGGAAGAAAAGGTTTCAATCGGGATTGCAACCCGTGTACAAAGCGGGATTACAAATGTATCCTGGTCATACCTTACACCAATTAATCACAGCCGCCACCGCCACCGAGCAATTGGAACTCAAATTGAGTCGATCCAATAAGGCTAAACCCTCATTTCAAGGGAAAGAGAGGACTGTCCAAAACCTGCAAAATGATGGACAGCCACCTAAAAGGGACCAAAACCAAGTCAAATCGGGTCCAAAAGCTGAAAATAAGTTAACTAAAAAGCGTCCTTATAAGCCGGCAAACTTTGGTCTTAGTGCTGAGAAGAAGGAGCAATATATGCGTGAAGGCAAATGCTTTACTTGTGGCAGCACTCAGCACATGGCAAAAGCATCCCCAAATAAGAAGAACAAAGCTGAAAATGCTAATGTCCGAAGCCTAATGTGCATATGGTTCCGGATGTGCAGGGCAACACTTCACATGATAGCAAAGATAGGGTTGTATGTAAAGCTTGGGGACAGCTCAAAGATCAGCCCGCTTTGTTCATGTTTGATGATTGTGCATCTAAAAATTTCATATCCACTCAGATGGCAGCTGCTTTGGGTATTGAAGTGGAGGACATGGGTCCTCAAATTGAAGCGGGGGCTGCCTTTGTTGGTAGAGAAGTGCAGGTCATGCCTATTTTTGGCAAGTTGCGCATACACATTCAAGGCTATGTGGATCATGAGGATTTTCTTGTGGCGCCTTTGAATGGCTGTGATGTATTGCTTGGAAAGCCTTGGCATACACGTATTGATCCGTGCAAGGCTTACAAGACTAACACGATCACCTTCATGCATAAAGGCCGAGAACATGTAATTGATGCTGGTGAAGAGGGTGATACCATTCCCCTTGTATCTCATGTACAAATTAAGAAAGTAATGAAAAAGAGTATTTTTGCGTACTTGATTTTTGTACGAGATCCTATTGAGAAAAATAATGTACATGTAAACACTCTTTGTAATGATAGGCTGAAATTTTTGCAAGAGCACAATGATTGTTTTGCTGAGGAGTTACCAAATGAGTTACCACCTGTACGACCGGAAGATCATCGCATTGATCTTGTGCCGGGTAGCTCACCACCTAATAGGCCAGCCTATCATGTAAGTGCATCCCAAAAAGAGGAGATCATGAAGCAAGTAAATGAGCTTCTTGAGAAGGGTTTGGTTCAGCCAAGCTCTTCCCTATATTGTTCACCCGTCCTCTTAGTTCAAAAGAAGGATCCTTTCGTATGTGTGTGGATTATAGAGCTTTGAATAAGCTTACCATCAAGAATCGGTTTCCGATTCCACGCATAGACGACATCCTTGACAAGTTGGATGGATCGGCATGCTTTAGCCGAATTGATCTCAAGAGTGGATATCATCAAGTACGTGTAGTGCCTGAGGATGTACACAAAACTGCTTTCAAGACAGCATTTGGGCTTTATGAGTATCTTGTTATGCCTTTTGATCTTACAAATGCCCTGGCTACTTTCAATAGAATGATGGATCGCATATTCCGTGGGTACAGAAAATTTACAGATGTCTTCTTTGATGACATCCTAGTCTTCTCGAAGACCGAAGAAGAGCATAACGCTCATTTGGCTATTGTTTTTGAAGAGCTCCATAAGCATAAACTCTTCATAAATGCAAAGAAGAGTGAGTTCTTCTTGTCAGAGATGCATTATCTTCGGCATATTGTGTCCAAAGATAGAGTGCGGATGGATCCTGCAAAGATTGATGCAATTCGGAATTGGCCCGAATTGAGTTCGGTGCATGAGATCCGTAGTTTTCTTGGATTATGCTCTTACTACCGCAGGTTCATTCGGCACTTTGCATGGATTGCTTCTCCTTTGCATGATTTGACAAAGAAGAAGGCCGTGTTCAAATGGACTAATGTTGAGAGAGATGCATTCCTTAAATTGAAAGATGCAACTACTCATGGTCCAGTGTTGATCGTTCCGGATTTGCAAAAGCCTTTTTGTGTGGAATGTGATGCATCTGGAAATTGCATAGGAGCTGTCCTTAATCAAGAGGGACATGCCGTGGCTTATGAGAGTCGTAGGTTGCATGATGCGGAGCTATCTCTTGGCATATATGAGTAGCTCTTGGCTGTAATTCATGCACTTACTATATGGAAACATTACCTTCTTGGGACTGATTTCACTGTGAAGACAGATCACCAGAGTTTGAGGTATTTTCTTACTCAAACTAAGTTATCAGAGAAGCATATGAGGATGACCAATTTCCTCTCTATGTTTCATTTTCAGATCTTGCACACCTCGGAGAAGAATGTAGTGGCCGATGCATTGTCATGAAAGCCGTATGTAGCAGCTATCTCGGTTGCCTCTCATGGGGACTTGTCTACCATGCGTGATTTGTATCATACGGATGCTGATTTTGCCACTATTTGGGCTGATTTGATGGCTGGTCATGCACATGCCTCATATGTGATCAAAGAGGGTTATCTCATGAAAGATAATTGCCTATGTGTGGTGTCTGACATGAGACAAAAGGTTTTGGATGAGTGTCATGCTTCTCCATATGCTGGTCATAGAGGCATAATGCCTACTACGCACATGATTGAGCGGTATTTCTTTTGGCCAGGTATGCGGAAGGACATAGAGGCACATGTACGTGCATGTATCACCTGTCAAAAGGTCAAATTTGATAGGCAAAAGGCACCAGGTTTGCTTCAGCCATTGCCTATTCCCACGCAGCCATGGGAAAGTATTACAATGGATTTCATTATGGACTTGCCACGTACCCAACAGGGTAATGATGCAATTTGGACAATTGTGGACAGGTTTAGCAAGCAAGCTCATTTCTTGCCGGTCAAAAAGACCATCAAAGCTGAGCATATGGTTAAAATATATCTTGCACAAGTGTTCAAACATCATGGAATGCCGAAGTCCATTGTGGGGGATAGAGATCCCAGGACTACAAGTCTCTTTTGGCGGGCCTTATTTGATAATATGGGCACCAAATTGGACTTCTCATCAGCTTATCACCCTCAAACGGATGGGCAAAGTGAGGCTGCAAATTCAGCCGTGTTGGATCTCTTGAAATGTTATGTGGCGGATCAGAAGTCTTCTTGGGAGAAGTACTTACCGCTTGTGGAATTTGCATACAACAACACAGTGCATGCATCTACGGGAAAGGCCCCGTTTGAGATTGTTTATGGTAAGGTGATTTTGCCACCTATCCTTCGCACAAAGGATGAGATATTTGCAGCTGATGAGTATGTAAGAGACTTGGATATTGCTTTTGCTCAGGTGCGGACAGCCATTGCAAGGTCACAAGACAAGCATAAAAAGGCTGCCGACAAGCATAGAGGGCAATTGGATGTTAAAGAGAATGATTGGGTATTGCTGAAATTTGAGAAAGCAAGACTTGCAAAGAGGCCTAGCAAAGAGGGTGTATATCCTAAGCTTGCAACCAGGTACTATGGGCCTTTTCGAGTGATCAAGAAGATCAATGAAGTGGCTTTCAGATTGGCATTACCTAGTCATTGGCACATACACAATGCTTTTCATATGAGTCTCCTTCGCAAGTATGTAGGGCCGGAGCCCAGTGAAATGGTCATTGAGGATCCACCAGAAGTGGATGAGCTTGAGGAGATCTTGCAGCCAGAGCAGATTGTGTATCACAAGGAACGCAAGCTTGCTGCAGGCAAAGTTGTGAGGCGTTACCTTGTGAAGTTTAAGAACTATCTTCCCATTGATGCTAAATGGGTAGATGAACAGTTCTTCAAAGATTGCCCGCATGTGCTTCAGACATATTTGGATGCATTTCAGTTGCGGACAACTGTTTAGAAGCGGGGGGGAATGTCACCATTTGGCCACCCGCATGGTTCACTCTTGCTTTCACACTATGTACATATTGGATTGGTGTCCATGGCTTATGCAATGTGCCTATGCATGTGATTGACACGTGTCATGCTGTATAGTTGGATATGATATTCCGCTGGGACTTGATGTTATCATGCCCGGAATATCTGGAGGACTTGGCTTTCCGCTGGGACTTGTGCCTTTGTGTACATGCCCGGAAACGCCTGGAGGACTTGGCTTTCCGCTGGGACTTGTGCCTTTGTGTACATGCCCGGAAACGCCTAGAGGATTGGCTTTCAACTGGGTCTGGTATCGCATATACTTGCCTGGAAACGCCTGGTCTTCTATGGTTTCATGAACGGAAATTGCTCATGCCAATGCTGCATTGCATAGCATCTTTATATGCTTGCCTGCAAATGAAATTGCATGCTGTTTTCATGCCTGCATGACCTATGTGTAGTTCCGGGTAAGGGGACGCCCGCCCGTGAACCGTGCGTGTGAACAGGTGGTAAGTATTACCCAATCTAGGCTCAAATAGCCCTTAGGACTTGGCCAATATTTATAAGTGAGTGCGTTCCCACTTCATTAAAGTTTGGGCGCCCAAAAGTCACTTATAAATTATGACCGCTTCCAAGTTCACACTCACTGAAGTCCCGAGGCGGACAAGACTCAATGTCCAGGACCTGATCCTCCCCTTTTTACTCATAAATGGGCATCTAGATCCCCATGTCCTCTCACTTGATTGGACCCCAATTCACTTACTTATTAAGAGAAAATTCGTGTTTTCTCTTCATGAGGATTTTTGGAGGCTGAAAACTCTGTTTTTCCACCATCTCTCTCCATTTCCAAGCTCTCCATAGCCATACCCAACTTGCTAGGGTGTTTTCCAAGCTTCCAAGAGTGTTTTCAAGTGCTAATCACTCTCCTACTCACTCCCAATGACTGAAATTCAGCAAAACAGCTCTCATTTTTGCTGTAATTTCTGGTCTTTTTGCTGAAAACCCTAATTTCAGCCTTCCTTTCTCAAGTTGAACCATAGGGGAAGCTTTCCCAGGGTTCCCTTCATCCCCTTGAAGACTTTTGTCGCGAAGGATTGCGGCAAATCGAAGATATCAACACTTCTAAAGCTTCCAACGCGAAGGCTTCCGCTTGCAACAACTTCTATGAAGACTGGTAAGCTAATTGGACAATGTGTTGTCATTACTTATTCAGTAGAAGGGCAGGACTCCTTGTTTAGCCGCCCTGTGTAGTATTTCTCTTGTCCTATGTGCTCTTGAAGATGTTGCTGTTGGAGGAGAATGACTCAAACACAAGAGCTTTAGCCAAGGAAGTGCAGAGGAGATAGAGAAGAGTGAGAGTGAGAGAGAGAGAGAACTCACACAATGCTCAAGAATATCTTGAATGTCTTATTGAGGCTCAAGGGAGACCTCGTATTTATAGTGATACAAGGGTATGGGCGGGCGCCCAACTTATGGGGCGCCCGGCGGACCAAATACAAAGAATGCCTTTACAAGGCCCATATGGGGGCCAAATGTACAAGTAAATATATGGCCGCGAAGCTCTCGAAAAGAGCTACGCGATGATCAAGGTCCGGAGGCGAAACTGGGACTTTATACCCAACAACCTCCCACTTAAAGGGCCAGTGAAGCTCCTCTAAGCTATGTAACTCCCACCCGCTGTAGACACATATCAAGCTGTGCTTTTGGCAAACTTTTGGTGAGAGCATCTGCAGGGTTCTCATGAGTGCCAATCTTGACCAAACTGACCAAACCATCATCTAGCACCTGTCTGATGAAGTGGTACCGTACATCAATGTGTTTGGTACGAGCATGAAACATGGCATTCTTAGCCAGGTATATGGCACTCTGGCTATCACAACCAAGGACCGGAGCCCTCTCTGGCAATCCAAACTCTGTGACAAGGCGTGCTAACCAAATGGCCTCCTTAGAAGCCTCTGTGACGGAGATGTACTCGGCCTCAGTAGTAGAAAGTGCTACTATCCTCTGGAGTCTAGAGCACCAAGAAACAGCACCACCTGCAAGAGTATAGATGTACCCACTAGTAGACTTGCGGGTATCAGAATCACCTGCCATGTCTGAATCACAATAACCCTGCACCTCAAGTGGACCTTTACCATACATAAGGCATTTCTTCTGTGTCCCCTTCAAGTACCTCAAAATAGACTTTATAGCATCCCAATGTGCTTTGCCACGGTTGGACATAAAACGACTGACTACTCCCACTGAATGAGCAATGTCTGGCCGTGTAGCAACCATAGCATACATAAGAGATCCACAAGCAGAAGCATAAGGGATCCCACGCATAGTACTGGCTGCATCATCATCTTTTGGGCAATCATCCTTGGATAGTTTAACATAGGGCTGCAATGGAGCACCCAAAGGCTTAGAATAAGCCATGTTAAATCTATCAAGGACTTTCTGGATATACTTCTCCTGTGAGAGGAAAAGCAACTTCTGTGCTCTGTCCCGTCTAATCCGAAGACCCAAAATATGTTCAGCTGAACCCAAGTCCTTCATAGCAAAAGCTGACTTCAGCTGGTCCTTAAGAGCTTCCAAAATGCTCTTATTCTTCCCTGCAAGAAGCATGTCATCAACATACAGCACAAGTATCACTGGGCTGCCATCTGCATCAGTTTTAGTATACAAGCAATGATCTGCATGGCTACGATTAAACTTTTGGTTAAGCATGAAAGCATCAAACTTTTTGTACCACTGCCTCGGGGCTTGTTTCAGCCCATAGAGACTACGCTTCAGCTTACAAACCAGATGTTCTTTGCCAGGAATGACAAAGCCTTCAGGCTGCTTCATATACAGCTCTTCATCTAAATCACCATGTAAGAAAGCTGTCTTTACATCCATCTGATACAGTTCTAAATCCAAAACAGCAGTGAGAGCAAACAAAACACGAAGGGTGGTCATTTTGACCACAGGAGAGAAGACCTCCTGAAAATCAATCCCTTCCTTCTGAGCATAGCCCTTAGCAACAAGGCGGGCTTTATACTTAGGCTGGCCGTCAACTGTCTTGACTTTGTACACCCACTTGTTAGGAATAGACTTCCTTCCTTTGGGCAACTCAACCAAGTCCCAAGTGTCATTTGCATGTAGAGACTTAATCTCCTCCTGCATAGCATGCTCCCACTTGTTTCGGAGTTCACAAGACTTAGCCTCTTTGAAAGTAAGAGGCTCACCCTCATCTGTAAGCAAAACATGTTGCAAAGAGGGATCAAAACGCTGAGGTTCCCTCTGAAAGCGAGTAGACCTCCGTACCCAATGATCATTGGCTGGTTGGGGGTCAATATCGGGAGGAATCATAATTTCAGCATCAAAAGGCTGCGGGTTTTCACGAACAGCCTGATTTTCAGCATATAGGGGTTGCTGCCCTACACCTCCAGGAGCATGAAGCGGCTGTCCAACCTCTTCTGGCTCAAATATCACGGACTCATTATCTTCAGCCCTTTGTGAAGCATCCTGGGGCTCATTTTCAGCATCAATGGGTGGCTGCCCTTGCTGAAATTTGACCTTTTTCTGATCACCATGAGAGGCACAAACATTACGGAGCAGCTTTGCCTCATAAAATACAACATCCCGGCTGCGAACCACTTTGTTGGTTGATGGCAACCACACACGGTAGCCCATCTCACCTTCATCACCGTAGCCAACGAAGGTGCCCTTCTCGGACTTAGCATCAAGCTTGTTCCGGTCTTCCTTGCGGATATGCACATATGCATCACAACCAAAGATGCGTAAGTGGGCATATGAGGACGGTTTGCCAGACCAAACCTCCTCAGGGATTCCACCTTTCAAAGCTGTGTGTGGAGATCGATTGCAAACATGAACTGCAGTTTTCAAGGCTTCTCCCCAAAAATCCTGAGAGAGATTAGCTGTGGACAGCATGCATCGAATTCTTTCACACAGTGTACGATTATACCTTTCAGCCACACCATTTGAAGAGGGGCTATAGGGGGGTGTAAGTTCCCTCTTAATGCCATTATCATCACAAAATTTCTGAAATTTAGTACTAACAAACTCACCCCCATTGTCAGTGCGTAAGCATTTAATCTTCACTCCTGTTTGAGTATGAACAAATGCATAAAACTTTTGAAATGCAGCAAAAGCATCATCCTTAGATTTCAACAAAGTGATCCATACTTTTCGTGAGTGATCATCCACAAAAGACACAAAGTACTTTGAACCACCTTTAGATTTAATGGGCATGCTGCACACATCAGAGTGGACCAAGTCCAACTTTTCAGCCTTGCAAGAGGCACGAGAGGAGTAAGAACTCCTATTCTGTTTCCCATACAAGCAATCATTACAAAAATCAAGCTTGCTTCCTTTTGCATCAAATTTGTTCAAAGAGGACAAAATGGAGAGACCCTTTTGGCTCATGTGGCCAAGTCTCTTATGCCAAAGCTCCATGTGGGAGCGTACCTCTGCAAAAGCAATAAACTTACCAGACAAAGCCTGACCATGAAGGCTATATAATGTTCCTTTCTTGCATCCTTTTGAAATCAGCCTTGTGCCTTTGGTCAATTTCCATGTGCCATTTCCAAATATGGCCGTGTATCCCAAGGCATCAAGCTGGCCCACAGACAGGAGACTGGTTTTCAAACCAGGCACATACCTCACATTTGGCAGCACAAACTCACTACCATCCTGCAAAGTCAAATTCACGGTGCCCATACCTTCAATATTGCAAGCATGATCATTCCCCAAGAACACCTTTCCTCGGGAGCCTGCAGTGAAAGTTGCAAAACACTCCTTGATAGGAGTTACATGAAAAGAGGCACCCGTGTCAATAATCCAAGTCTATGAAAGCACATCAGATTCATACATCAAGGCATGAATAACATCTGGTTCTGTGACATGCAAGTTATGAACATCAAGTGCATTAGCAGAAAAAACACATAGCACATCATCTGAGTCAGACAGTTCCTCTATGACAACACCAGAGGCCACATTGGCCTTGCTCTTGTCCTTTTCGAACTCTTCTGCTTTGCTGGAATTACTCTCTTTTTCCTTCTTTTTGTCATTTGAATGACTGGATTTCTTCTTCCGGTCTAGCTCCATCTTGTAAAACTTGCAATCTGGCTTCTTGTGGCCTTTACGACCACACTGGTAGCATGTAACATCAGATTGCTGGCCCTTGCTCTTGCTTCTACCCTTTGAATTGGTAGTAGTATTTCCCCGCTTGGTCGTCCTCCCTCGTGAGACATTTGCAGAACCGCTAGTCTCTGAGGTCTTCCTCCGGATATCTTCATTGAGAATAGCACCCCTGACTCCATCAAAAGTTAGGTTGGGATTTGTCCCAAGTGACACCACAAGTGTTTCCCAAGAGTCAGGCAAAGTAGTGAGCAAAAAGATAGCTTTCAACTTATCATCAAAAGCAGGCAATCCAGAATCCTGCATCTGATTAAGCACCCCTGTGAAAGTAGTAATATGCTCTACTGCATTCTTAGAATCATCAAGTTGCATATTCATGAGTTTCCTGATGAGATGTACCTGGTTCACTGGCGTGGTGATCTCATAGGTGCTTCTCAGCTTCTCCCAAACGGCATAGGCTGTTGTCAGCCCTTTGAGGTCTACAAGGACCTCATCAGCAACAGCCATCTGGAGATAGGCAACGGCCTTTCTGTTCAGGATTCCCCATTCATCATCTGTCATAGCAGCGGGTTTGAACTGCTCAAGTGCAGTATCACATTCCCGCAGATAGAGGATATTCTGAATCCTCACCTTCCAAAGATCAAACCCAGTGCCTGCAAACTTCTTAATCTCTAGTAGACCCTTAAGATCACTTGTAGACGCCATGACTTATCAAACTGACACTTCAGAAAGTAAGCAATAGCAAGATGTTATGTACCAGATATGGGTTGAATGTAGGATGCTCGTAGATTGATGAAACAACTTCAAGTGAAGGAGACGGCGGAAGAGTATCACCGAATGTCGATGTAAACCCGAGGGGCAGTATGTTGCTGTCTTTTGAGGGTTGCTCGAAGATCCTGGCTGCTGGAGGCGACGACGGCTGCTGCTAGTGGCCGTGGGGCTGCTGGCTGCAGCCCGGACTGCTTGTTGGTGGCCTTGGGGCTGCTGGCTGCAGCGTTGGCTGCTGCTGGTGGTCGTGGGGCTGCTGGCTGCAGCCCTAGCTGCTGCTGGTGGTCGTGGGGCTGCTGGCAGCAGTGTTGGCTGCTGCTGATGGCAGCCGTACAGCAAGGAGAGGACAGAACATCAAACGCAGCAGAGAGGGGCAGCAGAAACGCAGCAAAGGGGGGAAGCAAGGGAGAGGGAAAACGCAGCAGAAGGGCAGCAGGGGTGGAGCAGAAAACGCAGGAGAGGGAAGAGCAAGAAAAAAAACAGCAAAAAAACAGTCTCCTGCGTTAAAAACATAGTTGCAAAAAAACGCGTTTCAAACTTTAGGCTACTCGTTTGAAACGTGCAAACGTTTCAAACGTTTGAAACGCGTTTTTTTGCTGGGCCAGTTTTTTTTTATGATAGAAAACGTACGATGCAGTATCTCCTGGCATTTCAGTTTTGAAAGTGACGCTTGAAAGAGACGTTTCCAGCCTTTGAAGTCTTCCAGGTTTGCTTGCACCCCTACCTACGCACCAGTCCTTCTCCCCCGGCCCCTACGCACCGTAGGTAACAGGTTTGTACTAACCCTAAATCCTGATTTTTTCTGATTTTGGACCAAATTTCAGATTTGAAATTTGGGCATTTTTTGCCAGGTTGCCTACATTGGTGCATGCACACCTTGCCTACGCACCAAGCCTACTCCTCCGGCCCCTACGCACCCTGCTTCTCAGGTTTTTAATAACCCTAAATGCTGATTTTTTCTGATTTTGGACCAAATTTCAGATTTGAAATTTGGGCATTTCTTGCCAGGTTGCCCAAATTTCTTCATTCATTCATCATGCCTCGGGCTAAGGATGCCATGTGGAACCACGTAACTCCTGTGAGCAGATATGGGGGTTCAGGCACAGAAAGGTGGAAATGCAATTTTTGTGCCAAAGTGTCAGGTGGGTCTATTATTAGGGTAAAGGCCCATTTTACAGGAGTAAGAGGGGAAGGCATTGGCCCTTGCAGTCAAGTACCAAGAGAGGTTGTAGCGTCTCTTCAGCAATGGAAGAGAGAACATGAAGCAGCAAAGGGAATTCAGCCTATTGATGATGATGTACAGGATACAGATTCTGTAGGTGATGTGTCCAAAAGAGCTAGGACAGAGGATGATTTGCAGAGTCAAGCAGGTGGGTCTAGCTCCATTCCTGTAGCCCACAGATCTTCATTGCCCACCGTGCCTTCTCTAAAGAGGGCAGGCATTAAAGCAGGCATACAAAAGCAAGCTGTCAAGGAGGCCACACGTGAATTGACAAAGTTGTTTATACAATGCGCTTTGTCATTTCACGTCGTGCGTACTCCTCGTTGGAAGAAGGCCATTAAAGCTATCAGCCGCATTGGGTATGAGTGGGAGGGTCCATCTTATGAGTCCCTTCGCAAAACCCACTTAAGGAAGGAGAAGAAGGCAGTGGAGCTTGAGATGGAGCCTTTGAAGGCAACCTGGCAGAAATATGGATGCACATTGCTTTGTGATGGCTGGACAGACATGAGAAAGAGAAATGTATATAACATTTTGGTGTCCTGTTGTAAGGGCACAATGTTTTTGCGTGCCATTGATGCCTCGGTTCCAGGTACAGTTGTTACTGGAGCATTCATATGGAGACATTTGCGTGAGGCAGTGCTAGAGATTGGCCCAGAGAACATAGTGCAGGTAGTTACAGATAATGGGTCAAATTGTGTATCTATGGGCAGGATGTTAGAGGATGAGTTTCCAAAGATAGTGTGGACTCCATGTGCATCACACAGCTTGGACCTCTTGATAGAGGATGTGGCCAAAATTGGGTGGATTGCCGACCTCTTTAGTACTTCTCGGAGCATGGTGAAGTTTGTCACCAAGAGGCCAAAGGTTTTAGCTATGTTTCGTGCACACAGTGATTTGGAGTTGTTGAAGCCCTCAAACACCAGGTTTGCTTACATGCTCATTGTGGTTGAGAGGCTTGTGCGGGTCCGTACAGGTTTACTCCGCACTGTTGTCTCTCAGGAGTGGATGGCATGGGATGATAGAGAGCATCCCAAGGCAGTAGCATTTGTGCGCGCGGTAATGCGAGACACTTGGTGGGCTGAGGCCCTTGCACTTGTCACGGCCACTCAGCCTATATATAGTGTGCTTCGCATTACGGACATGGAGGGCAGCACCCTTGGACTCTTATATGAGTTCATGGACCGCATTGGAGAGGCCCTAGATCGATGCACTATACTATCAGCTGAGAGGTATGTATCATTGTATGTCATTGTTGTTCTTTTAGTTGCCAGTGGCCACATTATACATTGATATTAATTCCATGCTTCCAAGTGTCGTTGAACAGGATCCAGGACATCAGGGAGGTGTGGAACCGTAGATGGGATTGGTTTCATAGGCCAATCCATGCGGTTGCCCATATACTACACCCACTATGGCGGAATGAGGAGCAGTTCAACAATGAGGAGCTAGAAGAGGGATGGCAGTCTTACATCCAGACCTGGACTGGAGGTGATGTTCAGCTCCTCAGGAAGTTAGAGGATGAGCTCCTAGTATTTCGGAATGGGAGTCATGCCTTTGGGAGAGCCACTGCAGTTTTGAGAGAGACTCAGCTTCAGCCAGTCTCTTGGTGGGAGAAATATGGCATCGGTACTCCAGTTCTGGTAAGTGCCCACTGACAAGTTACAACTTACATGTAATAAGTTTGCACTTTGAAGTAACAACTTAGTACTTACAACTTATATAAGTTGTTTCTTCTTATTATTTATAAAGTTTTCTGTTATCTTTTGACAGAAACGCCTTGCATTACGAGTCCTCTCACAGGATTGCAGCTCTGGTCCATGTGAGAGAAACTGGAGCACATGGGCCCTCTTCCATACAAAGAAGAGGAACAAATTGTCCACTGCTCAATTAGAACGGTTGGTGTATTGTCATTGCAACCTCCGTTTAATTGAGCAGCAAGGCAATCCCATTGAGCCGCGCCAAGTGAATGTCGACAAGATCGACATAGAGAAAGTGAAGGACGTACCAGAGATCCCTGCTGAGGAGCGCGACATCTATGCCATGCTATACGAGGAGATGATGGCACCAGCTACTATGACACGATCACGGGCACCGACATCAGCAGATCATGCATCTACGAGTGCTGAGGCTGAGGCTGAGGCTTCATCTTCTTACGACACAGACTCACATTCCTCAGAGGAGGATGATGCTGAGTAGTTACTAGTTACTACTAGTGACTCTTGACTCTTGACACTTGAGTCTAGAGTTGAGAGTCCAGACTCCAGACATTGGAGACCATTTGTTTTTTCAGAGTTTTTGTATTTGGTCTTTCGGTACAGACATCTGTATTTCAGATTTCAGATTTATCATTTGACACTATTCACTAGTGCTTAGTATGTTGCTTAGTATGTTGTAAGTTGTAACTTGTAACTTCAAACTGGTTATGCTATTAATAATTATATGGGTTTTTGCCATCTATGATCTAATTCCTGATTCCTGAAGACTGCCATGTATCATGTATGATGTATCATGATTCATGTTACATGTATGATCATTGTATGATGTAAATTGTAATCATGTATGATGTATTAAGAATCAGGATTCAGTATGAAATTTGAATCATGGATTCATCATTCATGATGTATCATGATTCATGTATATGAAAGTTGAATGTAGATTTTAGCATTAAACTGTACCAAACATAAATTTATGGACACCCCCCTAAAAAAAACCTGGAAAAAACACCTGAAAAAAAATTTGAAAAAAACTTTTAAAAAACTTTTGGAAATTTGTTTGAAACGTTTTTGAAACGTTTCAAACACGTTTCAAAAACGCGTTTCAAAAAACGTGTGGCAACTATGGTTAAAAAAAAAGAAGAGCAGCACTCAAAAAAAAACGCACCATCTTGATGATAGAAGGGAGGTGTTTGACGATCCCGTAGTCAAGTGGTGGAAGACACCTCTAACTCCATAGCTTCTGCATACAGCTTCCCTCCATAGCTCTGATACCAGTTGTTGGAGGAGAATGACTCAAACACAAGAGCTTTAGCCAAGGAAGTGCAGAGGAGATAGAGAAGAGTGAGAGTGAGAGAGAGAGAGAACTCACACAATGCTCAAGAATATCTTGAATGTCTTATTGAGGCTCAAGGGAGACCTCGTATTTATAGTGATACAAGGGTATGGGCGGGCGCCCAACTTATGGGGCGCCCGGCGGACCAAATACAAAGAATGCCTTTACAAGGCCCATATGGGGGCCAAATGTACAAGTAAATATATGGCCGCGAAGCTCTCGAAAAGAGCTACGCGATGATCAAGGTCCGGAGGCGAAACTGGGACTTTATACCCAACAGTTGCTACCTTGCTTGGTAGAACATAGAGCCAATGGTAGAGAATATGGGCACTGAAGTCGAGCCGGGCATCAAGGCAGCTCCTTGGCGATCTACATCGACATACCATTGTTTTCTAAATGCTGAATTTCATATGCATTGGCATGGAGGATATGGCAATGGATGCCCGTGAAGCTATGTATTGAATTTCTCCAATAGTAATACAAATTACTCAAGGGAGGGGTCGGCCGTTCCGGCTCATTGTGTGTCTCTTGTCAATTCAGCAATTTACTTCTTGTATTTGAGCAAGTGTCCTTCAAATCTTAGTGTATTTAAGTGTATTGATTAGCATTGTGTTCAACCAAGTCACAGAGGCATGGATCATATTGTTGTAGGCAAACTCAACAAGTGGAAGATACTTCTCCCATGCAGTCTTTTGATCTGCCACATAACACTTCAACAAATCCAACACGACTGAATTTGCAGCTTCACTTTGGCCATTCGTTTGGGGATGATAAGCTGATGAAAACTCAAGTTTAGTACCCATGTTATCAAATAAAGCCCTCCAAAAGAGGCTCGTAGTCCTAGGATCTCTATCCCCAACAATGGATTTAGGCATACCATGATGCTTGAAAATGTTAGCAAGAAAAAGCTTTACCATATGATCAACTTTAATGGTTTTCTTGATGGGCAAGAAATGAGCTTGCTTGCTAAACCTGTCCACAATGGTCCAAATAGCATCATTCCCATGCTGGGATCGAGGCAAGTCCATAATAAAATCCATAGTAATACTTTCCCAAGGTTGCGAGGGAATAGGCAATGGCTGAAGCAAACCTGGAGGTTTTTGCCTTCAAATTTCACCTTTTGGCAAGTAATACATGCACGTACATATGCCTTAATGTCTTTACGCATGCTTGGCCAAAAGAAATCTCTCTCAATCATGCGTGTAGTGGGCATGATACCTCTATGACCAGCATAAGGTGGAGCGTGACATTCCTCCATAACCTTTGGACGCAAATCCTTCACCACACATAGGCAATTATCCTTCATAAGATAACCCTCGTTGATAACATAAGAGACATGTGAGTGACCAGCCATCAAATCAGTCCATATATGGCAAAAATCAGCATCCAAATGATACAAATCTCGCATAGCAAATAAGTCCCCATGAGAGGCGACTGATACTGCAGCCACATAAGGCCTCCTGGATAATGCACATGCCACCACATTATTCTTTCCTGGAGTATGCACAATCTGAAAATGAAACATGGAAAGAAAGTTTGCCATTCTCATCTGCTTCTCCGAAAGCTTTGTTTGAGATAGAAAATATCTCAAGCTTTGATGGTCTGTCTTGACTACAAATTCAGCCCCAAGAAGATAATGTTTCCATATCTTTAAGGCATGAATTACAGCCAAGAGCTCTTTCTCATAGATATCCATATTAAGCTCAGCATCATGCAAACGACGGCTCTCGTATGCAACTGCATGTCCTTCTTGATTTAGGACAGCCCCTATACAATCGCCACAAGCATCACATTCTACTACGAATGATCTTTGCAAGTCAGGAACAATCAATACAGGTTCCCATATGATAGCATGCTTGAGGTGTAAGAAAGCATCCTGTTCTTTTGAAGTCCATTTGAAAGTGGTTTTCTTCTTTGTGAGATCATGTAGAGGGGTGGCTATCATAGCAAAATGCCTTATGAAATGCCTATAATATGAACATAATCCTAGAAAACTACGTACTTGATGTAGGTTTTGTAATTCTGGCCAATTCCGAATGGTCTCTATCTTTGCAAGATCCATTGTTACTCTATCCTTGGATACAATGTGTCCCAGATAATGTATCTCTGAAAGGAAGAACTCACTTTTCTTGGCATTAATGAAAAGTTCATGCTTCCGCAACTCTTCGAACACTGTGACCAAATGAGTTCTATGTTCCTGCTCATTCTTGGAGAAAACCAAGATATCATCAAAGAATACTCCTGTGAATTTGCGATGGGGTCGGAATATCCTATCCATCATACGATTAAACGTGGCAGGAGCATTGGTGAGACCAAAAGGCATTACCAAAAATTCATATAATCCAAAGGCTGTCCTGAATGCAGTTTTATGGACATCTTGTGGCACCACTCGTATTTGGTGATAACCACTCTTCAAATCAAGTCGGCTGAAACAAGCCGAACCATCAAGCTTATCCAAAATGTCATCAATACGCGGAATTGGAAATCTGTTCTTGATGGTAAGCTTATTTAAAGCTCTATAGTCCACACACATGCGGAATGAGCCGTCTTTCTTTTGAACAAGAAGCACAGGAGAACAATAAGGTGAGGAACTAGGCTGAACCAAACCTTTCTCTAAAAGCTCATTTACCTGCTTCATGATCTCTTCTTGTTATGCGGCACTCACACGGTATGCAGGTTTGTTAGGTGGAGAACTACCTGGCACAAGATCTATGCGATGATCTTCGGGCCTTTAGGGAGGTAATTCACCTTAAACTCCTTCCAAGTGCAAATGGGGTCCTTGGTGATCTTTTCAGTGATCCACCAGCGGTCCCCTTCAGAAACATGCTAGCATGGCGTACTTTAGACTTCTCAGTGAAGTCCTCATCGCTAAAAGCAATGTCAAACTGTGCCACAAATGCTAACACTTTGGAAGCATCATGCTCTCTATGAAAAACATCAAACTTAACAGACTTGTCACCTACTTTAAATTGCTTGAGCTTTCTAGCATGAGGCTCATGGTCCTCTCTTTTCTTTTTCCCAACGGGGCAGCCCTATCTGCATGGGCTCCATGGGCCATCATGGAAGTTTCATGAAGCACGGTGGCATGTGCTCCACGAACTTGAGAATCAGATGCATGTGACTTTCTTGCATAAGGCAATGTCTCTCCATGAGACAACTCAGTAGGCAAAGCTCTTCTAGTGGCAAACCTGTCACCCCTACCATGGGATACATGTCTTGAATGCATGTGACCTTCATGCCCTCCATGCTCAACCTTTGAGATGCGGGATCTCCATACTTCAAGCGAGGTGGATTTTTGAATTTCAGCTCTCCGTCTTCCCCCTCTTTGATGTCACCTTTGCGGAGGAGGTAGGAAAGTGCCAACTCCCTTGGCTTCTTGCCCACTTCCCGTGCCATGGACTCAAAAGTCACATCTACCATTGCATCGGCTTTCCATGCTTCAATGGCACTTTGCACATGGGGATCTTCATGCAAAAATTTCAGCTCTTGCTCTTGTGCCTGCAAAAGCTTTCTCATATGCTCCATTTCAGCCCTCATTGCATCAGGCTCTTCTTCTTGCATGACTGTCTTTCCTCGAGACAATTGTCCCTTTGAATCACTATCATTTACCCTCTCAAGGGGCTTGTGCCTCCCTCGTAGAGCATCAGAACCACGCGAGGCACTTGATGGGCCCCTTGAATTAGGAACTTCCAAAGGGCTGCCTTGGCTGTCCATTGTGTTAAGTGTGCTAGAAGCGGGGTGTCCAATACACAGGTTCGTTTCCCCACTAAGAAGAGGGAAACAACCGTGCTCTGATACCAATGAAACCGATCCCGTCAAGTGGGAATAGACTCCGTTGGACACCCACACGCGTAATAGCACAACTTAATATCACAATTTGAAATGGACAGCTTAATATGTGCCATTGAAGCATGGAAAGCCGATGCAATGGTAGATGTGACTTTTGAGTCCATGGCACGGGAAGTGGGCAAGAAGCCAAGGGAGTTGGCACTTTGCACATGGGGATCTTCATGTAAAAATTTCAGCTCTTGCTCTTGTGCCTGCAAAAGCTTTCTCATATGCTCCATTTCAGCCCTCATTGCATCAGGCTCTTCTTCTTGCATGACTGTCTTTCCTCCAGACAGTTGTCCCTTTGAATCACTATCATTTACCCTCTCAAGGGGCTTGTGCCTCCCTCGTAGAGCACGCGAGGCACTTGATGGGCCCCTTGAATTAGGCACTTCCAAAGGGTTGCCTTGGTTGTCCATTGTGTTAAGTGTGCTAGAAGCGGGGTGTCCAATACACAGGTTCGTTTCCCCACTAAGAAGAGGGAAACAACCGTGCTCTGATACCAATGAAACCGATCCCGTCAAGTGGGAATAGACTCCGTTGGACACCCACACGCGTAATAGCACAACTTAATATCACAATTTGAAATGGACAACTTAATAACAACTGAAAATTGAAATGGACAACTTAATAACAACTGAAAATTGAAATGAAATGAAATGTTGATAGATGGACACCACCACTGGGGCCGGAAGGGGCCGACCCCCCCCCCTCAATATATGATATATTATTGGGAGTATTTAACAAATACAATGCTCCATGGGTTCAATGAACTAGATGATGTCCATGTACAAATGAATACAGTACCAAACAAAAGGCTCAAAGTAGATGTTCGAAGGAGAGCAACCACTTGAGTGGTCCAGTCTCTACGGTCCTGTGCCTTCACTGGACTCCGCGGAGAGCGCCCCACTGGTGTTCCAGGACCACGCACAAATAGGCGCTCCCGTACTAACGCCGGGCTCTCCCGATCTCGGCACCTTTGGACCGTGGTTCTCCAAAAGCTTGGACTACCCGGCACCGAACGGGTGTTACCGGTAGAGAGAATCCTTTATCAGATTTACAACAAAGCAGCAGCCTGTCGAGGAGGAGGAGGAGGAGCTGCCTGTGTAGAAGGTGTAGCCACCTAGGAGGTGCAGAGCCACCTGTAGCCGCCTATGGAAGGGAGGTGCAACCCCACGCAGCCGGTAGAGGAGAGGAGACAACCGCCTGGCTGCAGAGCACAACCGCCTGTAAAGGAGGTACAGTCACCTGAATGGGAGGAGGAGCATACGCAGCCGCCAGCTGGATAGGAGACGCCTGGCTGCAGCCTGCGCCGCCTGCAGTATAGAGAGCAGCCCGCTGGAGAACAAGCGCAGCCGCCTGTATGGGAGGAAGAGCAGCCGCTATGCAGAAGGGGAGGGAGCCACCTGATGGAGAGGAAAAGAAACAGCCTGCTGGTGAACAAGCGCAGCCTGCTGGACAGAGGGAGCCGCCGTCTGCTGAGGTGGTGGAGATGGCGCAGCCTAGAGGAGGAGACGATCACCGGTTCTGTTCTTTACCAAGGGTGGTCGCTCTCTTTTGTTGTAGAGATTGAAGAAGAGTAAACGACCACAGCTGGCCGGCTCCCCACGTTTGCATGGGGGCGGCCAGCTTCATGGCGTGGTGTGGGTAGGTGGTCATGCACCCACTCCCACACACTTAAGGGTTAAGTGTGGCTCCCCACCTTGGCCCACATGTGGGTGCCCACTTTTAAGTGAATGTGAACTTACAACCTTATAAATGAAAGGTTAGAATTAAAACCCCATAGGTAAAACACAGTTCCAGGCACGAGCCTCCTTATGGAGTGACAGTCCCATAGGCAAGACACGGCACAAATACTAGCTCTTCCATGGCGTGACAATCCCATGGATAGAACACAGTCCAGGTCATACACGGGCGGCACCAGTCTGGCTCCCATCCATACGACACCATCCTGCTAACACACGGGTGGCACCCGTGTGTTAACATGGACGGGAGCCAGACGGGTGACACCCGTCTGGCTCCCGTCCATGTTAAGCAAAAATACTGGCCTCTTCACATGAGACACCGGCCTAGCCTCAAGTGAACGAGACACAAAACTGGAGATGGACCAAATGGTCGGCCAATTGGTGACAGTCTGTGTGGGAGCTAAGCTCACCACGAAAGCTGTGGAGACAGTGGCGGCGGGCTTTGGAGGCTTCTTAGGAAAATCCCGAGAAGTATGTCCTTTTGTATGACAAAAGAAACATCTACCCTCCTTGTACTGAGAAAGCTCCTCAGCACTCAACTTGCCACCTATCTTGCCTGCCTCCGCTTTCTAGTCTGGAGTAAGCTTAGATGCTTTGTTTGAGTTCTTGGAGCCAGAGGCTCCCGGGCTCTATCCTCGGGAAGACCCCGTCATGTTTTGGCCTTTTCCCCTCGAGGCGGTAGCCTTGGGAGTAGCCGGCTGGGAAGTCTTGGGCTTGCCACCATTATGCTTCATTTCTGCACTTTGCGCAAGCGAGAGTGCGTCTTCAAAGGTGGCTGGCCTAAACATACACACCTCCCCCACTGGATTTGCGTGTCAAGGCCATACAAAAACTGCCCTTTCTTGTCCGAATCAAATAAGCCTAATTGCAAACATAAAGTCGAAATTCTATTGGCAAACTGAAGGATTATTTGCGCATTTTGACGCGCTCCCCTAAACTCGTCTTCGAGTCGCTCAAGGTAGTGGGGCGGTAGAAACCGCTGCTTAAGGTCGCGGACAAACTCGTCCCACACATAAGCTGCCATACCTAATTTGTGGGCATGAGCCCATTGAGTCCACCAAATAATGGCCTCACCTTTCAAGTACCAACTGGCTAAGTTCACTTTGTCAGTATCTGTCTTTCAAACTAATGCAACCATGAATAAAGAGTTGTGGGGTCGAGTTTACCATTATACTTACTGAAGTTCATTTTCTCGGGAAAATGATTCGAGGGCGCCGCCGGTGTCAATTTGGCGTCCAAAGCTGCTAGGTAATGCTCGTGTTCCACGCGTCGCATGGCTTCGTCTTCACGTTGTCGGATCTCCAATGCACGCATCTGCAACTCAAGCAAAGAGCTCGGTTGCGGTCGTGACCCTGCGAGAGGGTCCCTGTGTCGAGGATCTGGAATCTAGGATACGGAAGGAGAGGGAGGAGGAGATGGAAAACGCGACGTTGGACAACGAGTATGCTCTTCCAGAGCCAAGATCTGCGCCTTCTACTCTTCCAACTTGGTTGTTTGGTCTGCGATTGCTCGCATCATCTGCTGGAACATATCTGTAACACTCAAGCCCGGTGCCCTAGCTAGGCTGCCCGGTGCACTCTGGTCCCAAGGTTCTTGGTCTCTCTCGTCGTCGAAGCTCGCCATAGTAGGAAAACGCACTTCCTTTCCAGAGCGCAATTTACAATCTGACCATCCACTGTGTGTGTGGGAGACGTCCGAAGGCAGAAAACCAACAGTCCTTCGAGGGACAGGAGTCACTCCGAAAGGGGTAGTCCATCGGCATACGAGAAAAAATTCTGGTTTCTTTGCTGAATCTTTGCACTTGAAGTAGGCTTTGATACCACTGTAACATGCGGAAGCTTCGGAGAAGATCGGTAACTTCAATGCTCAAAAATCAGCAAACTTTTCATGACGGAATTAACACACAAAATTGAATGAAGATGTGCAGAAAATAGAGAGAGAGAGGGAGAGATGGAGAGGACACAGTATTGGGTCCCAAATACCCTCTGTAGGGCCCCCACCACGGATGGTGTATTTGCTTTATTAGAATGATGCGAATCTGAAAAGAAAATACAGAAATCTTGACCTTTCTTGGCTGAGAAATCTCTGCCCTTGACTTGCAGTCCTTCACCCCTTTGCTTTAGCAACACCTTGGCTTGTCTAGCCCTTGTTTGCCTTGGCTCTTGGTGAAATATGAGATAACACAAATGGATCTGGGCCTTGGTATTTATACTACTCCAGTGTAGCAGTCGACCAGTATTATAGCAGTCGGCTGTCATATATTCAGTCCACGACTGAATAAAACAGCATTAACTCACATTAAATGCTGCGCCTGTTTTCCTACTTGGCCTGGGCACCTATGCGCATGGTTTGGGCAGCATACCAGATAAAGCACAGGAGATCACAGCATTTAATGCTTAGTTTTGTGTCCAAGCAGCAGCCGGCAGGGAGTTAATTGGCCGACTCGGCTCCCAACCATATATATAAGCATGTAGTCATTTTCAGCATAAAATCAAGTCATAGTTCAAGTCTTAAATTAGTAGTTCAGCATGACAAGAAGTAGAGCATAGGGAGAAGGCCCATAGGCTGCCCACAAGCCCTAAATCATGTACAAGTCTCAGTAACCTTTTTGTACCATAGTAGTACAAGAAAAGCTGAACACTAATCTCTCTCTTCTTCTCTCTCCCCTCTGTGTTAAGTAGCATCAATGTTCTTAAGTATGCTTAGGGCTGTGGATCAGTACAGCAAGCCTTCCGCGCATGCAACAACCAAGAGGATGACCATTAAGCACAACTGTAACACGCGGAAGCTCTCGGAGTCTTCTTTCAGCCCTAAACACTCTTGAGAACCATCTGATGCAAAAACGCAGGTATAGAGAGAGAGTAGAGAGAGAGAGAGAGAGAGAGAGAGGTGCTGGAAAATTCAGTATATTCTATGGTACAAAAAGGTACCTAAATCTGCAGCCATGGGCTGCCTTACATAAAAGGTGGTTAACACCAAAATCTGTCCCCTATGGGACCTCTAATGATCCACTCCCCTAGAGGGAGAGAATGCTTAGAACAATGAGCAAGTGGGCCTATTTATAGCCCTTGGGACCCTTGGGGAACTGGCCGACTGCTGGTCGGCCAGCAGCCCTGCCAGAAAATACCAAAACGCAAGTGCTTTTAGATGCTCTTTATGATGCGCTCCAGCCCCTGGCCCCCTCTGGAATCAGCCGACAGCCCTTATGCGCTTCAGCCATCTGCTTCCCTCCATGATCCCACTTGTCCTGCTCCATGTCCACTTCAGATGCTACACCTGAAGCTTCCACATTCTGGTTCTACCTATCTTCTACTAGTTCATGGTCTTTATCTGTTTGCCCCCTTCTGGACTTAGCCTTGAGAAGGTCCATGGCATTGCTTATGCACATGACAGCAACAAACCCAAGAAGACCAGGAAGACCATGAGCAAAAAGGACCTGAAGACCAAGATTGACGGGATTGGGAGATCCAGGAAGCCAAGAACATCAAGCTCAGGAAGAGTGAGAAGAAGCTCCTTTTTCAGTGTGTTGCAAATTAACAGTAGTAGAGAAACATTGACAGTACGTGCTTGTATCAAAATAATGTCCTTGCAAATTCACATGAATTAGGAAGTAGTTCAAAAATCTTGCAGAGTGACATTTAAGGATAGCCTGTACTCAACCTGCAAAAACATGCTTATCAAAAGACTATTATGATGATGATACCTCCAAAAGCTTCCTTTGCCTTAGGATGCTTGCATTTGTCAGGATGGATCAACAGGGAGAGCTGAATAAAAAAGAATGTGACAACAAACAGTCAGCCAGAAATTTTAAAAAGTGTATTTACCAACTACAAGTAGAACATAAAGAAAAGAAGCACTAATCTCATTAGTTTTACAGAAATAATGAATCAGGTCACAAAAATGGCCTTGTGGTGCCTCGCTTTTATTTTTAACCATGCATTTTGTAGAAGGAGAATAATCACTTTTTGAATGGAGCATCCTCAACTCACACCTGTGAGAGGATGCTAAAGTTGGACTGCACTCTCTATGGTTGCAGGTTCTGTACAGATTTACCCTGATGTGCCAAGGCTTTAGAAGCTGCTGTAAGGATAATCTGCTGATGTGACCTCTGTATAGCAACATAGAGAATCAATCTCCAAGATGATTTGGTATTGCTTTGTGTAATTAATTTTGCTTACATGACGCTAGAGTCTGGTATTGAGTCAACTGTCCTTGACAAGTCCAGACTCCACATGAGAGCATTGTGAAGAAATCAACAGGATTCTAAGGATGTAACTTGTAAGTTTCCCAAAGGGAGGGAAAAGTCCATCGTCTGTCCCTATTGCAGTGTTCACAGCATTCACAGCACACTCAGGTATATTCACTCATCTAACTCTGCTACACTGAGTGGTCTGGAGCAGCAGTTCTCTATGTGTATGTGTGCATGGGTTGGATGTTCTCAATGCAGGTTGGTCCTGATTGCCCATGAGGGGGTATCAGTATGCGACTTGGATCGCAAAAGCAAAGCTATGGTGCATAACAGTTTATGATCCCAGGTCCTGAGCTGTCAGGCCCGTGATTGGGTTGGTGAGTTCATCAACTGCTTTCCGTGTATCCTTTATGTGTATGTACACATAGATTTGGTGCTCTGGATGCAGGTAGACCACAGATAGTTACACGAGGTTGCAGGAGACTAGCAGGGGGTAAAATAAGGGCTGCTGACGAAGCCCTCCAAGCACTGGATTTGAGGCAAGAAAGCTCTTGAAAGTACTCTAAGGGTGGGAGTATCCCCAAGGCTAGCCAATGACCAGAAGCCTAAAATGCCGGCTTGCTGTCAGGCCAAACCTGGCTGCCCTCCGGACCCTTTCTGCCTGCCTAGATATGCTCCATTGTGCTGCTACCAAGTGCTTAGATCTGCTCCTAACTGCAGCCCTACCTTCTGTGCTTGGCTTGCACATGCAAGTGCACATGCAAGGCTTCTATACTACTCCCTGAAGTACAACTATGGTACAACAACAACAACAATGTCTGAATGCAACTTTCAAACCTATTTCAAGATGACATGACTAACCCTAACCCTAACCTGTTCCTTGGTGTTACTTACTCCAAAATTTTGCATTGCAGATGTACAAACACTCCCATTGCTTTAAACCTTATTAAAAAATCCATGCCAAGTTTAATGGATAAATCACCTTGCGATACTGTCGTTTGACCTCCTCTGGTGTTGAATTAAATGGCAAATTCAAATGCTCAAATGGGTTTAGCTTGAAACAAGAGAGGACTCTGCTTAAAACACACAAAAGAAGATGAGCATTGCACATACATACATAACTGCATAATTTTACCATGCCAAATAAATATCCCGTTATTTGTAGCCAGAAAAACCCTAGTTTTTGTATGAGTAGGCATAGGATTTTCATGCTATTTTTCCTGGGCTTTGCCACTTTTTTCTTTTTTTAAGAACAAAATAAACCTGCAAACGTGATTTAACAAAGGGGCGTGATAAGAAGAAAATTCACATAGCTTTTGGGATAATTTTGATCTGCACAGCTTGATTTCTGCGAGCTCTTCGATTTTTGCAAAGTGTTTCTTTTGAATGAAAATGACACTTGTGCGTATACATATAAGCAGGCTTTCAGAACAAAAACTTCTTTGATGTGATCAAAGAGGCATTACAAAAGATACATAATTTTTCAATGAAATTTGTGCTGATTTCTCCAAGATCAATACAAATTTTATTCCAAAATTTTCGAGGGCCAACCTGAGGACTTCATTGTCGCGTTCGACCTCACTCACGTCGGCGAAGAACTCTTTCAGAAGCGCATCCTCAGCGCTTTCCCCCATCGCTGCCTCGCAACAGTCTTGTAAGCATTGCTATAATCTTTCACTATTGTTATTTCTATTTTAAAAAACTAAATCTTCTTTCATAAAATAATAAGGATTCAATAGAATAGATAAATTAAATCTCATAATTTATTGAGCTGAAAATTTACTTCTTTGGCAGCATAATAAGGCTTCAATAGAATAGATAAAATAAATCTCATAATTTATTGAGCTGAAAATTTACTTCTTTGGCAGCCTCAATATATATATACTAGTACTCAACTCGCGCGTTGTTGTGGTGTGTAAAAGATATTAAGAAGCAACACGCAAGAATGGAAGCCGAAAATGAAGGCATTTTTTCCTCTTATTTTTTAGAAATCCAGGATTTCTTTTTTCTCACCTCTCCTTATGCCTTGGTTGTCCATGGTTAAATTGTAATAGATATATATGCACCCATTTTGATGGGGATGCGTCACTTAGCTTGGCACGTGTCCCCGGGGCTATGTTTTTCACTTCAGGGATTTTTTTGAAGGTTTCAAACATTAGTTCAAATGTTCTTCAGGTGTTTGCCATCTTCCTATGGAATCACCTTTTTTATGGCAGTTTTGACTGACTGGCACCTTACATGCTCCTCTCTCTCTCTCTCTCCTAATATTCTCTATGGGCAGATGAGAGAGTTGGTGCAATCAACACCCTCTTGTCTTTCGGTGATCTAAGCATAAGCATAGAGCTCTATGCTTATGCTTAGAGCTCATGTAGAAGCATAAGAGCTATATGCTTACACATAGAGCTCATGCATAAGCTTTATGCATATACCTGCTCTATGTATAATCTATGTTTATATATAAAGCATAACCATAGAGCTCTAAGAATAATTATGCTTATTCTGTTGGAAATTGGGGCCCACTTTCTGGGAGGTCACCCATCCCAATAGTGTTCTTGCCCTCACTGCGTGCTTAACCTCCACCACTCTAATCCCTTCCAAACCACGAAAATTGGTGGAGGAGGAATGAGAATGACCCTAGTCTTCTATTTCTTATAGATGATCCCATTGCTTGGGACTCTATGCATGTGGGATGTAGGCGGCCAGGCCAAGACCCAAGACCTTCCAGTACCTAGAGGCTTTGATGATATGGGGCTCAAAGGCTTCTCGCATTGTCAGTGATGTCACAGTTGGTACCCTTAGGATTTACCCACACATCCTTTTTTTTTGGCCCATGATTACACCCGGCATGTCAATAAGCTTGTCCATCCACTCATACACGCATTCGGCTTTTATTCAGCTCTATTGAGAGGAATTGGTAAGTCAACCAGCTCTACTAATGACATCCCAACATGCCCTCCCTAGCTCTGGCTCTGATAGAATGTTATAAATTAGTGGCCACTTCCTGGAAGGTCACCTATCCCAGTAGTGTTCGACTGTGTGCTTAACCTCCACCACTCTAATCCCTTCCAAGTCACAAAATTTGGTGTAGGGATGAGAATGGCCCTAGTCCTTTATTACTTATAGATGATCCCATTACTTGGGACTCTATGCATGTGGGATGTAGGCGGCCAGCAGGCCACGGCCTTCCAACATATTCATGATCTCTAAGCATACACATAGAGCTCGTATGCTTATGCATTAATGTCCAATTCATATGTATGATCTCTAAGCATAACCATAGAGCTCTCTGTTGAGAAACAAAGTGACGAAGGGTTTAACCATTTGAGCATTAAGGGAGAGCATGTAACCTTGGAAATTATGTCAAAGGTGTCAAATCAAAGGTCACATGAGTAGATGGTGGGCTGAATGGGTCATAAGGTATGATGTGCATGGGCAAGAATTCAGTCTAAGATAGCATGAAAGAAGGCACATGGCAAGAATTCAACCCAAGATAGCATCAAAGAAGGTGCCCAAAATAAGCGGGCTAGAGTGCATGCATAAAGGTCAACAATCATCATTAAATAAGCCTAGAGTCATGGGAGGTGGACGCTACAATCAATGAATCCATATTAGAGCTCAATTAGGTAATGGATTAAGCAAAATCAATGTGGTAATGATGTACTCCAACCTAGGCACCCAATCTAATGCAAAAATTTGTGTTGCATCTAACCTCTTGCCTTGTCATTAGCTTAATCGCTGATTAGCTTCACCTTAGTGTGCTTCCAACTTAATTTTCAAGTTAGTATCAGAGCAAACTACCATTCCCTACCAATCTATAGCTTTAGGCAATTAAACTGTATCAATTAGTAATTAGCACTAATATCTTCATTAATCCCATCTTTACCCACTTGTGTATGGTTCAAATCTCATCATTGGACTCTACTACTAATTGGAGCTGCACACCATACAAGGTGATAAGCCACTAGAGATCACCCACAACACCATAAGGATTAAGATTGAAGCAATCTTGAAGCTCATAGGAAGCTAAAAAATCTCCGCCAAATTTTAGCTTACATTGGAGAGCTTGTTTCATCAAAACAAATATGAAGAACCAAGTGCAAAACAAAGGTATCTACTTGCTAACATTGTAGTATTTATTGCTTCAATTTCTTCAAATATCCTCTATAATGTGATTTCTAGCAACTTACTCAATTCTTTAATTTCTATTAATCGTGCAGTCATTGGTGCTAAACAATGATATTTTTAAGCAGTTAAAATAAAACTCGAATGGAAAAAGATTGGTCTAGGGGGATGTATTTTTTTGTTAAAGAAAGAAGAATTTGGGGATGGGGGTTTGTGTGTGGAGGAGGGAGTGGTATTTTATATATTGGGGGAGGGGGTTATAACAATAGCGTTGCGTGTGTGTTGTTCGTGTTAAAAATCAAAAGAAAATTAAATAAAACTTAAATGGAAAAAGATTGGTCTAGGCATGTGTATTTTTTTTGTTAAAATAAAAAAAATTCCTTTTTTTGGGGGGGGAGGTAAAAGGTTAGTAGAGGGTAGATGTTAAGGCTCACCCTAACCCTCCTTAAAACATATCCAAAAAGAGATTACTTGGTGAACCACAACTGTCGTGAGGATCTTTCCAATGGCTGAGCTTGTAACCCTTGAGGTCTCCAAGCTCTACAACTCCTTGAGAAGCAATTCCACCGTGCCTCCCGTGAGCGTTGTCACACCGTCACGTTGCACTATGGGTACTCGTCCCTCCTCTCACCTCACTTCACTCACACACTCACTAGCATACATTAGGGAGAGAGATTAGCAAGGGCAAGACTCAATTGCACAATGGGAGAGTATATTGTATTATGAGAGAAATTCACTTATATACATGGCCATAAGTGTTCACACTTACCTAAATTGTGGCCGGCCGGGCACTTTAGGCTCACAAGAGGCCTAATACTATTACAATGACTACTCTCATAATATATCCATGAAGTACATCACTTAGGACTTCATCCTAACTTGCTACCATACGCTCTTGAAGCGGGAATCGCCATAAATACTTCGTCACACCATTATACGGGCACTCGTCCAAGTTGTAGCTTTGGACACTATTACTTCATATCTTGAATGTATGAACCTTTGGTGTATCTATCGTGACTCCTTGATGTCAGATAATGGTGGTAGCTCTTGTTAACCCTAGTAATGGGTTAACATCTCCCCCTTCCTAATGGCAATCGCGTCCTCATGATCACGTTGAAGACCTTTGTGTGGGGAGAATGAACAAGCTTTGTTGATGGTTTTGATGTTTGAGTGACGTTCAATGGTCTTTGTTCCTCTAGAAGGAATAAGAAAAGCTAGTTTAGTGAATGAAGAGGTTAGCAGTTTATTGGGAATTCCTAAAGGGGTGGGGTTTTTTGCGAATGATTGCATATTTCTATGAGCAAAAAAAAAAGTTATTTTTTTGGGGCTTTTTGCTCACTTTGTTTTTGGCAATCATAAGCAATGTTACATGTGATTTGTGTTAGTGGGGCTGCTAAGAGATATTAATAATGGGAGAGAAGAGAGGGAAGGATCCGGAGGAACGTAGACTTAATCCTCAGAACGAGATGGTGATTCTTAGTTCCTCATTTGATTCATTGAAGCGACATTCATCATTTGAAGAAATTGGCCTTTGATGATGTCCCTTTGGGTGGCAGGATTCTTGTCAATGTTGTTGAGTAGGACATGTTCCTGTCTTCTTCTGCCCACGTGCTTTTTATGTTTTTATGTATATTTAAGTGCTTTTAAGGTTTTTATGTATATTTAAGTGCTTTTATGTTTTTATGTATATTTAAGTGCTTTTATGAAGCAGAGATACATGGAGTACAAGACTTGAGTCATAGAGACTCTTATTGAACTACTTTTTGAACTGCTTTGTGTTGAAGTAGCCACATGTTGGCGAGGATTGAAAGAATTATGTCGACTTGCGAGGCTAATATAGATATCTTCACTAAGGATTGAAGATCATTGATTTGTGAAGATGGTGGTGTTGTTTGGAGAGGTTTGTAACTTGAAGGAAAGTCATGGGTTGTACCATTGACCAGGCTTTTGCCCACCATAGCCCCCCCATCCAAAGATGTACCTAGAAGTTGTTGATGGTGAGCCTTTGGTGTAAATATTCTCAAGTGCATGAGTATGTATATGTACTCATGGAGCAGCTGCTACATTAATTTAGCCAAAATAATACTAAGTAATAAGCTTAACAAATATATAATGGCTATTGAAGATTGTTGGAAAAGGTTAATGCGTAAGATGGCTTAATCCATGTGAGGAGGCTTAAATCGTGAAAGTGCAGGTTCTTAAGCCGTGAGACTATAATTCGTGAGAAACCTGAACTTTTGTGAGATTGCAGGTTTTTTGGCCGTGAAGGGATATTCCGTGAGATGGCCTAATCCCGTGAAGATTAATCCCATGAAACTACAAGCCGTGAGATGGAATTCCGTGAAGTGGAATTCCATGAGATGGAATTTTGTGAAAGTTCAAGCCGTGAGATGGAATTCCGTGAAGTGTAGTTCCGTGAGATTTAATTCCTGTTGGAATTAGGGTTGCAGGAATGCACACACAACTTCAAGAAGATGAGGAAGCTTGAGCACAACACAGTAGTGTATTATGAGTGCCAAAAATGAAAGATAACTAGCCCTAGAAGATAATGGGCGTATATACAATGCACGGGGGAAAAAACCTCCTAGTGAGGGAAAAAGTGCCCCGGCGGTCCTAAGTGTGTTCACACACATCACTACTATAATATGGTAACAAATCCCCCCTGGAGTGATGCGGTGAACAAGAGCTAGCACTCATGTATAGGGAAGTGTCTAGCTATGTGGACGAATCCACAAAAGGGAGTAAGCCCAAAGCTTTGCGAAAAGCTTCGAACTTCTCACGAGGCAGAGCCTTTGTGAAAAGGTCTGCAAGGTTATCCTGTGTTGGCACATAAGCCAAACTGATCTCTCCTGCAGAGAGTCTCTCCCTGACATAATGGTAGTGCACCTCAATGTGCTTCGTACGAGCATGGAACACTGGGTTCCGCGCAACTGCCAATGCGCTCTGACTGTCAGTGAAGATGGTGGTGGCAGATGGCTGCCCAACACCCAAATCAGCCATAAGGCGTCTGAGCCACACCACTCAACCGTAGCTGTGAAAGCTGCCCTGTACTCAGCTTCACAACTAGAAGTGGCCACAGTAGGCTGCTTCTTGCTCAACCATGATATGCATGAGCTTCCAAGCATGAAGCAAAAACCACTCGTGGACACGCGTGTGTCATAACAACCAGCCCAGTCAGAATCTGAAAAAACATGTAAATCTGGCGGCAATGATCCCCCCTTGGGATAAAACAACCCAAGATGCCGAGTACCACTCAAATAGCGAAAGATACGCTTCACTGCCTGCCAATGCTTAATGCCTGGGCTATGCATAAATCTGCTCACCTGTGAGACTGCAAACTGAATGTCTGGCCTCGTAATGCATACATAAATGAGGCAACCAACAGCTGTCTGATAGAGTGTGACATCAAAGTGATCTCCAGCATCATGAAGACTCAACTTCAAACCTGTCTCCATTGGAGTAGCAATAGGCTTGCAGTCTTCAAGGCCAAATCTCCGCAACAATGTTTCAATATACTTTGTCTGACACAAAGCAATACCTCCATCACACTGCTTAAATTGTATCCCCAAATAATGATGCAAATGCCCCAAATCTGACATCTCAAAAGAGGCATTCAAATCAGCCTTAAAATCAGCAATATGACTCTCATTTGGTCCTGTGAGCAGCATGTCATCGACATAGAGAGCAATGATTAGATGTACACCATCCACACGTTTAACATACAAAGTGCTTTCTGTTGGACTATTCTGAAACCCATGTGCAGTCAAATATGCATGTATTTTTTCATACCAAGCTCGTGGAGCTTGCTTTAAACCATATAAAGCCTTTTTTAACCTGCACACTTTGTTTTCCTGCCCTCTTTGAACAAAACCACGAGGCTGCGATACATACACCTCCTCATGCAAATCTCCATTTAAGAACGCAGTCTTTATGTCCAGCTGATGTACATTCCAACCATTATGAGCTGCTAATGCACAGATGCTACGAACAGTGGTCATACGACATGTGGGAGCAAAAGTCTCATCAAAATCAATGCCCTTCTCTTGAGCATAACCTTTTGCAACAAGCCTAGCCTTATGGCGATCCACTGTGCCATCAGGCTTACGCTTCAATTTGTATACCCACTTAGTGCCAATGGCCTTCTTGCCAGGGGGCAAGTCACATAAAGACCATGTACTATTCTTCATAATAGCATCGTATTCTGCTTGCATAGCAGCCATCCAATTTTCTGAACTTTGTGCCTCATCAAATGAAACAGGCTCACTTTCATCGCACATACTAGAAACAGCCAATGCATAACAATCTGACGCATAAGAGGCACCATGAGAGCCAGAACGAGTGCGACTAGACAAAGGGGCATCCAACTTGCTGTCACGCAAAGTCTGCACCAGCCATCTAGGCATATTCCTAGAGCCCTCAATCTCTTGTCTCTCATCCTCAAGTGCATCATGCACATCTGCATCAGATATAGGCTGATCTGTGCCATCATTTAAAACCTGCATAGGCTGAAAAACTGCCTCATGAGGTATTGCACTTGACTGTGCACCACTGAACAGAGGCAACAATGTATCATAGACATCACGTGAGCTGATATCTGTCTCCTTAGTACATGAAACCAAGGGCTGAACTGCATCTTCCACAAATACAACATCACGGCTAACCAAAATGCGCTTTGTCTGTGGATGATACAAACGATAGCCTTTGCTCTCAGCACTATATCCAACAAAAATACATTTGACAGCTTTGTCATCCAATTTTCTGCGATGTTGCACAGGCACTAATGCATATGCCAGGCAACCAAAAACACGTAAATGGCCAACAGATGGCTTGCGGCCATGCCAAGCCTCATATGGAGTGACAACCTGTAATGCTTTGGTGGGACACCTGTTTAGTACATAAGTGGCACACATGACAGCCTCAAGCCAAAAACCATGTGGTAGACTTTGACTCTTAACCATACATCTTGCCATTTCCATGAGAGACCTGTTTTTTCTCTCAGCCACACCATTTTGCTGTGGTGTATACGGCACTGTACATTGGTGTTTTATCCCACGCTCAGCCAGAAATGCATTAAATTCTGAAGACATATACTCCCCCCCTCGATCTGAACGGAGGGTGCCCATCTTACTTTCTGACACATTTTCAGCCATAACCAAAAACTGTTTGAAGCACAAAAACACTTCGGACTTTGCCTTCAAAGGATATACCCATGCATGCCTGGTAAAATCATCAATGAAAGTCACGAAGTAAAGGTAGTTTCCAAATGATGGAGTTTGCATGGGACCATAAACATCACTGTGAACAAGCTGCAATCTGCGTTCAGCTCTCACTGATCCATCTTTGGGAAAGGAAGCACGCTGCATTTTACCCAATATGCAGCCCTCACAAACATGCTTGACAGGTGCCTCAAGCTTAGGCAAAGAAGACACCATTTCAGATTTCTGCAGGCGCAGCAAACTTGCAAAATTCAGATGACCAAAACGTGCATGCCACAGTTTTGCATCTGAAATAGCCTGCGTATCCATAATAGCACATGCTGAATCCTCTACACATTTGCCATCCATATTGAGCTTATACAGCCCTCGACATAGTGAACCAGATGCTACAATGTTGTCACCACAAGAGAGATCATGAACAGTACATCTGTCATCCACAAATTTTACAACCAAACCTGTTTTGGCAAATGCGGAGACTGACAGCAGATTCTTTTTGATCCCTGGCACATACAATGCATCAAAAAGTGTAAAGGTGTTGCCATTTGCAACATTCAGCACAATCTGTCCAACTCCTTCAACGGGATAAGAGGAGTTATTGGCACAAGTGACAGTATTCCCTGTGGGAGCAGACTCAAGGAAAGTGAATAAACTGCGCTGCGAGGTGATATGCTTAGTGGCACCACTGTCAAAGTACCATACATCTGAATCTACTGCAGACATACATGTGTCATGCAAAGATGGGTCATAACTGCACTGCGCATTGAATGCCCATTCTGTATCTAGCACAACATTAGCAGATTCATTGTTAGAAGGAGAGGCATCTGCAACAGCCATACCAGCCTCTTTCTTCTTAGCCTCTTTCGCAGCCAGCTTAGGACACGCTTTGATGACATGATCATTTCCCTTACAGTACTTGCAAAATGTCTTCTGTTTGTCACCCTTCTTCTCATCTTTGTCTTCCTTCTTTGGTTGCGCAGCATTTGCAGATTTCTGCTTACTAGAAGAAAAGCCAGCTTTACCTTTCCCGCTTCTCTGACTAGCAACGAAAGCTTGATCTGCGACACGCATAATATTCCTGTTTTGCCTTGACTGGTCTTCTTGCAGCAAAACAGAAACTAACTCCTCAAATGATAAGGCATTGGGATTGCCTTTCATCATCAAGCGAAGAGTGGAAGCAAAACCCTGATAAGAATCTGGTAGACCATTCAAAACAGTCTGCACAAGTGAACTGTCTGACAGGATTTCATCTGCAGAAATGAGCTGCTCTTTGAAATCCTTGATCTTTGTCAAAAAGCTATCCATAGAATCACCTTCGTTCATATGCTCACTCTCCAACTGTTTTCGGAGATAAGCAACACGAGCCTCATTTCTTGCCTGATACAATGTGGCAAGTACATCCCAAGCATCCTTAGAAGTCCTGCAGGAGCGAATATGTGGGATAATGGTACGTTTGACAGACAGCGCAATCAAGGCATGAGCCTGCGCATCTCTACCATCCCAACGAATCTGCTCTGCTGAAAGTGGTGGTTCTCGAACAGCTGCAACAGCACTTGTGCCTGCACCATCATCAACAGTACCTGTTTCTGATGTGTTTGCAGCATTCCCAGCCACAATAGGACGTGCATCAATACCCTGCACAATGTTCCATAACCCCTTTGCTACCAATACATGTCGCATCATATATGCCCACAATGGATAGTTGGTGCCATCCAACTTATCCTCAGCAGCCAACATGCGGAATACATCATTGTTGTCAGCCATGGCCAATGACTGTACTACTAGATGTAAATGCTGTCTGTAAGAGGTAAACCTGTATAAAATCGACCTGTGCTATGTAGCACAGCCCAAAACAGACGAATGGGCACCTGTCCTGCAGATTTTAATCTTGACAGAAAATCTGCACAGTAGGACGATTTTGCCTGCGCAGTACTTGGAATGCAAAAACGGAGGGCGAAATGACTTCAGATCAAAATTCTGAAACGAACAAGCCCTACGGGCTGTCCCACGGCATATACTAACCTGCAGACACTCGTGAAACCTCGTTGCAATCGGAGGAGATGAAGCGGCAGGTGCCGGTGATGCTGCCCGGGAGGAGGAAACCTGGCTCTGATACCAATTGTTGGAATTAGGGTTGCAGGAATGCACACACAACTTCAAGAAGATGAGGAAGCTTGAGCACAACACAGTAGTGTATTATGAGTGCCAAAAATGAAAGATAACTAGCCCTAGAAGATAATGGGCGTATATACAATGCACGGGGGAAAAAACCTCCTAGTGAGGGAAAAAGTGCCCCGGCGGTCCTAAGTGTGTTCACACACATCACTACTATAATATGGTAACAATTCCGTGAGTTTATAGGCCATGAACTGGAATTTCATGAAAGTGCAGGCCGTGAACTGGAATCCGTGAGAGGTAATTTCGTGAAAAGGAATTCCGTGAAGTGTAGTTTCATGAGATTTAATTCCGTGAATTTGTAGGCCGTGAATTGGAATTCTGTGAAAGTGCAGGCCATGAACTGGAATTCTGTGAGAGTGAATTCCGTGACATTGTAGGTTTTGACCCCATGAAGTTGCAGGTTTTGACCTCGATAGTTTTTTTATTTTAATTTATTTTATGGGTCAGCTAGGTCATGACTTGCGAGCAACGGCTTCTTGTGCACTTATTTCTCATATCTAGAGGGGTGTGACAAGAGCATTATTATTTTGTCCTTGATGCGCTCATAAGTCTCCATTGCAGACATGACTATTGATTCTTGAATTTGTTGCTCAAATGTTGCCGAGGCAGCAGGTAAGACTGCTGATTGTTTGCTTGAACATACAAGCTCTTGTGTTGTTCCCGCTGCTTCCCCATGCCAACAAGCACTTCCCATTCCACCACCCACAATCATCACTTCCCATTCCACCACCCACAATCATCCCTTCACCTCACCCCTATCAATTTGTCCCCCCAAAAAAGAGGCCGCTAATCATGCCAACCACATCAATTCCTCTCACACACTCCTCACCCCACCACACACGGTAGCAACCCACTCTCACATTGCCACTTCACAAGCTTCTGCCCCACCAGGTCACACTAATCCAACTAACATTGCTAACTTCATTAAAACAAATCTCCATAGGGTTTGCTATCTCACCATTCGGTACCTTGAAAGCTTCTTGTAACGCAAGGATATTATGTAGGCGAATCAAAGCTGTGGATCCCCAAAAGCTCTAACCACCCCCCTTGCCCATAGGCACCCAAAGCTCCTCCTCCCCAACGTCGGCAACACATTCACCAACCTCAAGCCTACAGGGTACAAGACAAACACAAGCCCAAGCGCTCTCCATGGTGTTGTGACCCTCAACCACACCCTCAAGTCTGTCAAAAACCAACTCCCCGGTGTATCCCAAAACCTCTTCTTCAACACTTCTATGAGAACAATCATTGCATTTGGATCCCCAAATCTCCCCAACCTAAACCTCTACCTCGTGTCACTCCATAGTATCCTACCCTTCAATCCCAAGGCAACATCCACTATTAGGACTGCCCAAGAAAAGGTAAAGCACAAGCCCCCCCCTACCATTGTGAGGCTACAACCACAAAGTACTACAATGCCATCATCTCCTTCGGCCTCAGGTACTTCCTTATCACCCACCTCAAAATCCCTTAAGGAAGTAACCCCTACTATCTCGCCTTTGCCTAATTGGAATCGACTCCTTACTTTGGAGAACTGGGCACGTGGTCAGTACAAAACCCACAATGGGGTGCTGGCAACATAGCCTCTATGTACAAAACCTTCTTCGGGGTACACAAAGAAGAAGAAGAAGAAGAAGAAGAAGAGACAAAAAAAGAAAGAGAAGCCATGGGCGTTCCACATTTGCCACGCTCGTTTTAAGGTTGCCACAACCGTTCCCTTCTCAGGTTCTGGAATTCCCCCACCGTTCCAAGTTGGCCCCAAGTGTTCCTTCTTCAACCCAAGTGCCACGCTCGTTCGAAGTTCCTTGCAGTCATTCCATTTTGATTCAGTGGGACCAAACACCCATTCCCTTCTCAAAATTGAAAGCCCGCACCTATTCACTTTGTATATCCTAAATCCGTGCCTATTTGAATGACTTGTTGCACCCGTTTGATCCCACTGCCTCCCACTAGCCAACTGCCACACGACTGTTCGTTCACCTTGCCAATGAACGTTCCTTGCTAGTGTTGTGGTTATACCCTAAACTTGCCACGCCCATTCCCTCCTCCCAGAGCTATAAATATGCCCCCCCCTCTCTATGTCCTCACTTTCAGCTCTCACCTTAGCCAAACTATTGCCATTTTTCTCTCGAGCTCCCACACTCACCAGCCAGACAGCAACATGTTAGAAGCCTCTGGCTCCTCCCAAGAGGTTTTCAGAGGAAGATACCTACTAAGAGGTTTTCAGAGCAAGAGGCCATTTCAAAGAGTATGCTAAACCAACCAAGTTCTCTCACTTGGGTGAAGAACTTATGAAACAGGTCAATGGGCATACTGTACACTCCCTTAAACAATCAACAATGCATCAAAGTTCACTAGAGGTTTATATAGGGGCAGCCCCAACAAGGATGGTGTTGAATGTGCGAATATTGCACAAGAGGGCCTTGTCATGCCTGCACGAGCTGTTGAAATATGCAAGTGAATGGGTGTGTGCGCGAACAAGCCCTTAGCAAGAGACTGTAAAAGGGAGTTTGTAATTGAGTGGGTAGTAGTGAAAAGGTGAGAGGAATCTACTGATGAGAGAATCAAGGTAGCATGAGTGAATATAGGGGTGTGGAAAGATTCTAGGAAAAGGTGCCCCCCCAGATGTAGGGGAGGTGGAACAAATCAAGGAGAAATCAGTGGGATTAGATGCTTGGCATCTCGTGGATGTAAAACCTATAATTGAGGCATTGTCCTAATGAGAAATTGTTGGTTTTTTAGTATCCATGCCTACATTAAGCTATTATAGTAATTGTGCACTAATCTCATCTTAATCATATTCGAATCACCTTCTAATCATGTTGATCTTTGCATTTGATCCACCATAGCTCATCACATTGCTGCAATTTAACAGGGTATTAGAGCCAACTTAGCATTCAGCTACTATTTTTAAGCTTAATCACTCTCTTAATTACTAATTCAGAGATAATAGTTTTATAAGCCTTGTTTTTACTTTTCGCAGTACCCACTTCCATTGGAGCTCAGATCTCTCCCTCCATACAGATCCATTGCTTACAAAACCCACACATCTTCTTGCCAACACTCCAATGCTTAGGCGTGGCACTTCAGTACGTCAAACTGTCGAGAGATGCTGTAGATTTTCACGAAATTGCCAGCACTTATTTTGCTGAGGAAAACTTCAAATTTATCTTCACTACTTGGAATTGGGAGCAAAGGAGCTAGCCCAAAGGGTTTTTGGATGCTTTGAACATGTTGGTGGCCTCAAAATCTTGAAATTCATCAAGGAAAAGCTACATCAAGCCCTGCATCAAATCTGCAAGTGACTTTCGTAAAACAAAGATTAAGCATTCAATATTTGGTCAAATCTTTTGTTTTTGGGCTTGATCCTCTACTAGACTAATTGCTTTTGATGCCTTTGAAAGGATCTGAGCTCATTTGAACTCTAAGACACCAGATCTGGCCTCCCCGTACACTCTATTTTTTACACAAAACATGGGACTATTTCACTAATTAATGATTAATTAATACTAATCACTGTATTTTGGTGTAATTGATGGTTCAAATTTACCATTGGGTATCTGATACAGATCTGTATCACTTTAGATTGCAATTTGGAGTTGGTTTGATATCCCAACCATTCAGTACAAATCAGTTACCCTTAGCTTTATGCAATTTTTGGTGTCTTCATGCTTGTAAATCTGTTGTAATCATCATTTAACACCAGATTTGAGTTGTAAAATTGTAGACACTGCCCTTGAATTTCGGATGGGATCAAGAGGTAAGACCCCCTTCTCATCATCATGAGCACTGCACAAGAAATAACTAAATTTAACGGGGAGCAGTTTGATACATGGCAAACAAAGACCATGTATTTGCTCATGAGGAAGAATCTGTGGGGACTAGTTGAGGGAAGAGATGAATGTTCAGAGGAGCATGGGAAGGATGAGTGGAAGAGTAGAAATGAGAAAGCATTAGGACTCATTGCACTTAGCTTAAATGATGAAATCATTTACCACATTGCAGGGATACAACAAGCTAAAGATGCATGGGATGCACTTAAGAAATTATTTGGCACTCAAGCAAAGAATTCAAAGATAAATCTGCTAATGCAATTCTACAAACTTGACACGAAGGAAAGCGAACCTCTAACCACACACTTGAACAAATACAAAAGCATTAAGCAACAATTGGCAGCCATTGGGAAGAAAGTAGAAGATGACGAGGCACTAGTAGTGCTTCTGAAAGAGTGTGGACAAGGGAGAGTATGAGAACATTGTGGCAACCTTAAAGAATGTACCAGATTTGAAGCTGCATGCGATAGAAGGAGCTCTACTAGAGAAAGAGAACAAGGTCAAAGAGAAGAAAGGATTGGAACCAATAACTGGAGAGGAGAAAGCATTCTACACCCGAGGAGGCCTTGCACGAGGACGAGGACGAGGTAGGGGAGGAGGAAGGACCTTCACTTGCCACCACAACTGTGGGAATCCAAGACATATGGCTAGAGACTGCCTATAGCAAACCAAATGAAGAAGAATCAACATCGGTAAACTTCATGGAGACTCCTAAGGTAGAGGAGTCAGAACATCTTTTCTGAGAGAGAAAGAGAGAGAAACCCCACAACCCAATATAACCTGCCCCATTAGAGTAAAACCACCTCTGAGCCACCGCCGATGATGTAGGCCATGTGGTAGATGTATGTGTGAGCGAGCACTTTAGTCAAGGTCACGCGGCACTTGTAGTATCCTTGGACACATAAAGAGGGACAAGGACTATGAGTTAGGGACTTGAGGCACTGGTCTCGCGGGCTACCAAGTAAGAGGGAAACTTGGTATAGGGTCCAGGTGTGCTAGAGTTATTCACTTGAGGGGAGGTGTTGAAATATGCAAGTGAATGGTGTGTGTGGGAACAAGCCCTTAGCAAGAGACTGTAAAAGGGAGTTTGTAATTGAGTGGGTAGCAATGAAAAGGTGAGATGAATCTACTGATGAGAGAATAAAGGGTAGCATGAGTGAATATAGGGGTGTGGAAAGATTCTAGGAAAAGGTGCCCCTATAGATGTAGGGAAGGTGGCACAAATCAAGGAGGATGTAGAAGAGAGGGACCCTATGTCAGCTGAGTCGGTTTGGTCAATCAGACAGGTTGGAGTCAACTGTGAGTCAATTGTAGTCAGCAGGGAGCCTATAGTGTGTTATCCCTTTGAGTTTAGAGCTGCATGACTGCCTAAGGACCTGCAGATATTAGAGGACACTTGAGGAAGGTTTTTGTTTTAGTTGAGTCTTCTGAAATAGTTTACTCTGTTACTATGAGTTGGGTCTGTCCTAGCCAAATAAGTAAGAAGGGTGTTAGATCAGTGATGAGGGAAGCTGACTGGTTCTTAGAGAGGTTCTAAAACAAGAGTTTGAGGTTATCTCACGTTGGAGGACATTTTGGGGGCTTGGAGGACATGTTTCTGACTGGGGACAAGTGGAGGATTTTGGAAGCAGTCTATAGGCAGTTTTGAGTTAGCTGGAGGGGATTTTGGTCAGCTGGATGTTAGCTGAGATCAGCTCAGCTATTTTGGTGGAAGATCAGAGGTTGTGGAGGTCTATGCTAATTAGAGAGGACAACTAAAGACGTCAATTGGATTAGATTGGGAGGTTGGGAGGGTGTTTGGGTGTCCAATAGAGTCAGTTGGAGGGCTGAGGATAGGAGCCAAGTTGATTGGTGCCCTTGGAGCTAGGATTTTAGTGTCCCCCAGTTCTGATCCCATTGTGTTTACTTCTGGTGTGTTTGCTGGTGGTGTAGTAGAGGCCATCACCACCTAGCGACCACACATTTTTTGGTGCCCCCACTGGGGATCAGAAAGCTCTTGCTAAGGCCTATGATCAGAAGGTTGGATTCCCCTTGTTGTTCAACTCAAGGTCAATGGGGCAGGTTTTCGTTATGATGTGTTTAGAGGTGAGAAGGGTGAAGATGTCACTGTGATTTTGAGGAGTGTTGAGTTGGCAGAGCTTTGAGGGTCAATAGAGATGAGGATTCTTACAAGTTGAAGATGGTGAGTTTGTTGTTAGAGAATGTAGCTCTAGATTGGTTTGAGTATGAGGCTTGGGGTGTTGAAAGAGGAAGCTGGGATGGGTTGAGAGAAGCCATGAAGAGGAAATATGGGAAAGCTAACAGTCCTAAGGACCTGTGGTGGAAAGAGTTGGGTAGGCTAACCCAAGAAGAGAATGAAGATGTGTCAGATTTTGTGGATAGGTTTGAAGCTACTTGGAGGAGGATGCTCAAAACCTTAGGATAGAATCAAATTCTTCCTGACTTTTTCAAGAAGAAAAAATTTATTGAATTGCTGACTCAAAGGGTTAGCGAGAAGGTGGAGGTGAAGGACCCACACCCTTTTGCTGGACTTGTAAAGATTGCTATATATCAAGAGAGAAAGATGAAGCAAAGGGTTAGTATGTGTATGCCACTCACTAGGCTAGGTGGAGTCAGAACGTTTGATTTATTTGGTTTGTGTCTTGCTAGAAGTAGTGTGCAGGTTGTGGATCCCTATGTGTCCTGTGAATAGAGGATGCAAAGGCAATGGATCAGAGTTTTTTGAAGCTATAGAAAGTGCAGTTACATAATCGTAGCTAGTGAAGTAATGGAGAATTGCTCAATGGTTGGTGAGTTTGATGTGGAGGGGCAAGTGGTCCCTAGTGTGCTGGAGGTGCCATAAGTACTTGAATTGAGTTTGTTTCATCAAAGGATGCAAGTGTGGAGATTGTAGGTACATTTGGTGAAGTTGTGGAGTATAAGGAAGAGAGACTATCAGAGTTACCTTTTTCTATTCAGGAGACGATGTTGCTAGCATGGTTGGGCAGGCATATGCGTATGACAATATGGAAAGTGGTGAGGATATGGATGCTTCATTGGATGATGCTTTGGAGGATGTCTGTGTTTTATTTGGAGAATCTATGGTTATAGATGGCGGTGAGCAGGTTGATGCCCATTTGGATGCTAGAGTATGTGTCGGTGATGATGAGATTTTGTGTGATGTGAGTAGGTTGTGGGATGAAGAGGCTGTGGATGCTGGCAAGGAGATGCAACAGATTACTAATTTGGGTTGCCTAGATGACAATGTTCAAGATGTGGCCGAGATGTTTTTTTGTGAGGATGTATTGGCAGAATGGCAAGAAGGTTTGATGGGAGTACATAGAGTTGCAAAGTGTTCTACATTGGATGAAGAACTTGGGGTTGGCAAGGTTGGACAATAGGTATGCATGGAAGATGAAACCAGATGATGAGAGAGGAACTCAGATGTTGTTTGTAGACAGTGTGCAGGTATTTGACCTAGGTGGATGAATCGACTCAATAGGATGGTTTTGGAGAAGGGCGATGTTCCCATTTGATCTAGGAGGGTACTAAAATGCTAGATCATGTGTTTGTTGTTGTATATAGAACTATATAAAGTGTTTGTGGAAGAGAGCAGTTTGAAACAGAAGGAAGTCAATGAAAACATGAATGTTTTCACCTAGGGGGGCGAGCTATATGTAAGGGGAATCATGAGCCCATTCTAAACATGGAGTATAGATAGATGAAATGTATAAATGATAGTGAGAAATGGGTCCAAGGTGGTGAAAACAATGTGCAATTGAATGGATAAGAGCAGGTATGCAACCAAAAATAGAAAGTGCATGGATGAATGAAGGAAGTGGGCTACACATGTTTTGGAAGGAATCAAGGGAGCGACATGGGTTCAAGTAAAAGTTTTTAGTTTTTTGTCAAGGACTCTCTCCAAGACAAAGATGTTCATGTTACCACCATGAGTGAGAGTGGAGAGTGGAGATTGTAGTATAGTGGACTCCTATAGGTTGATATGTTTTTGCTAAAGACTGCAGGCTGGAGTTCTTGGAGTTGTTAAAGGTTTGCAAACAGAAGGACAAGGAAGTGGGAGAAGGTTTGATTGATCCAAAGTGGAGGGAGAGCTGAAGATGAAGAGGACCTACTAGGAGGTGAGTTCCCTAAGGTCTCCATGCAATGACTTTGTTAAAGGCTTGGCCAATCCAGATCTTGCTATTTGTGCTCATGTGTACTTGCTGTTAGTTAGTTAAAAGTTGGTTTATTTGTGAATGAAGATGAACCTTTGAAGTTGTTGTTGCCAAGGTCCATCAATGGAGGACCCCAAGAGTTTTCTGTGTTTTTCTTCTTTTTCTTTGAGCGCCCCAAGTCTCAGGGATGTTGAGATTGTTTTTGTTTCAATGAAGAATAGTGTATGGAGCTTGAGATCCGTGTGATTAGATGAGTTTTGAGCCATGGTGCTAGAATTGTGTTATCTTAATTAAGTTTATGGAGGAGGAACCCCTGTGAGAGTGGATACATGGTCTTTTGTTTTGTTGATTCAGTTGTGGTATATGTGTTGATTTGATAGAGTTGATGGAGTTTGAGCACCTGTGTGTTAGTTAGATGACTGGTGAAATGTTACCGAGTCAGTGTTGACTCAGTTTGAGTTAGATGAGAGAAGGTTCAAAGTCAGTCATGGTTAGATGAGTGTTAGGCATCATTAGTTGAAGAAGCAAAGGGTTGGCTTTGGCTTGTTGTCTAAGCTTGCCAAAAGGGTTTGAGGTCTTATTGGTTTTAGTGTTATTAGGCTGATGTCAAATGAGTGTCTATTATGATGGATCCTAGTGTGGTTTGAGTGTTCAGAGTGCCTTGAGGTCTCAGCAGAGCAGACGTAGAAGAGAGGGAGCCTATGTCAGCACAACTGAGTTGGTTTTGTCTATTTAGACATGTTTTGGAATCATTTGAGTCAATTGTAGTCAGTACAGGGATCCTATAGTGTGTTATCCCTTTGAGTTTAGAGCTGCTTGAGAACCTGTGGATGTCAGAGGACACTTGAGGAAGGTTTTTGTTTCAGTTGAGTCTGTTGAATCAGTTTACTTTGATTCTGTCAGGTAGCCAGGTCTTTCTCAGCCAAATTAGTCACAAGGGTGTCAATTCTGTGTCAACAGAGGGTAGTCGATTGGTTCAGAGAGTTTCTGAAGCAAGAGTTTGAGGTTAGCTGACATTGGAGGACATTTGGAGGACATTTGGAGGGCCTAGAGGACAATTTTCTAACTGGGGACTAGTGGAGGATTTCAAAAGCAGTTTATAGGTAGTTCTGAGTTAGCTGGAGGGAATTTGGTCAGCTCGATGTCAGCTGAGCTATTTTGGTGGAAGATAAGAGGTTTTTGAGGTCTACGCTGACCAGAGAGAATAGCTAAAGAAGTCACCTAGGTCAGATTGGGAGGTTGGGAGGGTGTTTGGGTGTCTAACGGAGTCAGCTGAGGAAAGGAGCAAAGTTGATTGGTGCCCTTGGAGTTGGGATTTCAGTGTCCCCTAGTTCTAATCCCATTGTGTTTTCTTCTTGTGTGTCTGCTCTGCTGGTGGTGTAGTAGAAGCCATCACCCAGCCACCACAGAACGTCCTAGGCATCCCTGCTCCTTTACCTTGAAAATGTTTAGATTTCAACATTAAGCCATAATAGGCTATTACTTACATACATTACTTTGAATTTTACATATAGATACTGTGGAGAATGAAAGGACTCTTTGATGTAAATAAATTGCCATGAAGCAAGTTTTTTCTTGGTGCTATTGACTATATCATAGAGATCATCATTGGCAACATGGAGATACAAAAATGCCTTGTTAGCATCCGGCATGACAAATTTTTGTACATGCCGAGAATATTTAATACAAAGATCAATGCCTTCTTACATTGTTGAATATATTGAATTTACACATTGCATTAGAGATGTGTTCTTAATATGTGATTCTAGTTGACTAGGCTGTTGTAGAATATTATTGTTGGGTAGGGGAAGCTTGCTCTTGCCATGTGGGAGAGTAAGCTTGATCTTGCTATTGGGCAGAGTTACGAGCATTCTCTTGCTATGCTTGCTCCTATCGAGGGGATGGCGAATCTCGAAGGTGGATAAACTCCGTGTTGGTTGGCATTTGTAAATACTACTGTAGTGGTGGCATTGGTTTTGGCCGTTGTGGAGGGACACAAGTGGTGGCATTGGTTTTTGGCCGTTGAGGGACACAAGTGCAAATTGCACATCAGGCTCTCATTGCCCAATATTTTTTATTAGATTTTTAATTTTTGTGGCCCATAATAGTTGTACATCCAAATCCATATATTCCGCTAATTGTGGGTTCTACACAAACAAAAAATACATATTGCTATCAATGAATGTACAAAGAAACTAAAGTCACCATTCAAGAACGCAAATTCAACATTCAGTTGATACACCAACCACTGTTGATGAGAGGCAAGGGCAAGAACTGTTTGAATTGTGGCCATCCTAGCTATTAGTGAAAAAGTGTCCTCATAGTCAATGCCTGGCTGCCTAAGCATAGCCCTTAGCCACAAGTCTGGCCTTGTGCTTGTCCACGGACCCATGGGACTTATACTTGGTATTATAGACCCACTTTACACCAATGACTCACCATTTTGATGGTCTCGGAACCAACTCCCAAGTCCCACTTGCATGGCTTTCCTCCCAAGTCTCCTAGGAAGGCTCCTTGTCCTGAATGATACGAGATATCAAGGCATAATTTACTTGGAAATGCTCCTCTAACTGAATTTTGTGACTAATTCTGTGTGATCTTCAAGGTCCATCCTCTGTGGTTCACTTAGAGGGATACTCCGTCACACCAAACTTTGGAATGGTATCCAACAACCATGTTGGTACCCGAACAAAATGTAGAGCTACATGCTGCTATGACAAATCTCCAACCTTAGGACCACCTACTGCTATGGCAAATCTCCAACCTCAGGACATAGTTGTTCCCATCCAACTGTCAGTCCACTAGGAAAGTTGGGAGGGTGGGGATCCTCATTGTCGAGCATATTTTCCATCTCAGGGGTTCACGCGTGGTCTTGTGAAGGGAGGGTGGGTGGGAAAAAAATTTGAAGAAGAGGCGCACTTTCTTGCAAGGTGGCTGTCCAGCAATGACGCCCATCTTCTACCTGCCTTCTACCCGCTTCTCCACATCCCGTACGGCCTAAACATGCTCCAGTTATCACCAAGTATAGTAGCCCCATAAGCTCTCACCATCTCTAGCCACCTGGGGATCTAATACCATGTCGGAATGTGCAACAAAAATGAGATATAAATATGAGAGCATCAAAACGCAGAAGTGCAAGAGAGGAGAAGTGGTGTAAACTCTGTGGTGTAAACTCTGCAATATACACAAGATAGCTGGTATAGAATGTGTGGGGGGGGAATGCCCTAAATATATGGCCTGTTTCTAAATATATGTAGAAATAGGCCGACAGCCCCCAAAATGGGCCCATGACTAGGTCTATCCTAGTCGTCCGAGACCTAGCCCACCACCAGATAAGACCCGATCCACTAGTACTACCAAAAGTGGGCCCCTCATACAGGTTTTCTCTCTAATGAGTAAGAAGTCCCATCCCCCCTGTGTGGTCCAGATCATTGTAAGGAGAATCAACATTTGGGAAGAAAGGTTGGTCCTCAGGAATCACAAGTAGATGATCGGGAGATCCCCATGCATGCCGATAGCTCTCGATGATCGGGAGATCCCCGTGCATGTCGATAGCTCTCGATGCATGTCACTATAACTTAAGCATATCGGCGGTAGCTACCGGCATGCACCAAGAGCTCCCAATTAATTGGGTGTTCCCAATGCATGTCGGTAGCTACCTAAGCATGCCAGTAGATACCAGTAAAAGCATTGGCTACCCTGTTTTTGATATTACATATGACATCCACAGTAAATACTGGGATGTGAACACCCAATGTGTATACATGTGAGACATCATCACCTAAAGAGTTTGGACATGTGGGTCCCATTGGGATAGGTGAAAATAGTGAGAAAGAGGGTAATCTATAGGTAGTGTACAATACACAAAGTTGTCATTTTCACCAGGTTTACACAACCAGAAATAGGCGTGCAATTGGTAAGTTGACATCACGAGTTTCTAGTAGATATATTGGACTATCACTAAGACAAAACCTAGGCAACTAAGGTGTCTAGGCCCATCTACAGCCATGGTCTAGGTGGCAACAGAAACATGGGGGAAGCAATTTACAACAATTCTATTTTTGATGTTTTTGATATTACAGATGACCTTGACATGGGTTTTGATACTCGGATGAGTATAACCAATGTGTATACATGTGAGACATAAAGTTTTGAAGAGTTTGGACATGTGGGTCCCACTGGGACATGCCAAAACATTAAGAAGTAGGCCACGCTACAAGTAGTGTATAACACACAAAGTTTTAATTTTCACCACATCCTCACAACCAGAATAGGACTGTTAATGGCAAGACAACATCACAAGGTTCTAGTACACGAAGTCAAACCCTAGGCAAAACAAAGGTGTTTGGACCCGTCTACAACCATGGTTTGGTGGGCAATAGAGGCATGAGGGTTGCAATTTTATAGCAACCCTGTTTTTGATGTTGTTGACATTACAAATGACATCCACATGGGCTTTTATAATGGGATGAGTAAGTCCAATGTGTATACAGGTGATCCATCATCACCTAAATAGTTTGGACATGTGGGTCCCATTGGGAAAAGTCAAAATAGTGAGCAATAGGGTAAGCTACAAGTAGTGTACAACACACAAAGTTGTTATTTTCACTAGGTCCGCACAACCAGAATAGGAGTGCTATTGGCAAAGTTGTTATTTTCACTAGGTCCGCACAACCATAATATATTGGCAAGATGACATCACGAGAGTCTAGTAGATATATTGGACTATGACCAAGGACTATGACCAAGTCAAAACCTAGGCAAAACCAAGGTGTTTAGATGCATCTACAACCATGGTCTAGGTGGCAACCGAGGCATGGGGGGTGGAGTTTACAACAGCCCTGTTTTCGATGTTATAGATGACATCAGCATGGGTTTTGATACTTAGATGAGTATACCCAATGTGTAGATAGGTGAGCCATCAAGTTTTGAAGAGTTTGAACATGTGGGTCCCATTGGGACATGCCAAAACATTAAGTAGTAGGGCAGGCTACAAGTAGTAACCATGCTTTTGGCTCTACATTAGTACACCATTCAGTCAAGTGTCAATCTTCTTAATCCACTTGGAGAAATTATTAGATAGTGCATGTAGTGTCAGCCTTAGTATTAGGTTTGCATTAGGAGAGTTTAGGTAAGCCTTGGGCTAGGCCATGGCATGGACATCCCATAAAGGATAACTTTGAGGCCATAGGAGGACTTGGGGCCAACAGGCTTCCCTACACATGCCCATTGGCTATTGGCCATCATTACAGCCTCCCCATGGGCTCTCAGCATAGCAAATACTATTGCTTTCATATAAGCTAAACCCATGATTTCATTTAGAGCATAACTCTTCCATAAAACATAGCCAGCATAAGAATTAGGGCTTACATTAGCATTGGAGTAGATCATCATGGCACCATGGACACATGGGCACTTATTTGAATGTATATGTGTGTGTGTGTGTGTGTGTGTGTGAGAGAGAGAGAGAGAGAGAGAGAGAGAGAGAGAGAGAGAGAGAGAGAGAGAGAGAGAGAGAGAGAGATCAGAGTGTGAGCAATAAGGTGCAAGAGTAGTGCAACTTACTAGACATAGTTTATTATGTGGGAAAATCCATCAATGCTCAATCAAAGTAATTAATTTGGACAAGTTTATATTCAATGGTGGCAAGACCCAAGACATTGATAAAGATTGTCAATGATATGCTTTTTCTTTGCACATATGAAGATAATAACAATGCTTACCTCACATCACTTCTTAGAAAACAATATATTGTAGACCTTGTTCATGGCACACTAGTGTGTAGTGGGACAACTCTAGCTGATGCGAATAAAGCGTATACAAATCTTTTAGAGGGCATCACTGAGTGGAAACAAATTCAGCTAATCAATTCCACTCAAGAATCAAGAGCTCGTGTTGAGCTCGCTAATATAGTGCAGTGGGCTCAATAGAATGTTTAGAAACTATTGAGTTTAAAGTACTCTTTTATAATATACTGTTTCTATAGTTTAATAGAACTATTGGCTTTATATCTGATAGTCTGATATTATGTTGTTGCTGTTGGTGGCATTTAGAGATACATTATGTTATTTTTGTTGCCCCGTTTTGGTGGCATTTGGAGTTTTTGGAGTTGTATTTGAGTATGTTATATTTTACTTATAATGTAATGATGGTGATTATGTGCATTTTTTATCTTGCATATATGTACTAGTGGATTGTGAGTGTATTCTTATAGATTTAGATATGATCTCCTTTAGATTGTGAGTGCATGTGTGTAGACATCCATGGCGGACTCTGGGAAGTCACGTCTCTTGATAGCCATCAAGAGAGTATTGCGGAGTCTAGGTTTGAGTAGAGAGGAGATAGAGGAGGGCATGGGAGAGTATTCTATGTTGAGTATTGACAAGCTGGAGGCTACCCTCACTTGACTCTCTTGTTCCTTACGACCCGTAGTCCCTAGTGAGGGCACCTCTAGATCTGTCAGAGAAGGAGGAGGATCCAGATGTTTTGCAATGATGCACCATAGCCTGTAGTGTTAAGAAATAGGAGATGAGAGTGGAATACTAGAATTGCTAATCACAAAGATAATAAAGCATAACCAAACTCATCAATGCATGTAAGCAATGTAGATGCACTTAGCATGTGATGGATTAACCAATAAAGACCATGAATCAAATGATAAACATGAATAACACAAAGATTGCTCTAGTAGAGATCCCTTCTATCTTGTGTAGCTTCAATTCAGGTACATTCTTTAGTGTTGCTACAATGTTTTCATATTCACACACTCTTCAGAAACACTGCTAGTGCCTCATCATCTTCTACCTTTTTGCCAATAGCTGCCAGTTGTTGCTTAATGCTTTTTTATCTGTTCAAGTGTGTGATTAAAGGTTCACTTTCCTTCATATCCAATTTGTAGAATTGCATTAACAGATTTATCTTTGAATTTTTAGCTTGTGTGCCAAATAATTTATTGAGTTCATCCCATGCATCTTTTGCCCATTGTATCCCTATGATGTGATGAATGATTTCATCATTTAAACTGAGTGCAATAAGTCCCAATGCTTTTTCATTCCTACTCTTCCACTCATTTTCCCCTCTCACCTCTGGGCATTCATCTCTTCCCTCAACTAGCCCCCATAGATTTTTTCTCATGAGCAGATACATGGTTTTTGTCTGCCATCATGTGTAAAACTGCTCCCCATTAAATTTGGCTATTTCTTGTGCTGTACTCATGATGATGTGAAGGGGGACTTACCTCTTGATCCAATTTCAAGATTCAAGGACAGTGTCTACCCTTTTACAACTCAATCTGGTGTTTAAGAGATGATTACAACAGATTTATCAACATAAAATCACTAGAAATTACATTAAATCAAGGGTAACCAATTTGTACGGAATGGTTGGAGTATTAAACCATCTTCGAATTACAATCTAAAGTTATAGGGATCTGTATCAGATACTAATGGTTAATTTGAACCCTCAATTACACCAAAATATAGTGATTAGCATTGATATCACTGATTAGCAAATTAATCCTCTGTTTTGTGTGCAAAAAATAGAGTATGCGGGGAGCCCAGATCTGAGGCCTTAGAGTTCAAATGAGCTCAAATACTTTCAAGGTCATCAATAGCAATTAGTCTAGTAGAGGATTAAGCCAAGAAACACAAGATTTGACCAAACATTGAATGCTTAATCTCTATTTTACCAAAGTCACCTACAGATTTGATGAAGAGCTTCGATCTCACAGTAAACTTGATCAAATCAAATTCTGACTTCACCAGCTTGTAGAGTATGCTAAAAACCCCTGGGGCTAAGAGGAATTAGACCCACTGCAACTGGAGAAGACAAGATCTCATTTTTTCTCAGAAAAAACAATGCCTGCAAATCTACGAAAATCGGGAGCTGTGGGGTCGGCAGTTTGCTGCGCTGATTCACTTGGCTGGAGCACCACTGAGTTAGCTATGTTGGGCTAGAAGCATTTGAGCTAATGTTGGGCCTACAAGGAGAGGGAGCTCCTCCACTGGCTGGGGGTGCAGAGGTTAGTTGAAAAAAAGATTAGTTGAAAAAGAGGTTAAAATATTAATTTTCTCTATGTTGTACCCTCAAAATCTTTTTAGGTAGCCAAGTTTGGAGAGGTGGGGATGTTGTAGACACATCCATAAGTGGCTTGCCCTTGTCTACTCTTAGTGAAGCAATTGCTACTGGTGGTGGAGTTGTCACAGTGTTTGTTCAAATAGGTGTCCTCTTCCAAATGTGATTTGGACATTGGGGTACATTGGTCACGGTCATTGATGAAGAAACCTTGATATACTTGGGCTGGGGTACGATGGTAGTTTGGTTTTGCTTAGGGACCCAAATCCAAGAAAAAGCTTTTTTTGGATCCACCAAGGAGTAGTTTGTAGCCTTGAACTCCTCCATTTGCTGTGCTGTTGTTTCTCCTAATTCTTATAAGATTTGATTTTTGTGAAGAGGAGTCAATGGTTGGACAAACTATTGGAACTTCTTGGGAAGTCTGCTCCTCCCTAGTAGATTCATATGTGGACTCTACAACATGTTATGGTTTTCATTTATGAGCTCTTTGATTCTTCTTTTTGGGAGTTGATGGATAAGTTGAGGTTGAAGGATCTTCCATTGACAATGGTTTAGAGGGGTTTGAGCAACTACTTTCTTTTCTTGAGCTTGTGGCCTGGGCACATTTGTATAGGTAGGGTAGTTGCAAGCAAGTGTCGTTCATTCTGAACTACCTTAGGAATGTAATTGGTAACCTCTTGAAGATGCTTAGTTCGTTTGATGGTACCAGATATAGCTTGCATAATTTCTTGCCAAAGGACTTTATAGATTTGATGTGTGGACAAGTCCTTTTAGTAGTTGGGTGTCAATGTTGTATTCCCAATATACACTTTTGAGTACCCCATCCATGTGCTCAGATATCCTCTAAAAGATGGAGCAACATTTGTTGAGTTCTTTGGAGCCTCAGAGGAGGCAGGTTGTACCAGAATTTCTTGAGTAATGGGCACTAATATGGTGATGAGTCTGGGAGAACATGCCTCTATAGCTTGTCTAAAAAACAAGCCACCATGAGGAGGAACTATCACCTACTACACCACCACAACCCAGCACAGACACCAACAAATGAAGGCACCAATACACTCAGTTGACATCCCTTGATCCTCAACTGACACAATTGGACACTTCAATACCCTCCTAACCTCCCAATCAGATCCAACTGCCTCCCTCAGCTATCCTCTCAGGTCAGCATAGACCTCCAAAAGCACTGATCATTCTTATAAGAGCCTCTCCTGACCTCAACTGACATTCAACTGACCAAAATAGCTCCTAGCTGACACAGAACTTCTCAGATTCTCTACCTCCAAAATCCTCCACTTGTCCCCTATCAAAAAACTATCCTCTAGGATTCTCTATTATCCTCCAAAGTTAACTAACCTTAACACCACAACCCTAAGACCTTCCTCAACACCTTGCTAACCTTCTTTTGGCCCTCTTCTGATTGAAGTAGACTGAATTCCTCTTTAGCAATCTGACACAGAACGTGACTGACTCAGATACTTCAAATGATGCAAAAACCTTCTACAAATGTTCATAGACTCTCTTTGGCTCTTAGAATTCCCTCACCTTGCAAGGAAATCACACTACTAGATAGCAGCAAGCTCACAGTTGCCTCAAACTTGATTGTACCTAACCATCCAACTAAACTAACACAGTTTCTAGCTTTATGAATATTTAATTTTTGAGATTTATTTCTTAAACAAATAAATATTCCATCATAATTCTTGAAAACAAGATTCATTTTGATAATTTTGTTAACCAATATTCACAACCATGAAAACAATTTAGAATCTTTTGCAAAACATCATTTATTATCAAAAGTTTTTGATATATACATAGAGCGTCTTGGCTCCAAAAGTCGTCGCCTCAATCATGTACGCATAAAAAGGTGATACTACCGCGTTGATTTCCTCTCACTGATCACACAGATGATGAGATTTTAGAAGGCAAAGGCGATCATATCCTAACTCTGGGAGAGTCGAGGAATTCGAGATAGATTTGGGGTATCCATCTAAAAATCCAGTTCAATTTATGAGTTCTCAATTTATGAAGTTCATTTCAAACATAATCTTAACAAGTGAAAACATTATTTCCTAGATTTACTTTAAAATTTTAGGCAATTTCTCTTGCTGTTTCGTAAGTTTACAACAACGCTCTGATACCAGCTGTGATACCCCTCTGCCCCCTTCATGCACCGGATTCCCGGATGCTAGCACAGCGGAAGTAGCTTCCTCTTATGCGGGGCAGGGTTTCCCACTCGGGGCCTCGCCCTCGAATGTACGGACACGAGACTAAACTGTTATTCCAAAATCGAAACCGAGAAAATTTCCCTTGCCCGAAAGAACAGGGACGATTCCACCTTTTTATAATAATTTTTTTTTCCATTATACATCTTTCTATGCATAAAAATCAATTTCAATGGGGATTACACTTTTATAATAAAAAAGTTTTCCATTATGTATCTTTTGATACATAGAAATTAAATTTAATAAGAATAACACTTTTATAATAAAAAAAATTTCCATTATACATCTTTTTGTGCATAAAAATCAATTTCAATGGGAATAACACTTTTATAATAAAAAAATTTCCATTATGCATCTTTCTATGCATAGAAATTAAATTTAATAAGAACTTTATGCATCTTTTTACGTATAAAAATCAATTTTTATGCATCTTTCTATGCATAAAAATCAATTTTAATAAGAATAACACTTTTGTAATAAAAAAAATTCCTTTATGCATCTTTCTATGCATAAAAATTAAATTTAATAATTAATATCAGTGATATCCATGCATATTCATAGGTGAATATGTACATGGAGTAATTATAATATTTCTTTTAAATGGAAAAGTAGTGGGAATTACTCTTTTGGAATAACAAAAATAAACTTTCTTTTCCATAAAATTCTAGAAAATTTTGCCATAACCTCCTTTGTATGGTTGATCATTTCTCATTTTTTTTCATTCTTTATTTAACTTAAATTAACCCAAATTAGATTCATAGAACTCTAATCTACATAATTTTCTAAATTCAAGAGAGTAAACAATAAGAAGAGTTTAATTAATACCTTAGTTAATCTTTCTAGGATTAAGAAAGGCTAGAATGTAAAGAAGAGAAGGGGGTGGCCTTTTCATCAAGGCATAGCATTTGAATTTAATTCAATTAACTGCAAAACATAAAAAATAAAAAAAACCATAGATTTAAAATTTGTAAATAAGTAACAAAATTAGCTTACATGAAGCTTGTAAGGTCTCCTTTGGCTTGAGGGATTGAGGGTTCTACTCTTGTTTGAAGCAAGAGTGGCCCCACCAAATCACTTTGGAGAGGATTAGCCAAAAACAATTGAATTAAGAAATTCAATGTAGATGGCTCAGGACAGGAGTAGAGTAACAGTGCATAAACACCATTAAGCTTTTACAAAGGTGAAGGCTTCTATTTATAGGAAAAGGGGAGCCTCTAACCAAGCAAACTGATTCTAGAATTTTTCAGATCAGTTTGGTTAATTTTTGACCGTTTTTGGGTCTGTTCAGCTTACTTTTTGGATCTAGTTTTGAAATAGGATAGAGGAGAGATGAAATATCTCATTTTATTGATTAAAAATTGGGAGTAATGATGAGAAAAAAGGTGCCTACTTCATGAGGGGAGATCCCCACTCTGAGGTGTCAAAATTCAGTTTTTTTTACTCTTTTCTTTGGTCCTTAGTCCACTCTTCATCTTATGTGAGCATTTACTTATTTTTGGGGGGTTTTTCTTTTATTCTTAAATTTATATCCTCCCAATATTTGGATTAATATTATTGGTCCATAAGAACCTTAATCCAAAATTTTTAAAAAATCTGGACCCTAAGGCTAAGGTCTTTTGTGCACATTATAATTTATTTCTAATGCACCTTAGGAATTTCTTTTTAAACTTCTATTTTGGGGGAATTTATTTTAATAAGAAGGGATATTTTTCCATCCAAAGATATCTAAAAACTGAATTATCTCTCTCTAGAATATTTTCTCTCTCTAGGCTAAAACAGGTAGTAGAAACAAGATCTTTTATTATTCTGAAAAGGGGATTGATTACAGGGGAAGAAACTGGACATCTTGAGGGATGGGGAGGAATCTTACAAATTTGTTTCTGCTCACTTTGTACTATGCTCATGAGCTAATTGGAAACCTTGACAAGTTCTCATTCGTCTAGCGGTGGCGAGTACTTGAGGAGAAGAGCGAACGCCTAGTGATACTCTTCATCAATAGTTCTGCTTCCTTGGGTTAACTCCAAGAATTCATTCATCTTAGTTTCGAAGAAATCGAGAGGACAAAATCTCTTTCTTAGGTATATCTTGAGATCATTCCATGTCTTGGTGTTGCGATCCAAATGGTTTGTCTCACAGTGGTTTCTCCATGCCACTTTGGTTGTTTCTACTATCTTCAGCCTTGCAAGAGCCACTTTACTTTTCTATTGTATCCAGTGACATCGAAGTATTCTTCCATTGCTTCGATCCACTTTTCCATAGCGTCGCCCAAGTTTTCCCTTTCACCTGAAGGGACCTCGCGCTGAGATCTGTAAAGGGCTTTGCGACATCAGGGTCAAAGCTCTCCCGCATTCGTGAGAGGATTTGGCTGTCTGCCATGGTTTGCACACGTCTCATGATTAGGCGAAAATGATACATCGCTAAATTTCTATTTGATTTTGTCATCGAGATCCTAAGACTTAAGAAGTTTGAAAATAATTACTTTAAACAAAATAATCGATCTTATTAAAGATCTACGACATATGCCCGAGGAAACAAATATTATTTCTTTAAACTCGATATCTAATAGTCAAATCACTTAGATAACTAGAAATTTTTCACAAAACATTCTTTATTTACATAAGGTTTGCAATATATACATAGAGCAACATGGCTCCAGAAAATCAAAACCTCTATGGTATAAGCATGAGACGACGATACTAGGCTACTGGCATGTCGCGGTACAATTGTTCCCTAACCGCTCAAAGTGCTACAATCTTACTGCTCAGAATAAAACATCTAAGAAGTCTATAAATATGACAAGAAAGCCTAAAATCTCGAGGTGTGGGGTGATACAGGATAACCCGGCGAACCACCTTTAGCCTCAACAGGACCATGGCTAAAGAGATATTCTTCCTTAGCATTAGGTGTTGGTTGCAAGAGGCGTGGACATATTGCCCTGCATGCCACTTATTCTATGTTCTCTCAGTCGGGGTCCAAAAAATATAATTCCTTGAAATGATTTATGAGTCATGCTCTGCTCATTCGAGTCGTTAGCGGAGGAGAGGATATGCTCAAAAGAGAAAACAGTCATATCCTGAGATTGAGTAAGATCGGGAATACCAGATAAACACGGAACGTCCATCTATAAAATTAAATTCATCGATTAAAAGTCTTTTAATGAAGCTTAAGGAATGAGAATATGACATGAAAGTGCATCTTTCTAAGTTTTTATTATAAATTTATGATAAAATTCATTTTTCCTTCTTAAGCTTTCAACCTGGTTCTAATACCAACTGTGAGACCCCTACCCCCTCTGCATGGCCTCCTTCCGGGCGTGCTGGGTGTTGAAAGAATGGTAGAGGGAGAGGAGACACACACACAGGAGCAAACCCTATATTGTAAACCCTAACCATAGAGGGAAGCCATCTCCCTTCTTACACAATGCATAAAGCCATAATCCATAATACACAGAACACACTATGAGTTGTGTCGACACACATCTAACCCTAGCTAATGTCCACACACTATGACCAGTTGGACGCGGTCATTTATGTCTCACACATGTTCCTACCTAACATGCCAGCACATAGCATAGCTGGTGCGCACTGACATCGAGCTTGAATCTCAACAGCCCCTCTCAAGCTCATGATGTACTGCCATAGATGAAGATGTAGATGAGCTTGGGATATCAAGGCTCTCAACACTCCCCCTCAGGTTCATCCCATGTACTTCCAACATAGTACGAAAGTACTCAAATTTCTCCCTGCTAAGTGGCTTTGTAAAGATGTCTACCACCTGCTCATCAGTCTTCATATACTGTGTAGATCAACTGTACCATCCAACACCTTCTCTCTGACAAAATGATAATGGACCTCTATTTGTTTGGTCCTCGCATGAAATACTGGATTCTTTGCCAACTGTATACTGCTCATGTTGTCACAATGAATGACAACTTTGCCATCAATAGGCTCACCCAAATCTGCCAAGAGATTCTTTAACCATACTGCCTCACAAGTAGCAATGGCTGCACCCCTGTATTCAGCCTCTGTACTAGATAAAGCAATTGTAGGTTGCTTCTTACTACTCCAACTCACCACGGCACTTCCAAGTGTAAAAGCATAACCACTAGTAGACCTCCTGTCATATGAGCCACCTGCCCAATCAGCATATGTGTAGCCATGTATATCTAAGCTTTTACCACTCTCATAAAGTAGACCATAATGTGCAGTGGTCTTAACATATCGCATAATGCGTCTCACTGCATCCAAATGAGGTTTTCTGGGTCTCTGCATAAACTGGCTTACTAGCCCCACATCATAACTCAAATCCGGGCGTGTGATAGTCATGTAAATGAGACTACCAACCATCTTTCTGTACATAGATGGATCATCCAACTCCTCACCAAAATCAGCCCGCAACTTCACATTTTGCTCCAAAGGTGTACTCATAGGCTTACACACTGTCATGCCATATTTTGCCAACATATCCAATGCATATTGGTGTTGCACTAGCCATGTACCTGCATGGTCTTTGATCACTTCAATTCCAAGAAAGTATCTCAACTCACCAAGGTCTTTCATGTCAAATTGTCCACTCAAAGCTTTCTTGACATGCATCACATCTGCACCATGATCACCTGTGATAATCAAGTCATCCACATAGATGACAAGTAAAACAATCCCATGATCTGTCTTCTTCACAGAGTGAAGAATCTGCTGTAGAAATCTGAAATCCAAGAGAGATAAGATATCTGCTCATCTTATCACTCCAAGCACGAGGTGCTTGCTTCAAACCATATAATGCCTTTTTCAATCTGCATACATGAGTGGGATATCTTGGGTGTACATAACCTTCTGGCTGTGCCATATACACTTCCTCTTGTAGATCACCATTTAGAAATGCATTTTTGACATCCATTTGATGCATTTCCCAACCATTAGCTGCAGCCATAGCAATGACTGCTCTTACTGTTCCCATTATTGCCACTGGACTAAACGTTTCATCATAGTCCAATCCTTGGGTTTGTGCATAATCCTTAGCTACCAATCTTGCTTTATGTCTTTCAATGGAACCATCAGATTTGCACTTCACTTTGTAAACACATTTATATTCAATGACATTTTTGTCCTATGGTAATGCAACCAAATCCCATGTATCATTATGAACCAATGCGTCCATCTCAACATCCATTGCTTTCTCCCATACATGCTTTCCAACAGCTTCTGTATAGCATATAGGTTCCACATGTTTCACCATAGATGTCATATATGCATAATGCATAGCAAAATCTTGATATGTCAACCTGTCAATGGGATATCTGACCGTTTGGGATTTTCGCAATGCATGCGGATCATTCTGAACACCTGTCACTCTAGCATGTGGTGGCACATATCTATCCTGCCTAGCACCAGGTGTGCGTAAAACAGGTATGCCAAGTTCCTCATCCAAACTCTCTGAACTGGATGACTCATAACCTGTAATTCCAATGCCTTCAACCTTCTTCTTTCCTTTATCCATAGCACTACTCCCAGTGCTCACACTCTCATGCCTCAAACGTCCTGACCATGGACGTACAGTACTACTCTCAGCCTCTGCTGCTGCTGCTGCTGCTGGCCCAGACATAGTAGTAGAACTAGAACTTGCTTGTGGCAAGTTCACATGCACATCAGCTTCAAGTGACTCAATGACACCCTCATCCTTTGCTTTGTACCAACTAGCAAGCTCATCAAACACCACATCTCGTGAGATGACCACTTGTCTAGTTTGTGGATTGTAACATTTGTATGCCTTTCGATCCTGTGCATATCCAACAAATACACATTTTTCTGCCTTAGGATCCAACTTCCTTCTTCTTTCATCAGGCACATGTACATAAGCTATGCATCCAAAAACTTTGAGGTGTCCAATGTCTGGCCTATAACCTGTAATAAGCAGCATCGGTGGCGTGCTTCCATGAATGGCTGCTGTAGGTGTTTTGTTCAGTATATACACCGCGGTAGCACAAGCTTCTGCCCAATAATAATCTAGCATGCTCTTTTCATTAAGCATTGCCCTGGCCACTTCACATATGATTCTATTCTTTCTCTCAGCCACACCATTTTGCTGAGGTGTATACCTGCAAGTCAATTGTCTTCTTATACCATGCTTTCTCAAGAAATGCTCAAAAGCCTTTGAGGTGTATTCACCACCTCCATCTGTCCTCAAACATTTAATCCAACAGCCATATTGCTTTTCTGCAAAAGCTTTGAAATCCATAAACTTTTCCAACACTTCACTCTTCTCTCTGAGAAAGTATATCCATGTCATCCTGCTGAAATCATCTATGAATGTCACATAGTATAAACTGCCTTTGATAGATGGGTTTTGTGCAGGACCCCATACATCACTATGTACTATCTCAAGTGCCTGCTACTCATATTTCCTTCTCTAGGAAACCGCAA